>NC_045444.1:74312619-74313014 GCF_002776525.5 Piliocolobus tephrosceles
AAAAAAAAAAAAAAAAAAAAAAAGATAGAGAATGCTGCAAATCTAAGACAGTATTTAAATGGAGAAGGTTAATATATGATTAAAAAAAAAAAAAAAAAAGAGTTCCAGAAAAAGAACAGAGATATACAGGGTAAGATGATAAATAAAATTATATTCCATGTAATTGATAAGCTGATCCCAAATTTAAATGGAAAAGCAGTCTAATCTAGACTGTCAAGACAAACTTGTAGAAAAGTAGAATAAACAAGAGGAGGAGAAGATGAGCTTAAAAAGGAATAAAAAACCTGTAATCCCAGCACTTTGGGAGGCCGAGGTGGGCGGATCACGAGGTCAGGAGGTCGAGACCATCCAAGCTAACACAGTGAAACCCCGTCTTTACTAAAAATACAAAAAAA
>NC_045444.1:74313414-74384602 GCF_002776525.5 Piliocolobus tephrosceles
CAAAAAAAAAAAAAAAAAAAAAAAAAGATAGAGAATGCTGCAAATCTAAGACAGTATTTAAATGGAGAAGGTTAATATATGATTAAAAAAAAAAAAAAAAAAGAGTTCCAGAAAAAGAACAGAGATATACAGGGTAAGATGATAAATAAAATTATATTCCATGTAATTGATAAGCTGATCCCAAATTTAAATGGAAAAGCAGTCTAATCTAGACTGTCAAGACAAACTTGTAGAAAAGTAGAATAAACAAGAGGAGGAGAAGATGAGCTTAAAAAGGAATAAAAAACCTGTAATCCCAGCACTTTGGGAGGCCGAGGTGGGCGGATCACGAGGTCAGGAGGTCGAGACCATCCAAGCTAACACAGTGAAACCCCGTCTTTACTAAAAATACAAAAAAAAATTAGCCAGGCATGGTGGCGGGCGCCTGTAGTCCCAGCTACTCGGGAGCTGAGGCAAGAGAAGGGTGTGAACCCGGGGAGTGGAGCTTACAGTGAGCTGAGATCATGCCACTGAGCTCCAGCCTGGGCAACAGAGCTAGACTCTGTCTCAAAAAAAATAAATAAATAAAAAAAGAAAGAAAAAAAGGTATAACAAAGAAAAAGTAGAATTTTAAAATAGAAAAGGAAGAAGAGAAATAAAAACAGGAGATTTAAATTTAAAGATAAGTTTATAGTAATTAAAACAGTGTAGTATTGATAAATGAAAAAAATAATCAAACAATATAACAGAATACACAGAAACAGATCCACAAATATGACACTGTAGTATGTAAGTTACAGGGAATTACATGCTAGTGGAGAGGAAGTGACTCCACTTAATGGCACTAGAATAATTAGGTATCCAAATGAATAAAAAGAAAATTTAGACTCTCATTTCAGGTCAGACACAAAAATTCACTCCAGGTAGGCTAACACAGAACTTTAAGGCATTTAAAACTGTTTGTATGTTTTAATTTTTTTAAGTTGCTAAAAGATACAGCATGGAAAATCTATTTTCTACCAAAACTTTTTTATATGCATGCTTGCTTTTCTTCTGTTTTTAAATTATAAACTAGTTATTAAAATTATACATTCTGGCCAGGCGCGGTGGCTCGAGCCTGTAATCCCAGCACTTGGGAGGCTGAGACGGGCGGATCACGAGGTCAGGAGATCGAGACTATCCTGGCTAACGCTGTGAAATCCTGTCTATACTAAAACAAAAAAACTAGCCGGGCGAGGTGGCGGGCGCCTGTAGTCCCAGCTACTCGGGAGGCTGAGGCAGGAGAATGGTGTAAACCCGGGAGGCGGAGCTTGTAGTGAGCTGAGATCCGGCCACTGCACTCCAGCTTGGGCGACAGAGCGAGACTCCGTCTCAAAAAAAAAAATTATACATTCTAAAATTCTCCACTTTTAAATTAATTGAGTAACTTTTTTTCATTATTCAACATTTAAAATATCAAATAAGAATAGCTTACATGTGTTGGTTACAGCTATAACTCTTTAAACTTTTTCAAATGATTCATTGGATAATATATTTATGTTTTAAAATTTTTTCTTTCTTTCACTATCATTCTCATGTAGGAGGTCAGATGCAGCACTGGAGGCAGAACTCAGACACCAGACCAAATTGAGGACTAGCTAAAATACAGCCAGGGAAGAAGTAGCTCTCCATAAGACATATATGCCAGTGTGCCATGCCAGTTCACTGCCATTGCAACACCTGGAAGTTACTGCCCCTTTCCATGGCAATGACCTGGAGATCTGGAAGTCACCAGCCCTTTCCTAGAAATTTCTGTATAATCCACCTCTTAGTTTGCATATAATTAAAAGTGGATATAAATATGACTACAGAACTGCCATTGAGCTGCTACTGTGAGCACACTGCCTACAGGGTAGCTCTGCTCTACAAGGAGCAGTATCTCTGCTGCTGCTGTACATTGCCACTTCAATAAAAGTTCCTGTTTAACACCACCAGCTTGTCCCTGAATTCTTTCCTATATGAAGCCAGGACCCTCCCTAGCTAAGCCTCAATTCTGGGACTAGCCTTTGGATATATTCTTTAAGAACACCCTGAAATCTTCATATAAATACCTGCATCTTCCTCTCATCCCTGGTCTTCACAAATAAATCTCTTTTTATGATCTCCTTGTGAGCTTCTTTGCTATTTTCAAATACCATGTATTTTGATTATCTGTTGCTGTAAACAATCTCCCCCAAAACTGAGTGGATTAAAACAATAATTATTTAATTATCACTTAAAATACTCTCGGTAAGACATTTGAACAAGGCACAGTGGATTTGGATGGTCTCAGTGTTATATGATGTCTGCTGGGCAGAATTAATACATGATTTGCCAGGCCAGTGCAAAAAGAAGAAGTTGGACTTGTTCATAAATTATTAAGTATTTCAATTTAGTGATAGCGGACCATTAAACCAAGCACAGAAACCTTAAAGCATGGGAGCCTTCCGTGTAACTGCTCAGGTCACACATCTATAAAGCCTGCCCTTCTGTTGATCATAAAACATTCACAATGGCTTTTACATCACATGCCTGATACCCCAGATAGGATGGTTCAAAAAACTGGAGGCTCGTTAGCATGGCTTAACTTGAATCATATGTCTGGGGATTGTGTCCTTACTGTCGGCTGGGTTTCTTGGTTCTGCTATACAGCTGTAGGACATTTTCCTCTCCACACGGCATCCCCACCAGACCTGTCACCCTAGTTGAGGCTTCTCATATTCTGGATACTTGGTTCTAAGAGGAAGAAAGTGAAAGCTACCTGTACTTTTTAAATCTGCACTTAGAAGTTCTCTGCATTTTATGAGGTAAAGCACTTCACAAAGACAGCCAAGATTCAAGGAGAGGGTAAATAAACTACCTATAGATGTGCAAAGCAGAAAAGTGATGTGAAAGAGAAGGACTTTGGGGGACTATCATGTTACTTGCCCAATATGAGATATGAGAAGTACTATCAAAAAAATAGTCACAGAGCTCAGCATTTGAATGTAGATCTGTTTCATTTCAACGTCCACATTCTTTCCACTACTACAAACTTTCTCTCAAGAATTAGGGGCTAGATTTTATTTTAAGAATCAAATCAGGCTGGGAGCGGTGGTTCACGCCTGTAATCCCAGCACTTTGGGAGGCTGAGGTGGGTGGATCACAAGGTCAGGAGTTTGAGACCAGCCAGGCCAATACGGTGAAACACCGTCACTACTAAAAATACAAAAATTAGCGGACATGGTGGCACTCCCCTGTAGTCCCAACTATTCAGGAGGCCGAGGCAAGAGAATTGCTTGAACCCGGGAGATGGAGGTTGCAGTGAGCTGAGATCTACCACTGCACTGCAGCCTGGGTGACAGAGAGGAACTTCATCTTAAAAAAAAGAATTAAATCAGAATATAAAGGCACATTGTTATGCATTTTTTTTTTTCAGAATCACAGTATACAAAACATATACACACCAAATTTAGTTAATGTGCAATGACCTGACATTTTCAACTGGAATGATAAGAATTTTTTTTTTTTTTTTTTTTTTGAGGCAGAGTTTCACTCTTCTTAACCCAGGGTGGAGTGCAATGGCACAATCTCAGCCCACTGCAACCTCCGTCTCCCAGGTTCAAGCAATTCTCCTGCCTCAGCCTCCCAAGTAGCTGAGATTACAGGCAAGCACCACCACACCCACCTAATTTTGCATTTTAGTAGAAATGGGGTTTCTCCATGTTGGTCAGGTTGGTCTTGAACTCCTGACCTCAGGTGAATTGCCTGCCTTGGCCTCCCAAAGTGCTGGGATTACAGGCATGAGACACCATGCCCGGCAGAACTATAAGAATTTATCCATAACTTGACTAAGAAGGAAATGGTGTATCCCCATGAATGGGCCAAGGGAAATCTTCCCTTTCACCTTCTGAAGCTTCACTGAAAATCAGTGAACAAAAGGCAGATTTAGAGGAGAAAGGACATACAAATTTATTAATGTGCAAATAAGGCAGACAAAAGAACGTTAGATAACAACTTCATCCTGTACTTTGGGAAAGACAAAGGATTGAGGACAGAAGTGGAGATGATGCTCAGAGAGATCTTGAGGCCCGTTCCTCAGTTCAGCATGTCAAAGCACTGTATTTTGGGGTAGCAGTTTCTGAGCCCCAACAACCCCTAATTTCTGAACTAAAAGTGAGAAACATTGCTTTCATAATAGTGATTTCTGTAAAATTATAATAACATTATAATATCTCTATAATTTTTCACTTAAATAATATAACCTAGAAATTAGAAAACTATGGTAAATTAAAAAGAAGAAAAATTGTATAAAATTTAGGAAGTGCAGACAATTAACAAACATTTAAATAATTTTGATTTCTACCACCCAGACTATCCACTAATAACATTCTATGCATACCTTGCATTACTTTTTTTGTCACCACCATTGTAAACATAGTATAAAAATTAAGGTTAGAAACATATCTATTATATTAATCAGTATCACCTTCCCCCTTACTTAAATTACACTCTTTTTCTATATCATTATGTTTATTTGCAATTCCTTTCTCATTTATCTATGATTTCCATGTACTGGCCAAACATTACCTGTTTTAATATAGGCATTAAAAGAAAAGACCTCGTTTCCAGTTTTAGAGTAAATTATGGTTCTAGAGTCAAATTATTTGGTGGTTGATGGAACATAGAATATGAAACAGTAAAGGAAGCAGCATTATCTGAAATAGAAGAAAAGAAAGGGAAACCTACTATCCCACATGTCTAAAACAATATTGCTGGTTTTTAAGTTGTTTCTTCCCAAATATTAACAACATCATAACTTTCTTGAAAGTAAAAACAAAAAAAAAAAAAACAAAAAGAACTATGTATCCATAGTTTACCTGTGGGTCTAAAATAATTAATGGTTCATTGAAAATTTTGAAATTAATAGTTAAAATTACAATTATAACTTATGTTTATAGTTGAGACATCACTTTTTTGCCTTCAATAATATTTTTCTTTTTTGTTTTCCTGAGATTTTGGAATTTGAAATTAAAGTAGAATTCTGATTAACTTTCAAACCAAAATTGAAATCTTTTAAAACATAAAACTCCTAATACAGTGTGATAGGATGCCTCCAATTTAATGTCTCTTGACTATTTTCCACTGCTACTCATATAAACTAATGTTTCAATAAGGCTCTGTGAAAACGATGTCTAACAGAAAAATTGTATTTATAGAACAGAGAGTTTTCAGATTTTTCTGTGTGTCAATACATGCTGTATGTCCTTAAACATACCCTGTATAAGTTCCAAGTGGAGTTACACTCTGTCATAACAACCAGTCCAATTTTCCATTATATAAAAAAAGTTAATTATGTGGCTATATTCTGAAGCAAACGTAAATGAGATGTGTAGCTCTATGAGAATTATTTCTCACTTATGACATCTAGGTCTTATATTCCACATGGCGGATTTCATGAGCTTTTTATATTGTATAAATTTTGTACACAGATGAATCCCTGTGACAGAAAATTGTCAAATGTGTTTTCTCCTTGGAAACTCACTTCATCATTGTTAAAATCTCAATAAACAAAACTACAATGCTTTTTAATTTCTCAACCCATCACGCAAACCTTAGAAAAACCATTGTTATTATTACTGTATAATCTACAAATATAATTATTTCTAATCTTTAAGAATTTGCATAATGGAATTTTTAATGAGACTTTTCTGGCTGTCCTGTTGTGCTGAAAACCCAAAACGAAAAATAAAGAGGAGCTATGCTGGTATTTTCTAAAGAGAGCCACCCGCAGAAATCAAAGAACTAGTTCCTACCCCTACTTTAGACAGGGAGATGATTGGGAATGGGGAAAGCAGCACTGTAGTCCTCAGCCTTTTGGAGGTGTGATGCAAGTTTTTGGTTTTGTTTGTTGAGACGGGGTCTCGCTCTGTCCCACGGGCTGGAGTGCAGTGAGGCTCTCTCAGATCACTGCAACCTTCGCCTTCAGGGTTCAAACAATTCTCCCGCCTCCACCTCGCGAGTTTTGTGTTTTTTGTAGAGATAGCGTCTGGCAATGTGGCCCAGGCTGGTCTCCAACTCCTGGACTCAAGCGATCTGCCCGCTCGACCTCCCAAAGTGAGGGGATGACAGGCTCAGCCACCACTCCCAGCAAGGAGGTGTAATATTTATAGAGAGATTTTGTTTCTATTCCATTGGGAAGATGGAGCATTCCTTCTTCTGTGAATAGGGTGCTCTCTCTGTTACTCCTAACTCCTCAGTAAGGTGGCAGGTATGGAGTCTCCTGGCTATCCACAGAACCAAGGCAGCTACATCTGCTGTTCCTAAAATCCCACAGTTAGACCCTTTTTTATTTGTTTATTTGGGATAAGAAAATTGTTTTAGATTATCACTCTTCTCTATTCTGATTCTTGGAATTAGTTCTGCCAACCTTGCTTTCAGTATGCCAAACTCAGCTTTAGAAATTCCAAACAAAATGTTTTTTTCTCTCAATAAAGCCAATCATTTGGAAATCAAAAGCACTTTAATTTTGAAGCTATTGTTTGCAGTTTGGGCTTCTGAAAGCCTAATTAGGAGCTCAAAAGCCAGAATGCCTGCAACTGTATGTGTATACAGAGTACAGAAGGAAATATTTTTACCAGAACAATGGGTACAAGGAAGCATGTAAAACAGTACCTTATTTAATACCATAAATACCTGGACTGGTACAACTGACTCACAGAGCTCTGGAGCGGCATAACCAAAACTCAGACCCCATTGTTCTGCCTTCAGCCCAGATGTTTGTTTGTTTGTCTGGTGATTGTGTTCTATGTCAGTACATTACTTCTCTCAAACATGATCTCTAACTCCTTGTTTTAGACTTGTCGATACCAGTGATGTAAGTGGCTTAGTACTCATTTTTATGACAGAAACTATTATATCAATTTAAAATGTAATCATTTTTGTAAACGGAATATTTTCATATTACTAAAAACCAATATTGAAACTGAAAGCTATAGAAAAGATCGCAATATAATTGTAATCGGAAGACTTTCAGTAAACAAACTAAATAAATAGGTTAAAACTCCCCTCTGCCTTTTGTTAGTGGTATACAGTCTGCAAAAATTAACCTCCTTTCCATAAAAATGAAACTAATAATGCTTACCAGAAAAAAATTCACATTTGTAAGGTACTTTTGACAACAGTCTGGCTAACAGAAACTAATTTTTTAAACTAATACAAAATAGAATATTCTGAAAAAGAATCCCAAATTTGTAAAAAGTCACTTACTTTGACTTTTGTTTTTAAGTGTATATTTAAATACTGTCTCAATTTAAAGATTTACTATACAAATAAATATTTTTCCATAGTAGTAAAAATAATAAGTTGTAATACTCAACTTATTAAAATTGTAATCTCTACTACTCTTAAACATTATTTGAAGTAGATGATGACACAATATTGTTCAAGCATCCATGTGAAAATTCAAGGATTGTACTAACAGACACACACAAAAACCAGATTCCTACATGTATACTTCACTTGAAGAAGACATTTTAATGTTAGTATCATAAAAACAAATTATGCTTTGCCTAACGGCATCTAAGAAGTTTTTGATGTCTGAGCATTATGTAAATGAGTTTTCTAAATATCTATTGTGGGTTTTCCTATTTATTTTAATGTCAAATTGGATTTCATGATCCCAGCAGGGAACTGAAGTTTTTAAGCCTGTAAACCATAACCATTTTTTATTTTATTTAATTCTTCCATTACATAAAATGACATATACAACTACTTTCAAGTATGTGTGTTTCTGTATCTTTGTATATTCTTTCTGTTTCCAATAACTGTAAAATTTATTTAAAAGTGATAAAACATATTCAAAATGTCAATACGTCCTAGGCTTCCTTAAATGTAGTAAATTCCAAACATTTATATTGATTAAAACCCCTCTATCATTAAAGAGATGTATATTTAAAAAAATGCAATTTAAACAAAGACAAGTCTGGAGTCTTACAAAATATTAGTTAAAATGCACTGAATACCTTTAAGTCTCTAGGTATACTTTCCATCTTTCTTTATCCTGCTCTGTTCTACAAAAGACTGACCCATAGAAACTATATCCAATTGTTTCATTGCCTTCAAATTTTCTATTGGTTTTGGTCAATGGGTACCCCAGCCGGAAATGGGAATGTGAGAAGAGAATGATATCAGCACATTTTCCCTGTTCTCTTACTATCTGATTGTCATTTGATTGTGCTCCTTTACTGAAGGTCACAATTTCTGTCGGGACTTCTTTTCCATATAATTATCCTCTCTGGGTTCTGGTAACCATTCTCTCTCTTTTCCTTGCCCTTCAAGGGTAGAGGTGGCAATAGTTTCCCTGAATATTACCCTGTGAGGATAACTGTATTTCTTAAACCCTGCCTGCACCTTTATAAATAATCTTCTTGTTAATTTTTTCTCAAATTATCTGGTTTGGAATGAGCCATTTCACAGAGTTTCTCACGGACCTTTCTAAACCTTTGTATCGATTAGTATTTTTGGTGCTCAGGGAATCTTTAATGTTTTGTACCTAAACACAAAGGTTAACACATTGTTAGTTTGTCATAAGTAGCATGTCTAAATTGCCATTATTTATGCATTTCTCTTTAACATCTACATAATATCTAGAAAATCTCTCTTTAACATATAAGCTTTCTTAATATCAACATAATATTGCATTATTTAGACTCCAAGTTGTTCACTTATAACTGGAATGTTCTTCTACTATTTATCTTTCCACTTTTCTGGAATTTCTTCAACAACTGACCTCACTCCCATGACGTTAAATTTCCTAACAGCTAGGATTAAATACTGACTTAGAATAATTAAAAGGGTGGTATTTCTGAATAAATATAACTTTAGGATTATAGATAAGATAGGTCCCTTGAGATACCTAGACTTCTTTAATTTCCAGCAAACTAGTAAAGATTATGAAAATATACATTGTAAGACTGCGAAGGTAGCTAGACAAAAGCAGTGTCCAACAAATCTAGATTTTTTTCCATAATCATGACACTAACTGTTCTAAGTAGCCAGAAGTACTGAAAATCCTAATAACACGGAATTTAAGGTACTCAAACATGTTAATGGGTTATGACCAGAGCTGAAAATTCACTTTGAAAAATCAGAGCTGTAAGACCCTCTCCCTGGTATATTCTCTTAATACAATGTAAAAATCACATCACTCTAAAGTTTGTCATTTCTACACCCTTTTGTATTTAGCAGATCAGACACCTGATAATAAGTTTGATATAAGAGAATCCAACTCCCTTCATTGGCCTTTCTTACCTCCAATCTCACATAGCTTCAGTATCTTCTCTTAAATGGTCACCAGAGTGCTTTTTCGAAAACAAAATTGTCCATAATAAGACTTGCAGTAGATACCATTCCCTATAAAGTTCGAGACCCTGATCCAATGCTCCCCAACACACTAAGCTATTTTAATTTCTTCATATTCTCTTGCTATTTCAAGTTTCTTAGGCTTTGATCATGTCATTTCCTCTGCCATAAATGTTTCTCCCTTTCTTGTCTACCTGCTATACACAGGATCACCTTTCAAAATTCAGCTCGCATTTTGACAACATGACTGCTTTCTAAATTGTTACTCTATCTTGCCCACAATGAAGAAATATATATCTGTTTTAGTGCCTAACCACATTTATTTATAATTTTATTTATTACATTGTGTTTCCTTCTACTGAACTGTGAGCTCCTTAAGGGTAAAGGCTGTACTTATTCATCGTCATCTCTCCTACACTAGCTCAGTGCCTGACATTAGAAACACAGTACTGAATGCTGAATGAATGGTGATAGAACTTCTGGGGCAGGTCTCATCTCCATCACTCTTGCTCCCTAAATGTACGTGTAGTCTAGTTCATTGAGCAGACATTATTTTAAGATTTGAACTAAGCTAAAAGGTGACTGTAGATGAAGGAAAAGAAATGCTTCTTCCTGGCTGGGCGCGGTGGCTCAAGCCTGTAATCCCAGCACTTTGGGAGGCCGAGACGGGTGGATCACGAGGTCAGGAGATGGAGACCATCCTGACTAACACAGTGAAACCCTGGCTCTACTAAAAAATACAAAAAAAAAAACTAGCCGGGCGAGGTGGCGGGCACCTGTAGTCTCAGCTACTCGGGAGGCTGAGGCAGGAGAATGGCCTAAACCCGGGAGGCGGAGCTTGCAGTGAGCTGAAATCCGGCTGCTGCACTCCAGCCCGGGCGGCAGACAGAGACTCCGTCCCAAAAAAAAAAAAAAGAAATGCTTCTTCCTTACAAAAGAATTCCAATTTATATATGTAAATTATATTTAATATATAAATTATATACATTTTTATATATTTAATATATAAATTATATACATTTTTATATATTTTATATATAAATTATGTATATTTATATATATATAAATTGTTAGGGGATATATGTAAATCTTGTAGGCAATGTCTACCAATACATGTTACAACTAGTGGGTAAAAGTTTAAGGAGAAACAGCATACTTGTATTGTCTCAAAGTATCTCTCCCCAAATATTGATTAATTACCAAGGGAAAATAGTGACTTTACATTGAAGAAACCTGTCAGACACCATCTATACCGACTTACCATTATTCGTGTGAACTCATATCAATGTCACATACCCCAATATGATGCAATGAGGACACTTTACTTTTGTGAAAATTTTCCCCAAAACTCATAACCCCAGTTTAACCATGAGAAAACAGCAGACAACGTTGATGTGTGGGACTTTCAACGAGATACTAAACCATCACCCTTCAAAAGTGTCAGTCATGAAAGACAAGGAAAGATCAAGGAACTGTCACAAATTAGAAGAGATTAAGAGACATAAATGCTATGTGGAATTCTGGAATAGAAAAAGGGCATTGATAGAAAAACTGGAGATATCTTCTAGAAGAAAATCTAGGAAACACTATTTTGGACAGTGGCCTTGAGAAAATTTATGAGTAAGTCCTCAAAAGCAATTGTAACAAAAACAGAAATTGACAAGTGGGACCTAATTAACTAAAGAGTTTCTGCACAGCAAAAGAAACTATCAGCAGGGGAAACAGACAACCTAAAGAATGGGAGAAAATATGCTCAAACTGTGAATCCAACAAACATCTAATATCCAGAATCTGTAAAGAACTTAAACAATTGAACAAGTAACAACCAAATAACTTTATTAAAAATGAGCAAAAGACATGAACAGACACTTCTCAAAAGAAGACATACAAGTGCCCAACAAACATGAAAAGCTGCTTCACATCACTAATCATCAGAGAAATCCAAACCAAAAGTACAATGAGATACCATCTCATACCAGTCAGAATGGCTAGATTAAAAGGTAAAAAAAAAACAGAGGTTGGCAAGGCTAGAAAGAAAAAGTAATGTTTATACATTGTTGAGGGGAATGTAAATTAGTCCAGCTACTGTGGAAAGCAGTTTGAAGCTTTCTCAAAGGACTTAGAACTACCACTTGATCCAGCACTCCCTTTACTTGGTATATATCCAAAAGAAAACAAATAATTTTACCAAAAAGACACACAAACTCGTATGTTTATCGTAGCACTATTCGCAATAGCAAAAACATGGAATCAACTTAATTGCACGTTGGTAGTGGATTTGATAAAGAAAATGTGGTACATATACACTGTAAAATACTATACAGACAAAAAAGAATGAAATTATGTCCCAACATGAGTGCAGCTGAAAGCCATTATCCTAAGCAAATTAACGCAGGAACAGAATACTGAAATACAGCATGTTCTCACTTATAAGTGGAAGGTAAACATTGGGTACTCATGGACATAAAGATGGCAGCAATAGACACTGAGGACAACTAAAAAGGTGAGGGAGACAAGGGCTGAAAAACTAACTGTTGTGTACTATGCTCACTCAGTACCTGGGTGATGAGATCATTTGTACCCCAAACCTCATCATCACACAATATACCCAGGTAATACACTCAATATACCAAAACCTGTACATGTACCCCCAAATCTAAAAGAAAGGTTGAAAAAGAAAAAGAAAAACTGGGGCTATCTGAATGAATTCTGTAGGTTGGTTAAAGAATAAAAATAAGCATATAAACATCATTATTCTTTCTAGACAAAAATAACACCAAAAATACTTTTATTTTATCCAAGAAAAATCTAATATAGTTTAATTTTAGCCAAAGCTATTGTTTTCCTTTTATTTTGACCCATATTGATTCAATTTCATGAAAACCTCCACTAACATATCAAAAGTTTTGATAGTTTTACTTGTTTCCATGAAAAGCCATTATTTATTTTATACTTACTTGCCAGATTATGCTAAGTGCTTTACATTTATTAACTCAATTAATCTTGACAACTGCTTCAAAAATAAGAAAACTAATATTAAAGTAGAGTGACACAGTTTGGCTCTGTGTTCCCACCCAAATCTCATGTTGAATTGTAATTCCCAGTGTTGGGGAAGGGACCCAGTGGGAGGTGATTGGATCATGGGGGCAGATTTTCCCCTTGCTATTCTCCTGGTAGCCAGTGGGTTATCAGGAGATCTGGTTGTTTCAAAGTGAGTAGCACTTCCCCATTTGCTCTCTATTGCTCTGCCATGGGAAGACGTGCTCACTTCCCCTTCTCCCTCCAGCATGATTGTAAGTTTCCCGAGGCCTCCCAGCCATGAGTCCTGTACAGTCTGTGGAACTCTGAGTCAATTAAACCTCTTTTCTTCATAAATTACCCAGTGTCAGGTAGTTCTTTATAGCAATGTGAGAATGAACTAATATAGAGAAGAAAGTGACTTGTCCAAGATTTCACAGTCAGTAAGGGGTAGAGAATACATTCTAACCATGACTTTGGACTCCAAAGCACATGCTTTAAAGCTTTATCCTAAGCTTCACCCTTCAAAACTCAACAGCCTGAAGTTCACTTTTATAAGAAATATCTGAAGCTTAATTCAGTAAATACAATTTAAACCATTACAGCTTTCTTGACACTTTAAGAACTGTCTTATAAATCTATAAAATTGTTGATTTACATTTCACTAGTTCTCTCCCAAACTCATGGCACTCTACAAAAATATTTCAATGAAAAAATTTTAATTTTTTTCAAGATATATTATACTCTTCACTTGTATAATGTACAGATTTCCAAACAGAATACTGCATTTTAGGTAAGGGTGTTCATTTAAAAGTCCTTAGCAATTCATTTTTATGTGGAAAATGGATGATCTTCACCTGCACTCTCAGTATATGTGAAAGATTTGTATAACTTCGAAATTGCTTCTGGAGGGTTTCATTTTTGAAACTGAACAACAGTCTTCTGCAGTCACACCCTCTGAAAACCTGCCAATTTCCATTGAACTGATAGCACTTTATCTGTGTGTATTCTCAGATTGCTGAGCTAGAGAGACTGTTGATGCACAACCAGCATGGCAAGTCTCTGTTCTAACAACTCTTGCCACAGACTGCCTTTTACAGGAAAGCCACTCTCAGAATTATTTTAGCCCTGTTATGGAAAAGATACTCATTGAGAGAACGTCTTTTGTTGTTCGGTTGTGATAGGCGCTAATGTCCCCTTTGCGTTTTAAAGCATGATGACATTTTCTCAAATCACATTATGTCAGGCCCAAGCGTATAGGTGCCTTGCTTAGCTTTGCTTTTTTGTTAAGCCCTATCAGCAAGCCTGAGTAAATTCTGATAAAGGATTTTGAAGAGAGTTAATAAATTTGCATTCTAGTGAAAGATTGCAAATTATAATTTTCAAATAAAAAGTTTCCTTTGTCAAAAATCATTTTAGACAATTTATTTTTACTCTATTAAGAAAATAAGACCCTAATTCTATTTGCAATAAAATATCTTTCTTCTATTTTTTATTTTAAGTATGTGAGTCTTCAAATGAAAAAAATATCTTCTTATCACAGCACTTTTTCAAGCAAGTAAAACTGCTTCAAGCAAATTTTCTAGGCCTGAAAACTCTGTGGCAGACGAGCATACCTTGGGAGACTATTCCTGGACATTAGGTCGGGCCTTTCCATGAAGCTGAGTGTTAGCTCCCGTCTCTTGGTCATGGCTGGACTCCATATAAGGATATATAATTCACCATAATCTAGAGTGCACGAGAACTGGAACAAGAAGCAGAAACATGACCCTTGATTAAGATCTGTGCTTTCTCTCATTATTTGTGTTAAGTAGGGGTCTTCAGTTCCAAGTATTATTTGTGTCCTGTAATTGTTGTAGAAAAATGGCCCTTTCACTCTTAGCAACAACACGGAACTTAAGAAGTGATAATTTAATAGATTGGAGGGTAAAAATATAATATGAATGGGTGCAGAGTCAGGTCTTTTCAAGTTGAAAAAGCATCCTTTTTCAGAATCAGAAGAAAATATTGAATAATGAAGTTAATTCAAGTAAATTGATACATGAGTTGAACACACTTCTAACAGAAGACTTGTGGTCAAAGGTAGGAAATAGGAAGTTGTGACAAGGAAACTTAACAGAATGGATCCAAAGCTCATTTGGAAAAATAATCTTGAGAGAATAGTGATGAAACCTTTGAAAAGGGTATAAAATAATAAAGGAGAATTTGCCCCAGTAGATATTTTAAACAATGATAGTTTGAGATAATTAATAATGTTCTATTGCAGAAATACACTGACCATTAAATGGGAAAGGACTACCATTAGCCCACATGATGCCCAGTTCTTTCCAAGGAAGCTCTGCAGGTGCTTGGCTAGAAGCCGAAGATGCCTTTGTAGTTAGAAAAGATATCCCTTTCTTCTTGCTTGCAAGCTCCATTGGCTTGGCTGGTGAAAGAACTTGGCTAGATTTTATTCTGCACTGGGCCTTTTTTAGGTGTCTTACTGCATTTTGCATGCTGTTTGACCACATCTGGAAGTTCTGATTGAACAGACCCTGTTTTATATCTAAGTTAACATATGACAAAAATTACTGCTAAAAATCACTGGGCAAAGAATGGATCTATTCAATATGTGGTGTTGGACACCTAGGTCATTATTCTGGGGGAAACAAAAGCCCTATCTTTAGACTTCACATCAGAATAAATTGAAAAACAAAAACTACAAAATACTAGAAGAAAATATTGCTAATTAGTTTGGGTGAAATGTCATTATATTTTTTAAAAACTCAAGAAATCATAAAAAGATTACTTTAAAGAAATTCTACATAGTTTTAAAATACAACAAAATAATTTAATTATTTTAATTAAGTTAATAAGACAAATACCCTGTTTTTTAGCTAGAGGTTAATATATTTACTACACATGGAACCTTTAAAAATCAATAAGAAAAAGAAAAAATATATGAAACCATAGAGAAAGGAGAAAAATGTACAAAATATATAAATAGCCACCTCACAAAAGAAAATATAAATAGTTATTAACTTCATGAAAACTTATTCAGTTTTATTAACAGTGGAAGTAATAAAAATTAAAGCGATTGAGCTGCTAATTTTTCACTAAGATTACTTGAAAATTTAAGTGTTTGGAGAAAAAAAAAAATAAGGGCCAAGATGGAATAGTTTACATGATATCATTTAGGTAAATGAAAAATGCATATGAAAATAAATATTTTGAAAGAATACTTACAAAAAAAGGTACACCTTAAACACATTAAAGTACACATTACATTAAGTACTTGTGCTGGGTCAGTGAACGGGAGGAAATGAAAATAAAAGTACATATTTAATGAACTTGTTTGTATTTGTTTATGTTTTCAGAGCTCCCCTCAACAAAGAAAAAGCACATATTTAAATAAAATCCTCAAGGGGCCTTGTAGGCTAATGATGTGCCAAACACCAAGAAGTATGCATAGCACAGCCATCTGCACCTGAGTACATTATAGTCTACATAGGCAACATATGTCATAAATAAAACACAAGTACCACATGTTGAAGAAATGACACTGACCTACATTGCTCAAGGGAATGTACGTTTTTATAAACTTTTCAGATTTTGTTTGGCAATATGTATTTAAACCATTAGAAGGGGCCAAGTAACATAAGCATCTGCACTGATATAAGGGTGGGGGTATTGCAGTGGCCCAGAGATGGGTGAGGAGGCCCAAGTACAATGAAAAGGGTGTTCCAGTGGAGAAATAGCCTGGTGTGGTAATTGGAACCCATGCGAGATGCAAAGGAAATCCGTGTAGAGAGAAGCCTGACACTGTGTGCTAGAGCCCTAGGTGAGGGAAGAGAGCACAGGAGGGCTGTCAATCTTGAGGTGTTAAGAATCTGAGCAGGATGATGAGGATGTTCCTGCAGAAGGAGTGACCTGGGCACATAGGAAAGGGGACTGTGACAGCCATGGGAGATTGGGTATGGACAAGGACATTGATTAATTAAGAAAATATATTAAGGATAATGACAGTGGAAGCCAGATTTTTACAAGAGGAGAAGGGGGCTACAAATATAAAAAGTAGTATTGTACTACAATTGAAGCTAAATGTTTGAACTCGTGGCTTTCAAGATAGACAAATGATGATAGATAGAGATGATAGATAGAGATGTTGATACATAGATGATAGGTGATAGCTAAGCAGATAGATTAGCAGAAAGATGTAAATATGTACAAGCGCATACATGCATATATTCCCTGGCTTTGGTTACTGAGAGCGCCTAAACAAAGGAAAAAAACCTAACAGCAATAAACATAGCTACTGGAGCTCAGATTCCAAATACCATCCTTCACTAAAAAGAAACAAATTTCTTGGAGAAATGACTGATTCCTAGGCTGGGGCTGGGGAAATACAAAATGAGACTTGAACACCTTTTTGTGCCCCAAATTGAGAAAATGCTCACAGAATGCTAGATACACGGCAAAGGGATATGGAATTTAGCTTGAAACAGCGTCTGGCCAAATCTGAGATAATTTAAGTGTCAAAAATAAATCATCATAGAAACAGATTATACCTATGCAAGTAAAATAGGAAGCCATGTATCAATACTAATATAAGTAAACAAACAAAGAAATTGGAAGTTTGATGAGAAATGAAGTATTTGCCCAGTTTCAAGTGCCTCCCCAGGAAATATGGACCAATTATGGTTGGAAGGCAGTTATACTCACTACTATACCACCAATGCCACCAATATGGACCAATTATAAAGAGAGAGAGGTTAATGTTACAGAGGAGAAGTCTGACAATCAAGTGAGGATCATTAGTAATAGGAAAAAATCAAAACTGGGTACAACTTATTAGAATTGTTTTTTAAAAAAGAATATAGTATCATACTTCTGTTTTTTCATCAGCCAAAATACATTAGCTGACTCTAATGATAAATTACATTTTTGCCAGGTAAGTAGTAAACTATTCACAAAACTATCAACATCATGAAAGTCAAAGAGACATGATAACTGCATGCAACTGTGATCCCAAACTGGATCCTGCTGTTATAAAGAACATTGTTGGAGTAATTGGAGAAGCCTGAATAGGACATGAGAATTAAATGTAGAAATCTATGAATGTTAATTTCTTGAGTTTTGATGTTTTACCTTCTTTATGGAGAAGATCTGTGTTTTAAGGAAGTCCACAAAGGATTTGGGAAGGATGAAGTATCATGATGGCAAGTTACACTAAAATGGTTCAGGTAAAAATAAAAATAAATCTTTGTACTCTATCTGTAACTTTTCTATAATGTGAGATTATTTTCAAAATAATAAAAAGCCTATACTCTAACTTGATAATCTACTTGTATTTATTCTAAGGAAATAACTGTAAGGGATAGGCACAATATGTGAACAGATGACATACAAAATACATATGTAAAAATGGCCATCATTTCTGTTTGTAATAGCAAAAATTCATTAATAAACACTGGCAGGGAAAAAAGCCCATGCTATATTGTTAAAAAGTAGTAGTATGGGCCGGGCGTGGTGTCTCACGCCTGTAATCCCAGCACTCTGAGGGGCTGAGGCGGGCGGATGACGAGATCAGGAGATGGAGACCATCCTGGCTAAGGTGAAACCCTCTACTAAAAATACAGGAAAAAAAAAAAAAAAAAATTAGCCGGGTCTGGTGGCGCGGCCTCTGTGTAGTCCCAGCTACTTGGGAGGCTGAGGCAGGAAAATGGCGTGAACCCGCGAGGCGGAGCTTCCAGTGAGCCGAGATCGCACCACTGCACTCCAGCCTGGGCGAGAGAGCCAGACTCTGTCTCAAGAGAAAAAAGAAAGTAGTAGTATGTACGTTACAGTTCCACATGAAAAAAATGGAAAGAAAATTGTTAATGGAAAGAAAATTGTTAAATGGCTGTGGGTGCTGAGTAATGCCCTTCCTCTACTCCTGGTTTCCATGCAAAAATATTCTACTGGTTAAGAGGACTGGTCTTTACTCGTCCTTGGAGAGATGTTATGACATTTGGTAGATAAACTTAGGAATAAACTTGGGAAGAATTGCTGGGCATGCCAGGCTCAGCTACCTTTCTCTCTCTTTCATTCTTTGGAATAGAACTCAAAAAACAATTTAAATCCTTTTTCAAAGGCACTGTCTCCTTTCAAGTTAGAAGGAGGCCAGGAACTACGTGAGTGAGGCTGCTGTTTCTGTTCTTTGGTTTTGGATCTACCAATTCAAATCCGTTATCTGTCAATAATAGAATAATATTTTGCTCTCATTTTTAACTTTTTTTGGTCAATTTATAACCCACCCAGGCATAAAGAAGGGATACTATTTACCTGAGTCTCTCAGAGCCCTCAACAAATCTTGGAGCATAGAGAAAATGTGAGCAATGGGTACTCTTGGTGATGGGAATACAGGTGATATTTATTTCCCTTTTGCAGTTGCCCTCCTATTTTTTCTTTTTTTTTTTTTTTCCAATGGTCATGTTTCATGTTCTTAATCAAGAAGATCAAAATAAAGCAATTCTTTCAGAATGACAGATAAAATGATAGAGGTTTGAAGGTAAATGTAACACAATAACTTTGGAACCTAGAGCCCCCTAGGAACTCATAGGATATTTGGTCACTGTTACACATGACAAACAGAAACATGTCCCCCTTTCAAATCACATGACTCAAATTTGGATTTCAATCTTGGTTTTCATTACAGTTTTTAAAAAGTTGTCAAATACTTTAAATGTTGGTTTTGCAGAAATATAGGGGTAAACAACCAGCATATTTTTGTGTGCTTTTGCAATAATCAGAAATAAAATTGTTTTTCTTAAGATAAGTAACAGGTATTTTTTTGTCTTAGCCAAGGTTCCCTTAGTCAGGTTAAGAGGAACCTAATTCTGGTTTGAGCAAGAAAATTAATTTTAAAATTATTGGAAAGCTGCTGAGTTTCCATCATGGTCTATATGCACCTATGATGAATGTGAAGAACTTTCAAATGGAAATCTGAGGTATTTGCAATAGGTAAAATTAGGCGTATTTCTCATCATAGTGCCCTGCCAGGCTTCTGCAACCCTTTTCTTGGGCATCTCCCTTCTTCACTTCCTGGGGCACGCTATAAATTTGTTTTAAAATCTTGTTCCATTTAGTTTTATTGTTTTTAAAAACTTGGTTCTGACACTCTTGAGATTTTTATACCTCTGAGCCATTTCACAAAGCAGATCATATCAAAAGTCAGGTTATAAAAATTACAAAGCAATAGCAAGTTTGAAGGCTTTAAACAGTGGGAAAAAATATAAAAATGAGTAATCATTAGCACTGTATGTAACGATTGGAAAAAGACAGTTATGAAGACTCATCTGTCTTCATTTATCCATTCAAGATGGATATGCTTTGTAGCTATATATATATATAATCTCTTTAGGATCTTCCAAATCTCATGGATAGGAAAGATAGATCTCTAAAGAGTCTATGATATGCCTTTAGGAAACTGAGGATGAGGCCGGAGTAGTAAATAATTCCTACTTAGAAGGAGGATATAGGGTCTCATCTCTGAGAACATGGGAGTTAGTTATGTAAATAAGTTCAGATGATTTTCAACATTGCGTATGGTAAGGAATAATTTTTTAAAAAGACCTTCTTACAGGTACTAGAGGCAAATGAATGAGAAATAAATACATGCTATGGGATTTTCCATTATTTCACAGGATGGAAAGTTTGATCTCTGTAGCCTGATTTGTTCTTTGGCCCTGAACTTGTTCAAGTTGAATTGTGAGTCCTGAACACTGATCTAGTTGTTCTCAAACTAGGATCAGCCAACCGTAGTGGTATGTTGATGTATTCTTGGGAGTTGAGAGTTCTTTATTATAATCTTTTAATATTATGGCTAAAACATGCAAAATATGTATCTGTAAATATATAATGTAAGCATGGATTTGTTTATCTCATCAACCACCTTATTCCTAAATACTGGACTACCATTTGTTTTATTTTTATAATCACATTGATACCAAGTGATCATCTAAATGACATTATTTAATTTTTAATGATTGTTCATAAATTCAATGCTTAAGAGTTATTTACAGAAAAAACAACTAGCATTTGTCCTCAATTATTAATATAATTATTTTTATGTGTGCTTGACTGTTGTGATAAAGGGAAAAACAGTTAAAAGAGGACCCTGGACAAATTATTAAGAGGACTAATTTCTGATATTAGCTTTAGTACCTCCAAACTATGAGATTTGGGGAAAGTCACTCAAGAGCCCTAGACTTCAATTACCTTGTATTTAAAATAACAGAGTTCAGCTGGAACTAGTTAATCTGTAAACAAATAGTTTCCATTTCAAAAATTGTGAAGTGATGCCTTTTTAAATGGAAAAAGCATTAGGGAGAAGAAAACTGATTCAGTTACAGGGTCTTTGGGGGAAAATTTCTAGCACCACCCTCTCTCCTAATAACAGTAAAACATGGTAGGATATAAGAACCAAATATTTATTGAGTATTTTCTCTGTGCCTATCACGACTCTATTTTAACTCCTGTAAATGTGACTGTGACTCCGTGAGCTAGATTATATAATTCCTGTTAGCAGTTGTAATTGATAGGCACAGAAAGCCTAAGGATGGAGTTTGGAATGTAATCTGGTCTGACTCTAAGCCCTGGATCCATTGTAATACATTATAACTGCAAGCTTTGCAAAATGCCTTTTTCCTTTTCTCATCTATTTTCACACTCAAACTAAAATTTAGTAAACTAAATTCTGAGCAGCACCAAGAATTTTAGTAAAGGTCCTCTCATCCTTTAAGAACTTCTTATACGAGGATACTCCTCTTCGCCCGCTTTCCCATACAGAACTCTATTAAAGGTCAATAAGAATGGGCTGTTGTTTTTTTCCCTCAAATCCTATACAGAAGTCCTTAATTCCAGGATAAGCATCTGAATGGAGCAAATTAGTATGGTCTGGGAGTCAAGGCAATTTTCACGTGTGTGTATGTGAGTGTCTGTGTGTGTCTGTTTTAAGGCATAACAAAGTCCAGAGATTAAGGCCGAGTTAAAAAACAAATGAGGACAAACCATTCTGCTGAGGTGCGGCCAGAGCAGCAGCAACTGTCTGCTTTCTTGATAAAGGCTGTGAAGACGGCACGTTTTACTCTTATTCGTGTATTTCTTTTGACACGTTCCCCCTCTATGAAGCCTCAGAGGTGTTTTAAAATTGTGTTAGGAAACACAGAGCTAAGAAAAGGCAAATGATCCTGTTCTAGTGTCTCAGGGACGAGGCTGGAAAGGAAACGCCGCGCGAGTGGGGTGGGAGCGGGGGCCTGTGGTTTTGCTTCTGTCCGGGCTAAAGGCTGAGTAAGGTAGGGCCCCTCCTTCTGCAGATGGGTTTCTCCCTCATTCCACCCTCTACCCACCTCCGGTTCTGCGTGCACGCGCGGGATAGCCCAGTGGGCCCACAGATAACGACCATCGGAGATTAATGCAGGAAAGTCAGCGAGCTCGAACACAGGCGTCCCGTGTGGAAGTGTCCAAGGAGACCGCCAGAAGTGCGCAAGCCGGAGTCTGTGAGACTTTCCTTCTCACCGAGAGGGGGAGCCCCGCGTTCCCGGCCGGGAGCGACCCGGAGTCCCGGGCCCCGCGTCCCAGCTGCCGCCAGACCCAGTTTTGGATTCAGCGGATTAGGAAGAGGAGGGAGGGGGGAGAGCGCGCGAAGAGGGAGGGGACCGAAGCTGGAGGGTCCCGAGTCCAGCGCCGTGTTGACGTAGAGAAACTTTCCCTCTCGGCCTCGGAGACGGCGCCCCGGCTGTGCTGGAGCGGAGATCGCCAGGCTCGGAGGACCCGGCAGCTCTTCACGCCCCTGCCCGAAGCCTGACCTGACTGCATCTCTCAGTGAGGTACGGAGATTTATCTGGGCTCTTCCCTGGCTGCGAGCCCGGCTCCCTCCAGGTAGCGTGGAATCGCTTAGAAACTGATACCCTGAGGGGCAGCGGGGGTGGACAGCTCCGGCCACCAGTGCCCGGGAAGGAGGGCGCGGGGCTGCGCGTAGCCGCTGCCCGGCAGGTTGTGAAAAATTAGGACAGCTAACGGCTCAGGGAGTCGTCCAGCACGAAAGGAGGCTAAGACCTGTTGACGCCTGCTATGGCAGCGCTTGAGGAATGACGGGGGGAGTCCAGCGAGTTCGGGGCCGCAGCGGTCTCCGGGCTCCAGAAGCCTCCTTAGCCTTTTGTGGTAACTTTGGTCCTGTGGCGGGGGGCCAGTGGGCAGGAGCTGCAGGGAGGCGGTGGGGCAACCGTGGATCAGTCCGGCTGAGGGTGCGTGGATCAGACTGGGCTGAGCAGGCAAGTCATCGTCGGGTCACAGCCGGGCGACCCAAGAGCGAACTTCCAGGGCAGCCTCCCTTTTGTTGGTGCAGGGAGAGAATGTGGGCATGGGGGCGGGGAGGCGCGAAGCTCTAAGGCCGGGCCGCGGATACTTTAAAGCCCAGAGCTGGGAGGGCCCAAAAGGAAGGGGCGGCGTCCACATGGTTACCCTTTTGCCGCGCGGGTCAAGTAGCTGCTTCTGGAGGGCGCAAGGCTTGGCGGGGGTGATGAACCCTTGGGTTCTCGCTCCGACTGCTAAATTCGCTTGGCGGGTCCAGCTTCTCGTGGCCTCACTCACTACACGGATCAGAATCGGGAGCAGTCAGTTCTTTCTATTCTGCAGCTCCAGCGGCTGCCGCGCTGACTTCCCTGTGTGCGGGAGGGAACTCTGGGCAGGCTGGTTTTCTTGGAATGTGTTTACGATGTTGAATGGGACTTGAACAGGAAGCTGGACGCTGCAGCTGGAACTAGCGTGCCAAGGTAGAGTAAGGAAGACTTAGCTGGTGTTGGGCTTGGCGGGTCCACTTGGTACGTTGGGCAAACTCCAAGTAAGTGAGGACTGGCAGTCAAGGTACCCCTCCCTGGGTCCTAGTATTGTTTCCCAGCTGAGCTCCCTTTACTCTCATTTGCAATCAGACATTTTACATGCACTATTTCAATCTGCAAGTTTGACAAAATATAATGCAATTTGGAAGGATTTAATAAATTTATTTTGTGCCTGCTTTTAAAATATGTTACACCAACATTTGAGAATAAAAAGTTACGGAGAATGTTCAAGTCTTGACTCAATTCTAGGACTAGCAGGAGACCACAATACTGATGATTTTGTGTCTGTAGTACAAAATGGGTGCTTAGGTGCTTAACGTAAGGGAGATTATTAGACAGAGTGAATTTGAGGAAGTAGAAAACTGAGAGGAATTGGAAATTCTTCAGATTTGCAAATTACTCCCTTTCTCTCTCAGTCTTTCCCTTTTCCCCTCATATGAACAAGTAGCCTTGCTGGAAAACCCACAAAGTGGAAGAGTGCAGTCGCTGGTGACTACAAGCTTTGCTGGAAACAGCAAACAGGCTAAGGTACTGCCCCACTGCATAATTAAAGGTCTCCTTGAGCTGTCCAGGAGTGTTTTCCAAGTTTTTACGACTGACAAGGAAAAAAAAGAGAGGAACCTGGCCGGCAGCCAAACTAGACTGAGCTCAGTAGCCAGGCATGAAAGAGAGTTGCAAGGGATAATTGGAAAAGGGCTGTCGGTTGTACTTGGGGTTTCAACAAGAGGTTTCTTTTGCAATGAGAATTTTTAGGTGGCTAAGATCAGTCTTTTTGGCAAAACAATAAACTAAACATAGAGTGCAGTTGGATATGACTGAGGAAATTACAAAAAGGACTCCAGGAGCAAAGTCTGAACTTTATCAGTGTTGCAGTGGAATAGCTGGGGGCCTGATGCTGTTTGTGCTGATCATACTTTGCAAATGCCCACACTTTGTTGCTATTTGTCTCCTTGGACGGGATTTGCTGCAACTTCAATTCCTTGACTTTGGCCTTACTTTGTTTTCATAGCAGCAAGAATTGAAGACTTAGGGCTTTGAGCAGATGGTTTTCTACCTAAATTGAATAATTCAATTAGATATTCTCAACTAGCATGGATTTGAGTCATGGAATTAAAGTAGAAAACATATCCAGCATGACTTCTTTGTGCTTGTCAAAAGTGATCCTGATAAACAGATCTTGCTGTTTCATGTGAAGAAGTAGAAGGTGAGATGGTCTCAGTATTTCACACATTTGCCCTTTACTGCTTCCTAATTCCAAACCAGCCAGAAACTCAAAACCTTCTCAGACTCTTCTTTATGTATTAAAGTTATGTTTCATCTCTTTTTTTTTTTTTTTTCTTCAGAGAAGTGGGTTGTAGGTTTACTATTGTGGGCTTAGGGGTTAAATGGTTGAAAACAAACAAACAAACAAACTCATGTGTTTTATATTTCCTCTGTATTTAAGAGTTTGAGATTGTGAATATTAGCCTGCTGTCTGAGACTCACTTTGTGAATCACCCTCAGCCAAATGTTTTCTCTGACTATGATTTCAGATTTTCCACTTGCAAAGTAAAGAAACTTTCCTTTACATAATTACAAGATTATTGTGAGAATTAAAGAGATGAAATAATGTTAATAGGCTTTTTGACATAAAGGTCATAGGATTTCTGACTCAGCTGACTCAGTTGAGTTTATGGGGATAAAATAGGAATACTTCTATGTTGAATACCCAGGTAATAATGACATATTTGGATCTAATTTATAAAAATTACCACTTTTACATTTTAATCATAGCTTTAATTTAATCATAAATTTTAATTTTTGAGGATATAGGGGAGATTTTGTTATGATTAAGGCTGAGTCATTTTCTCAAACAGAAAAGAACAATTAACAAATTCATTTATTTTTATTTCAGTTTATATTTATACACAAGACCAGTTATTTTTAAATTGCAGCTTAATTTTACCTTTATGAGAAATTACCAAGTATATTCACAGAACGTGGCTCTCTTCTCAGAAATAATACTTGAGAGGCTGAAATATATTTATGACATACAGACAGACTTTCTTTTCTCAGTGGCCACAATAATTTTCTTAAGAATTTGGAGGATAGATTTTGGAGCTATTCATTAATAAATCCAGCCAATGTTTGTTGTATGCATATCATGCATCATCAGGCCTTTATTCCAATCAGCACCGAACTTCTCAGCTCTGTGATTTCTGTGCATGTTATTTTACTTCTTAAACATTTTACCAACATATCATTTATTGTCTGTATTTCTGTCTATAATTTATGAACCTGTTCATTGTTGATTCATTATGATAATTGTGAAATATTTACTTTTTAGTGTGACATGTCAATTAGTAAAATATACTACCTATTTTTATGGTTCATTGTATTGTGCTACAGTCATGGATGTTTAACTTAACTCTTTTTCGGGTGAACAGATCAATTTATTAGAGAAAACAGAATAAGTATAGATGAATTGTTTAAAGGATAGTCTTTTGCTAAAATACCTAGTCATAGCTGTTATTTTTAGACTTTATGTTATCATTAATAGTGAATCTGTAAAAAGCATGAGTATATGGGATATAGTAGGTGGGTTGAATTTATACTCAAACTTACACTATGGGTATCCTTGAACTGTTCAAGGATATATTAGGGTAATTTTAATATAAAATGTCAAATTTTACCTTTCATTTTAAATTAGAAATTCTTAAAATTCTTATCTCCATTGATGAATGGTAGGTGATTTAAATTTTACTTAGCAAGGTGATGTATTTGTGATTCAATCTGTGATATTGCAATTTGTTTTCTAAAACCGCTAAAGGGTAAAAAAAGTTATTTTATTTCAATATGATAATGAATTCAAAGATAGTTACAGAAGCTAACTGCATAACTGCTATGAGCTGTGGTCCTTAAACATATTAGAGGCTGGCGGATCTAATAGTGTTTGCCTTAATGCATTTAGAGATCAGGAAACTTAAACTTTTTTCTATGAGAGTCTAAAATATACTCAGATTGGAAGAGGAAAAAATGGTATAAACTTTGAACAGAGAAATCACTTCACTTTCAAACACTGGGGATATGAAATTGAAATCAGGCCTTTATTTTTAAAAAGAATGGCTAAAAGTCATTGTTCCAGAGTAAGACTTAGAAAACAATGCTTATACTGTTTTCAGGCCCTGTTATTTGCTAGTTTTTTGTTTGTTTTATGCTTAAGAAATGTTTTCAGCCACTCTAATGATGTTTACCATGCATGATTAATTGTCATCAGAGGACAGTAAATTGACTCAAATATTGTGTGGGACAATAAATGTCAATTTTCTGTTTACACTGAAATGGTATAGTTATGGTGAATTTGAATTTAGTTTTATCTTTCAATATTGTATACTTAAGAATAGCTTTGAAAAGGCTGCCCTAATTTGCACACATAATATGAATAAGTAACTTAACTTTTATAGAAATTGTGATTTTCAGTATATTTTGTGCTAAACTGTAAAGATTAATACGGCTTTTTAAAGGAAGTTTTGAATAACCTTGTATGTATTTTCTAGGATGCAACTAAGAGAGTGCATCTAGATTTCAATACCTGCCTTTATTTCATGTTTTTTTTTTTTTTTTTGCTATTAACATTATAAAAATATACCTATACATCAGATGTATCACATGCCTCCTGATGAAGAAGTTCAGAATAGACCTTAGAAACTTCCATGTTTTGGGGGACTACTTTCTCTGTGTCTCTCCCTTTGTCTCTGTCGTTCTCTCTCTGTCTCCATTTCTTTCTCTCTTTCTATGTGTGCATACTTATGATACATATATATTCTTCGATGTTTCTCTATTAGTGCTATAGTTTTTCTGTAGGGAAAAATAGCTTCAGTTAATTGATATTTTTGAGCCCAATTTTAACAACTAATTAAAAATGTTTCCCACATAAATATTGCTGAAATTCTAGAAATCCTTTTTTTTTTCCTTTTTTCCAAATTCTAGAAGTGTTTTTAGACTTGTATTTATATCTCTGAAAGAAGAGAAAAATAGTTGGCAAGATCTTCTACCTACATTCTTGGTTGTTGTCTCCAATGATGGCATACTCATGGAAGCCTTTTCTACTCTTCTTAAGTAGAACACAAGTATATGTGCAGTTAACTACTGTAAGAGGGTAAATTCACTATTTAGAAGTTAGATACTACTGATAAGTTTAGAAGGTATTGTGAAGTGAGAATTTTATACAAATGTGGTGTTTTCCTGGTATGGTACAGCTTTTTCTTAATATTAGATGTTACAATTGATGCATTTCTTGAAACTTCATCCACCAGTCCTCCAGGAACATCAAGGATCTTAAACTTTGCCAGAGCTACAAAGGCTGTAGCTTGAAGACTGTGGGCTCAGTCTTCAGTCTCCTCTCTTACAGAAATAGAATCATTTAACAGCATATGTAATCTACTGACTGAATCATTAATGATTTGCCTGTTTATAGCCGTATAATATTCATGAGATGATAACTATTGTTCTCATTTGATTTATATTTAAATGATATAATATCAATTTTAAATATAATTTTAGCAAAAATCAAACAGAACATTTGTAGTATGGTAGCAAACATGCAAATTTGGGGTAAAACATTGAAATAAGAGAATAAATGTGATTTTAGCTTCTCAATTTTTTCATAGCCATTTATAACCATCAAGAGATACCAAGTTTTAGGTAAAATTTTAATAGCAAGTAGGTTAATTTACCCAGATTTCAACCTCATGAGTTAAAACATAGGGTTATAAGTACTAACGAGAGTTTTGTTTAAGAAACAGAGTATTTTGTGAAGTGTCTTTAAAGGTCAAAGTATGTGTTATGCTCTGTAATTTATTTTATTTTTGTCTACTTTGAGGGTCTGTGTAGTAATAAAAGACTTTGGTTGATGATCAAACTCTCCTTTTACTCCTTGGTGATGTGTGTTATTATAATCATAAAGATGTCCAATAACATAAATATTGAACTTTACTGGTAGTGCAAATAAATTCAGAGAAAGTTTGACTGATTAGAAAGAACAATTGCATAACTGAATTAATTTCAAAACAATTTATTTCTATGCTGAATATGTTAATTAAATATAATTAGAGGGTGTTTTTGGATTGTAGTCTCTCAGAATACAGTTTGAGAGAATTTTTAAGGAGTCATATTTGAGTAAACAAATTTTATTTGAAATTATATAAATGCAATCTGAAATGGCAAAAAAGTCTGTTGGTATTTTGGATTTATAAAATAGCATCATTTTAGAATAACAATGGCTATTGCTTTAAATTTTTATGAATTATTTTTTCTGTTTTAATGCATCACCATTACTGGATATATAGGAGAAAAACCTTTAAACTTCTTAACATTAAATCAGTAAGATGTCTCATATTGCTAATGTCTTTAATCATTTTAAAGGAAGAACTACTACATTTGTAAAGTCTGAGTTATCATAGGTTTAGTTGATTACATTCATGATCAATTTGGAAGAATAAAATTTTCTAGAGTAGCACAGATAAGGTTTTAGAAAACAACATTTTAGACTTGATGCTGTTGGAAGTAAATGCTCAGTGCTGCCAAGTGAATATAGCACTCAGGCAAAAGTTTTCTCAGCAAGGCAATTTACTTCTATAGAAGGGTGCCTCTCGCAGTTGGAGCAATGGTGAGAGCACACCAGACAAGGGAGGAGAAAGGGATCTTACTATTAATGCAGCTAATCCCTACTGCTGTGACCTTCCCCTATTGGCTAGGGTTGGACCGCACAGTCTAAGATAATTCTGACTGACTATTTTAAAGACAGCAGGGGTATAAGCCCGAGTGGCAGGGTGAGTAGTTTTGTTGGAAGGATGGTTACAGAGCAGGTGACTAAGGATGACTAAGGACAGAGCAGGTGACTAAGGACGGAGCAGGTGACTAAGGATGACTGAGGACAGAGCAGGTGACCAAGGATGACTAAGGATAGAGCAAGTGACTAAGGATAGAGCAAGTGACTAAGGACAGAGCAGGTGACCAAGGACAGAGCAGGCGACTAAGGACAGAGCAGGCGACTAAGTACAGAGCAGGTGATAGAGGATAGGCGGGGGTTGTTTACTGAAACTAGGGACAAGGACATGTAAAGAACGAGGAAGTTAAATTTTAAAATGGAGAACAAAGAACAGGGAAGCTCAACTTGCTGACATATTGGTTCTTTGAAGAGGAGTTTACTGTATCCTATAATGTAATGAATCTTTCTTTGAGATTTGCTTTTTCAATGAGATTTCATCTTTATTCAGTGATTTTCCGTTCACTTATATACATTTGAAATCTTTCCCCCCTTCTCATTTTGGGAAATACAATTGTGTTTAAACTGTGAATCTGTAAATGCAGAGATTCTGATATGATACAGTTGAATTTAATAAATATTTATCAAATGACACTTGTTCTTTTTGTAGTTGTGTGATTAGTAGGTGACAGAGATCTCCTCTTATTAACTTAAATAGAACTTGGTATTTCTATATAATTCTGAGGTACAGTGCAGAGGATGTTGAGGAAGGAGGGGTGGGGAAGGGGGGTATTCACAGGGTGAAGGGAAGCAGTGTATGGAAAGAATGTGTGGAGGTGATTCTTACACCAAGTTACAGAGGATGAGGATGAGTTGGGCAGGCATTGAAAAGGGACAGTATCAGTCAGAGCAGGTGGGAAAGGCAAGAAGGCATGAAGCCATGAATATGGTTTAGGAGAACAACTTGTGGATTTTACAATTATAGAGATGTTCCTCCTTTATGTTTCCATGTTCATGAATAACCATTAGTAATTACATAAAGGAGTTTTAGCTAGATTATTAGTTTTAGCTGAATAATTTTAGCTGGATTATCTTGCCAAACAGCCATCTTGTTTTTCTTTCTTTTTCCGTTTCTCCAGACCTGATCAGCATGTAATTGGAATCACAAGGAGTAGGTTGTGCTCTCGATTTCATATTTATACTTAATTTCAGAACATGCAAATTAAAAAAATAGTTTATCTTTTTCACAGCATTAACTATATTGGGAGGAGTTATGATTTGACTGTGCATCTTGTCTTATATTTGTTTATTTTTCATATATAAAGAGCAGACATGTTAAATAGTTATCTCCTACTTGGTAATAAGTAATGGTGCCACTATTAACAATTTTCATGAATAATATTGAAAAAAATATTTTTTTCCTGAACATGTGGAAACTTGATAGTTTTTCTATGTGTCATTGACTTATTTAAGATTATATATTTGGTTATATGGTGTGGATTACTTACTGACCATTGCTGATAAAAAATGTAAATGTTTGCTAAGAAGTTTGGAAAACAAATTTAGAATATATACAAGTATAACAAATTACTATCTTATGAAGGGGACCTATAATTAAAACATATATGACATAATTTAGTTCCCTATATTCCCTTCTTTTTGCTTGGCTTGACCATTCTGTGAGATACATCTATTTTAAAATTAGTTTCTTATTGATGTTTGATTTATTTGAAACTAATGATTCAACTTTATTTTTGAAATATATGACAAGAGTAGCCTCTCTAAACATGTTAATTTGAAATAGTTAATATATAGAGCTTCACATTTATAAATCAGTTTAGTTGGTCTGAACCACCTTGAAGTTCCAGGGATGGGTCTAAGGTAATAGTTTTGTACTTGAAAATTGACAATACCATCAAGATCACAATAAGAAATAATGGTCTTTCAGTCTCTTTCTGGCTTTTGACTTCACTTTGTGTTTTCTGTAATGGTAAGCATCAAGCACCACTGACACTTATTTGCTTCCCTGTCCTGTTGAATGTCCAAGTTCCTGTTTGTTTATTTGTTTATTTATTCATTTATTTATTTTAGAGACAGGGTCTCACTTTGTCACCCAGCCCGGAGTGCACTGGTGCAATCATAGCTCATTGCAGCCTCAAACTCCTGGACTCAAGTGATCCTCCCACTTCAGCCTCCCAAGTAGCTGGAACTATAGGTGCATGCCACCATGCATGGCTAATTTTTAAACTTTTACAATTTCTTGTAGAGACAGGTTCTCACCGTGTTGCCCAGGCTGGTCTAGAACTCCTGGGCTTAAACAATCCTCTGACTTTGACCTGCCAATGTGCTAGGATTACAGGTGTGAGCACTGTACTTGGCTCCAAGTTCTCTTTTAATGACACTTAATGACATTGGATTAAACCAGGTGTGATTTTGTACCTGAAGTTAACTCTTCTTTCCATTTCTTGTATATCCATTTGCAAGAAGCATGTTTTCACTTTTGAGAGCTATGTCACCTTCCTTGTACTGTGGCATTCATTATTGGTAGTCCACTGAAATCTATTCCTTATTATTCTTTTCCCTGGTGTTATTCAAATGTACACTCTTTCCCACATAACTCAGGGGAAATCAATCTGACTCCTAATTCAAGGGAATTTTAGATTAGGTTCAGCTAAAAATCTTGGTGTTTCTATGCCCCTTGGAAATGGTTGTTCCTTGTCCCAGTTATAGTCATATATCACATGTCAGGTGAAATGGGAAGACTAAGGGGAAGTGTATAGAAAAGATTTAGTTCCACTTAGCAAGGGAACATTGGATGAGAAAGCACATGTTGGCTTTTGATTATTTGTCCTATCTGGAATACATGCTTCAAATTTCTACAGGGATCATCTTTTGTCACGAAGAGATTCAGCTTGAGGGCAAAACAAATGGCTTAAAATGGCAGAAAAAATATAAAAATCTTGGGCACTTGATGGAATCATTCGGTTCTTGACTCCCTACTATATTTCTGGATTTACTGCTGTGTGAGATAATGAATTTCTTTCTTTTTCAAAGCAACTTGAATAAAATATTTGGCTACTTAAAATAGTATCCTAATTATAGCCATTATTAAATGGTATCTTAATTTTGTAAATAAAACTTTTAGAAGTAGTAATTTAGATTATCGAAGAAACTTTATAGACTACTTGGGTTTTATAAATTTTAGATATGGTTAGTGCTGTTAGTCTATAAAAATTTATTATTCAAATCACCATACATTAAGTTTTTAATACAGTAGATATGTCAATCATCTTATTAACTAAATTCATTTTTAAATAAATTAAGCAGGAGGTAGAGACTAGCAAAACTAGGAATAATCAAACAGGCTCAGACAATAGAGAACTAAATTAAAAAATTTTTGAAATATAAATTTGTAATCTAATCCATTGACAAAATTATACCACTATTTATTGGCTGTGTGGTATCTTTAGTGTATTGGATACATTAAATATACATAAAGAAACATTAAAGCAATTTCAGTGCCTGGTCTGAGTAATTTAAAACTTATACTGTGATGTTAAGACTAATTTGTAACATTTAAATATAAAAGATAAAGCTGATAAAAGTAAAATTTAAAACAATCATAAACTATAGTTCCACTCACAGAGGTATAAAAAAATACATATAGTAAACTTTTAAGTAAGAGCTAGTGACAAAGATTTTCTCCTTGACCAAATCCTGGTCAGGCTCTTGTGCACCCTCTTCTCAACCAGGTCTTGAATTTTGGGCTTCTGTGTTCTAATCTGCATTGCCAAATTTTGCAAGAATCCTGCTAAGTCACTTTGGCCATCCTCTGCTAAGTCACTTTGGCCATCCTCAGTATTTGACAACTCTGTATCTAATCAGGATCCTCACCCTCCACCATTTCCCAGATGATATCTCATCACCCTAACCTTCATTCAGCAAGAATCCTAACTAGTAATTTTTCTTCCACTGTCTTACATCCTGCTATTTGGCCACAAATTTCTACCTTTTCTTGTAGCATTTGTGATTTGTTTTTCTAAGACCACCAGAGCGGGCACAAAAGAACCAGTGAGCAGGCAAGGGTAAGAGCAAAACCGCAAATTTATTTTTGGTCACCTAGCTTCAAGGGAAGAAGGTGGGTAGGGAGAGGTCTGTCGGCCTCCGGCAAAGGAGGCCAACAGAGTCGCCCGGTGGGGCTCTCGGGCGGGGTTCCTGATGCAGTCCCGACATCCTGACAGGAGTGAGGGCTGGGAAGTCCACGGGGCGCGCTGGCCGGGAGCATCTTTTCTAGGAGTGGGAGGGCAATAGGCGGGGCACGGGCGTGTCGGGGGCGTTCCGCAGGTGAGACCAGGTAAATCTTGGTCTCTTCGGATTGACGTCACCTGGCGCCTGCCCGGTTGGTCTGCACCTTCCTGGGCGCCGGCTGCATTTTCACGCGCGTGGGAAAAGTTGGTGATGAAGAACCCGGAAGTGTGCCATCCTGCCTCCGTTCATCCAAACAGTCCAACCTTTTATTGATAATAGTGATAAAGGGGCGCCGTGGTCTGTCTGGCTACTTCCTGCTGTTAAGGGGCGTCGTTAAGGTTGGGGCCTATGGTTGGTATTTGGACGCACGGATGAAAAATAAAATAAGGCACAGTATTAGTATAGGAATGAGGAATGGAAGCATTTGTTGGAATATGGGCAAAACCCAGAAGGATGGTCCTGGCGAGGTTGGGGAGTATGAGATAGTTAAGAAAATTTAGTAAGTTTGAGGCAAATGGGGGAAAGTTGAACTGATTTCTCGGCCTAGTAAGGAGGTAGGGCATGAGGGTATAATGAGGAACGAGTGCACAAAGTAGTTGTTGGCCAGGCAGCAATTAAGGAGTAGAGTTTTTCGTGGAGTGGATGGCTTTCCGCTTACTCCTACTACAGAGATATTGGATGGAAGGCTAGGTCCAGAGAAGGACAGCAAAACAGAATAGGTAGCCTCACTGTTGATTAAAAAATTAATTGTCTTACCCGCTACCAGGAGAGTTACCCCCGGCTCGGCGAGGGTGATGGGGGTCCCCGAGTCTCGGCACCTTCAGTTGTCGTCGTCCAGATGTAGGAGCTGGAAGGAACTCCCAGGATCCTGGGAAAGGGGGTCACGTGGAGACGCGGCACCTGTTCTCAGGGTGGGGCAATCAGACTTCCAGTGTCCTCCCTGTTGGCAAGCAGGGCAGGGGGTTGCTGGTGGATGAGGGTTAGGACATTCACTGGCCCAATGTCCTCATGCCTTGCACTTATAGCAAGGCTGTGTTGGGGCTCGGGGACCTTGTGGACACCTGTTGGCATCGTGTCCTGCCTTGCCGCACTTATAGCAGGCTCCTTTTGTAGCCTTGGAGTCTGCGGGGTGTGTGCTCTCTGGCCTGGGGTTACGACTGGGCTGTAAAGCCGCTGCTAGGAGCGGGCTACCAGTCGATGAGGAGCAAGGAGGAGGAGTCTGGGCAGGAAGGGAGGGGGTGGGGAGAGCGGGGAGAGAAGGAGGAGTATAGGGACGAGAGTGTAAGGCCCAAAAGCCTTGTATGTAATTAATTTCAGACCACTTGCCTAGCTGCTGGCAGAAATTGCTGAGGTCGATCATGCCACAGTGGAAAGGAAAATTAACCGCTTCCTCCTAAGGTCTTGTTTGAGCTGTAAGGTTTTTAAATTGGCTAGGAGGCACCCTAAGGGGGTGCTCTTTGGAAATTTGGACTGGGGGTTTCCCATTTGTTTCCTCTTTACTTACACAATGGACACAATGGAAATGGAAGTGGATCTCTGCCTGGCTTCAAAGCATCCTTTGGAACTAGCAGAGACAGACTGGAGGCTCTTGGAGCCAAGGTGGAGATTACCTTCAGGTGGACGTATCCGTCCTGAATGGGTCTCCCGAGCCATGTGGTGGCTCAAAAGTGGGCCTCGGACCTGCGCAGGATTTTTGGCCAAGGGAGGTAAAAAGGAGACAAGGGCACTTACCCCAGAGAGGCCATGAGAGTGAGGGAAGCGGGTCTCAGGTCCTGGTCCGTCTGCGGCATGGGAGCAGGAGGAGGTTCCTCAACCCTTAGAGGCCTGAGGAGGGGTCTCCTCCCGGGTTCGGCACCAACTGATTTGTTTTTCTAAGACCACCAGAGTGGGCACAAAAGAACCAGCGAGCAGGCAAGGGTAAGAGCAAAACTGCAAATTTATTTTTGGTCACCTAGCTTCAGGGGAAGAAGGTGGGTAGGGAGAGGTCTGTCGGCCTCCGGCAAAGGAGGCCAACAGAGTCGCCCCGTGGGGCTCTGGGGCGGGGTTCCTGATGCAGTCCCGACATCCCGACAGGAGTGGGGGCTGGGAAGTCTGCAGGGCACGCTGGCCGAAGCGGCTTTTCTAGGAGTGGGAGGGCAATAGGCAGGGCACGGGTGTGTCAGGGGCATTCCGCAGGTGTGACCAGGTAAATCTTGAACTCTTCGGATTGATGTCACCTGGCGCCTGCCCGGTTGGTCTGCACCTTCCCGGGCGTCGGCTGCGTTTTCGCACGCACAGGAAAAGTTGGTGATGAAGAACCCGGAAGGGCGCCATCCTGCCTCCGTTCGTCCAAACAATTTGAAGTTGAGCCTAATTTTTCTTACTCACTGCAAAACCCCATTGTAGTGGTCCCAACACCTATTATGATGGTCCTGAATAAAGTTTGCCTTCCTGTTCTTTAACAATGTCATGAATCTTTTTTTTCAACACTAGTTTTATAAAACTCTAGGTCACTGAAACCGTTAGCAATTTACTCTTTTTCTGCCACCAGGTTCTTGACCTGACCCAGCCTTTACAATGACTTAGCAGTATGCATATTGGTTTTTGTAATGTGCTCTAATCAAAGTAAGGAGATGTATCTCTCTTTGTCTTTTTGCCCTGAAGGTGGTAGGAATAACCCAAATCTGAGAATTGACAAGAGCAGGGATGAAATATATTTTGGAGTATTATAGCTCGCTTTAGCTGAAATAGTTAACCAAGTAGTTTAAGCAGGAGGTGGAGGCAAGCAGAACCAGGACTAACCTAATCTGCTGAAAGAATAGGCAAAGTGTCATAATGGGCAGGTTTGCTGGGAATGAGCGATGTGAGAAATGAAAAGCCAGAGGCTGTGTAGGCAGTGTACTTAAAGAGAGTTGGTGAAACTGTAGGTGGGAATGTCACAGATGCTGAAAGCCTGCAGTAAAGCTGTGTGGCAACCGAGTCATTGGTCAAGACTGAGAAAGGCTAATGTATTAGAATTGTTTTCAGTGTGGATGTTAAAAGCATGGAGATTGGGTTGGGGAGAAACATAGCCAATAACTGGCAAACCTAAAGAAAGTGATAGAGACATTAGATAAGCAGTTATTGATGGCAACATTTGAAGTAACAAGACCTCCTACATTACTGTGCTTGACTTGTGCATATTAGTTTTTTGCATAAGAATGCAATAAACATGCTTGAGATGCTTTCTTTATGAGATCATGACCTTCATTCATGGCAACTAAGGAAGTCACCACACTGGGGAAGCTAGGCAAGGGAGACCAGAGAATACAAAGTGCTGCAATTCTCAGAAGATTACTGTTCTTTTGGAAATGATTGCGTAGAGATTGTCCTGGGGCCCCTCTCTGCCCTTACAGAATAGGAGTACCCTCTGGTGACCTTTTCTTGTTTTAAAAGGGAGCCACATTCTTGTGGGTTTTTGAATGAGAATAAATGCTGCTTGGTATGGAAATTATCATAAAGGAACTCTGCTTATGGAAGAGTTTGGAAATTATAGTAGAAAATATAACTTGGCTCACAGCAGATATAAAATGAGGGAGAGAATGTATATCTAGATAATTCAATTTCCAACTCCCACTTGTGCTGAAATAATCAGATAAAGTAAAAATAGCACCCTTCCTTAATTTGTCTCTCTCTATTAAGATCTTCATAGCATCTGAACCCTTTCCCTAATCTATTTTCTTATACCTATGAGTTGATACCAAAATGGATTTTTCAAACAAGAGAGTAAAGATAATAAGAATAGTATTTAGAGTGCTTGTCTTAAGCATCATGCTAAATGTTTTTTACAGTTTACAAATTATAAAGAAACTTGTCTGTCCCCATAGCCAGAAAGCAGTGGAACCAGTGCAATTGGTAGGATGGGAAGTAATGCGTCTCAACCACCATCCTAGCTGAAAAAGTGTGCTGTTGAATGCCAACTGGACAATTAGGCCAGCTTTGGTAGTTCTCTTTACAAGTGAGAATGTAACATCTTTGAATTACCTGAATTCCTAGATTCCTGGCAGATGCTTGATTCCTTCTTTTTTGTCCCTCTGATGGCACAATGAGCTACTCATTTCCTGCTCTTAGGCATAGCTACTTGTACCTCCTGTGTGATAAGACATTTGTTCATTTTATCCTCTTCAGTCAGATAAAGCATAAAAATTAATGCATTGTTTAAGGAAAAACTCTCGAAGTATGTTTTTCCTCTGCTCTCATACAACAACAATCAGCACAGAAGACTTCTGTGACCAAATATGTGTTTTTTTCCCCCCCATCAATAAACAATGGACAGCAAATGAGTGTCCTCTAATTCAATTCTGACATTATCTATCTAGAGATAATGCTGGATCCCACACGTTGAGGGCTCATTTCCCAAGACTGCCCCTCATCCCCCTCCAACACTTGTTGGAAGTCCGGGCCTCTGAAACTTCTGGCTGACTGATTTCAAGCTGGGGTTCCCATGATTCCCTCTTTGGATTTGATTAATTCGCTGAATCAGCTCACAGAATGCAAGGAAACATTTAACTTATGTTTACCAGTTTATTATAAAGGGTAATAGAAAGGATGCAGATGAAGAGATGCATATAGGGCGAGGTATAGGGACTTACATGCCTTCCCTGGGTGGGCCACCCTCCAAGAACCTCTACATGTTCAGCTATCCAGAAGGATGCTCTCTGGATGCTTTTTGGGTTTTGAGGGAGGCTTCATTATATAGGCATGATTGACAACCGTGTAGAAATGTGACTGGACAAAGCATATATGATCTAAACCTAGAAAGTCCTGTCCGTTCAGACTTTTCTTGGCTCCTCTGTGTAGCATTCCTTCCTTTAGGGTATGGGGAAGGACTCTGTCTATAATGAGTGTTTTGATTCACAATCAAATTAGAGTCCTGCTTGGGCAGGTAAAGGATGGACAGGAGGTCAGAGAGGTTTCCTGAGGCCTAAAGTGCCACAGCATTGTAACAAGGACTATGAAAGTTGGGAGACAGGAACTGTGGATGAAAAACAATATATATGGTGATACCACACCCATTGACTATGTTTTATCTGCATATTGCTTTGACTTTTGCCTGATTTGATTTGTCAGGATAGTTAAAATGTTAGGTGAGATAGTTTGATTTCTTCTTTTTTTAAAAATTTTTCAAAGTGTATTTTCGAGACAGAGTCTTGTTCTCTTGCTCAGTCTGGAGTGGAGTGGCGCAATCTCAGCTCACTGCTGCCTCTGCCTCCCGGGTTCATGTGATTCTCTTGCTTCTGCCTCCTGAGTAGCTGGGATTACAGGCATGTGCCACCACGCCTGCCTGATTTTTGTATTTTTAGTAGAGACGGGGTTTCACCATGTTGGCCAGGCTGGTCTTAAATTCCTGACCTCAAGTGTTCCGCCTGCCTCAGCCTCCCAAAGTGCTGGGATTATAGGTGTGAGCCACCTTGCCTGGCCTGTTTTCTTCTTAATCCCATTTTTCCTCCTTGGTTTTGTCAAATGATAAGGTTTGGGTAAATAAAACCTAAGATATAAAATTACTAATAGCAATAGTTTCTAATTGTTCAACATGTACTTTTCACTTAAGTATTTAACAACATTTTTCTTCACTGAGAAGATGGACTAGATAACCTTAGAGAACATTTCAGCCCTTAGGGTACTCTAAGTTTTAACTTTAAATAGTTTTTCTTTCTTTCTTTTTTTTTTTTTTTAAAGAAACCTAAAACCAATTTCTTAATCAAAATACCATATTCAAAGTTGTCCTAATTTTGGCAGTTGATTTCATCATTTTGTCTTTCTTTGGTAACTTAAACTGTTAGACATTTGATCTCTTGTGGTATTTCTTACTGGGGTATTAGAAAAAGGTTCTCTTGGCAGGGGATTTGACATTCTAGTTGTGATGGAAGATTTCTTGGTAGAAAGCAATGAGAGTGTGCACAGAGTGGTTCAAGTGTGTAAGCAGGGGAGAGAATGTATGGTTTAGCTACAGAATAGGAGACTGAAAATAGAGCTAGAGAATAGGGTAGAAAGAAAAGAGGGACTAAAATTGCTGGAGATGAAGCCAGTGAGTCAGGGAGTCATCTTGTCAGACTTTGCAATTCAAAGTTTGTACTTCATTTTAAGAGCAATTCAAAACCATTTAACAAAGGTTATAATGGAGTTGGTGACAAGATGTCATCATCTGCGTTTTAGAAAGAGCTGAGTTGATGTCTGCCAATATGTCTAGGCAAGAGGAGGTGGAAGCCTAGTTTAGAGGGATGACCATGGGAAATGACTTTATTCCAGAAATATTAAAGATGAAATAATATTTTGTACTTTTTGTATATTTGATGACTGTCAATAATTGTGGGAGGGAGACAGTAGGATGTAGGCAGGAGAATGGTGTAAATCTTGATTCTAAGTTTTCTGGTTTTGGTAACTTGGATGTTTGTACCATTTATCAACAGAATAAATACAATAGAAGCAGAATTATTGAAGGAAAAGAATGATTTTGTAGGTGGTCAATAAATGATAGCTAGTATTATTGTGTCGTGAAACTATAATTTTTGGATTGTTGTATTTAAATTTTACAGTAAAATTATATGCTGTTTTCATTTTGATGAACAAATATATTTTATGAAAATAAATTTATCCACAATGATAAATACAGGTAGAACAACTTCAATGTAGTATGTAATTTGTGACTTACAAAAGATATAAATTAGGATACAGAATTAATTTCTGTTTTGACATATCTCCATCAAAAAGTTGTATGTTTTCAGAAGAAAATACACACCAGTTTAAAACATTGTATAATTTGAAGTGAGATACATCTCCTTTTTCAAGAATTTTTTTTTACAAATAAAATACAGTAGAAGGAAGTTTATAATTTAAAATATTAATATGAAACACAATAAGAAAATCTTAATCCTAAAATTATGTGTGAGAAAGCTACTAAGATTTTTAGTTTACATGGGTCAGTAGTTTTCTTTTTAATTGTATAATTAATTTATGCTGCTGAAACACATTTAAGAATACTGAAGTTTAGTATAAAGGAAAAAAGGCTAGTTTCCCTGACTGTTTTGATTTGCATTCTTGTTTATTGTTTAATTATAATTGAGATCATGTGCCACACACTGGTTTGTAGACTGAGTTCTTTTCACATAATATACTGTGATATACAGCCGTTGATTTAGGCGTAGGTACTGATATGGGAGCAGGAAGAACTTCAGGAAGAGAATACTTTGGATCTCATTTCATGATTTCAAATTTGTAGTACTATTAAAGATAAACATGAAATGCTGTGGATTGATAACATCTAAACAGAAAATTAGTAATAAGAGAAACATGAATAATTTGGCAGTGGTTTTTGTCGGAATCAATAGGCTGGCAATTTTTCACCAGTAGACAAGGATGAGTATATTATAAACTGGGTGTCATTGTGCCAGTCCTGCCTCTGGGTTTTATCTCTCACTCAGCACTCTCAAGAGTTGTTTCATTTTTCAGTCCAATAACTATGTTCATGATTACTAAGGCCTACAGTCTGAATCATTTAGGTCTTTTTTTTTTTTTTTTTTTTCGGGTGGCGTGCATTAGCATCCGCATGTGTTCAGACTCAACTAATTTGATTATGAGGAGAGACTGTCTGCAACTGTCTTCCTGACATCAGCACCGTCATTAAAGTAACTTAACATCATGGACAGAATCTATTTTTTAGGTTTGGTATTTTAAATGCATCATTTCCATCAAGGGCTAATGGCAAGCTGATTCTGTTTTGTAAATTTACATGGGAAAGTCATTATCACAGAAAAATGTTTTATAAACTAATTCTCCTCAGTATTAAAATGAAAATATTACAAAAAAAGCTTCTGACTATATTTTCCCCAACATTTTTAAAAGGTTAAAATTTGAAAAATGAATATGTGAGTGCGTGTATGTGTGTGTGTATGAGAGAGAACGAACCCACGAAACAGAAATGCACAAGAGCTTGTTTTTTGTACCCCCTTTACATCTTATGTACTGAACTTCTGCAAGTTCAGTACCGAAGATGAAGTGAAGTGTGCAGTCTGTGAGATGTTATAGAATGCCAAGATGAGTTATTAAAGACTTACTGAGATACAGATAGACCTGGCTCCTTACCAGACATTCCCATGGTGTGTAGCCTTACTCCTGGCTCTATCGCTTGCTAGTAAAGGGTCTTAAGAACTCTTATTTAGCTCTGAGATTATTCAGAGATTATTTAGCTTTTCTAGAATTTTTTCTTGAATGTAAAATCAGGATAATGGCCTGAACCTTGTATGCATCACTGAGAGGTATAAAAGAGAGTATCTGCAGTGGTACTTGTACATTTTCATGGAGCTTTTTTGTGTGCTTCCTCCCTTAGCCCCAGATTATTAGAGTTTGTGTTTCTCTGTTTAGCTTGGAGAGCAGGCAGCATCAGATTTTCTTGTTTTCCATCTATCAGATCACCATGAAGCTCCTAAAAATCCATTGTTAACATTTATATTGTTACTTTGTTGTTCTTGAAATTGTTCCTTTTCACAGTTTGAATCCAGTGGCATCTTTCTTTTTGATCCTGTATTTTGGGAGATGTAACATCATGAATGATCTCTGTCTTAAGAAGGAATTGGCCAGGCTTGGTGGCTCACACCTGTAATCCCAGCGCTTTGGGAGGTTGAGGTGTGCAGGTTGCTTGAGCCAGCAGTTCAAGACCAGTCTGGGCAACATGGTTAAACCCTGTCTCTACAAAAAATACAAAAAATAGTCTGGCATGGGTATGTGCACCTGTGGTCCCAGCTACTCAGAAGGCTGAGGTGGGAGGACTGCTTGAGCCTGGGAGGTTGAGGCTGCAGTGAACCAAGATTGCCCCATTGCACTTCATTCTGGGCAACAGAGTGAGACCCTCTCTCAAAATAAATAAATAAACAAGAAGAAATTAAGCCATAGTATCTTGAGATTCCATCTCAATATAAGAAAGAAGCTTCTGATAATGGATCAAGATTGATTATGCAATAATGATGCTCTGTTACTGAACCTTTTTGGAGAAAGGCTAAGTAACTACGGGTCAGGGCTATTGTTGAAGAGTATCCCATAGCTTGTCTGTAGCTTAAGACAGTGAGTGAAAAAAAATTTTGAGTCCAACTGTGATAATTGAAATTTAAATTGAGTGATCAATCTTGTGGAATAATGTTTGTAAAGGAGAGCCAATAATTGTGTGCTAAGTGGATGAAGGCTGCTGGGCTTCCTGCTTTTACTATGCAGACCTTCATTCATTCAACATACTTTTTAAAGCTTATTTTTTGTTATGTGCCAACTACTGTGCTAGATTCCTCCAAGGTACTCTCAATGTCAGAGAAGAGTGGACTTATAAGCTTAATCTGCCTTCTGCAAGTGTACTTCCTTTGAAGTCTTAAATTCATTAGAATCTGGCCTTCTGCTTCATAAAGTTTGTTTTAAAGTAAACCTACAATGAGGCAATTTCAATCCTCTAGGAATATGGGGTATTAATTTCTGTGACTTCATTTACTCCTCAACTCTGTTATATTTCCTAAGTGTTTATGTGCCTCTGTTAGAGTTCTGTGGCTGTGGACTCTGGGGAACCATTCAAGGTTTTTAAGCAAAATAAAAGGAAGGGAAAAAGAAGAAAGGAACATGATACACTTTGCACTTACAAAACCTCACAGCTCTGAGCAAGACAGAATGAAGAGTTATGAGAATAAAGCAATATAAGCAAATTAGAAAATGTTAAAATAGTCTACATTAGAGAAGATGAAGGCCTGAATCTAAGAAATAACAAGGAGGTTGAAGAAGAATGAATCGGGGTGATGTTTAATTTATATAAATTGTTGGTTGATTGGATGTGAGCATATCAAGAAGAAGAAATAGAATCATGTGTAGATTGCAAGCTTGCTTGATTGACTAGATTGCAGTAAAATTCACCAAAACAAGGAAATATAGGACAAAGAATGTGACTGAAAGGAAAAAGTAAGAATTCTTCTTTGTATTTTTGAGTTTGAGGTGTTTTAGGGACATTCAGGGAGAAGTCCTCTATAGTGAGTTGGATATACCATTTGGAAATAGGGGGAAATCCTGAGATGGAGATGATTGTCAGTGACATGAAGTCATACCACTGAGAACACTGATATTTGAGGAGAATCAGAAAATGAGAAGCCAGTAATAGACACTGAGAAGAAAATCTGAACCCTTAATTTCAGTATCAGAGGGACATCTTAAACCTCAGAGGAGCAAGCTAACAGGGATCTAAACTAGGATCATTTTAGAAGAGATAGAAAAGAAAAGACTGACTTGAAAAATATTTTAATAGGACTTAACTGTATTAAAGACAAAATTGTATCTAATATTTGCCAGATATTTCTAGAAATGGTCAGCTTGTCTGGCCAGGGCTTCGTGTTCATTTTTAGGTTGCAGCTTTCCATGTCCACACAGTTCCATACCTGAATTTGAATAGAGATTTCAGAAGTCTGGCAAAATGAGTTTCAATCCTTGGTCAAAGGATAAAGAATTTTGGGCCTCCAACTCAAGGAATTATGCCCAATTCCCCAAATAATATTTTTGCAATTGGTTATTGGTTTCCACAAATACTTTTTTTTTTTTTTGAGACAAAGTCTTGCTCTGTTGCCCAGGCTGGAGAGCAATCGTGTGATCTCTGCTCGCTGCAACCTCCGCATTCCGGGTTCAAGCGATTCTCTTGCCTCAGCCTCCCGAGTAGGTTGGGCTACAGGCACCCGCCAACATGCCCAGCTAATTTTTGTATTTTTAGTAGAGATGGGGTTTCACCATGTTGGCCAGGATGGTCTCTATGTCTTGACCTTGTGATCTGCCCGCCTTGGCCTCTCAAAGTGCTGGGATTACAGGTGTGAGCCACCGCACACTGCGGAGTTACCTTTTCCTTTTTGTGACTTCGTCTTGAGCTTTGCTGATTCTGACACCGTTTTGAATTTGACCACTCATTTAAAAGAAGTAGAGATACCTAGAAATAAGTATGAGTAGAAGTATCCAATTTTAACAAAATTGATTTTCTCAGTCACTGAAAATTATTTACTATAAAGTTATCTTAATATTTAGAAAGCATTTTATGATAAACATTATAAACATGTTTAATATTTTATATTTATATATTTATAAATCTAATATTTAAATGTATATAATAAAATGTAAATATTTAAATATAACAAATTTAATATTTATATGTATATACTTATACATATAAGTATACATGTATATGTACTATAATACTTAGACATGTAATACTTAGACTTATATGTAAGTATAAGTATACACATATATGTACTATAATACTTAGAAGCATTATATATTATAAATATATATACTTTACATATTTATGATATATATTTTATTAATACACATATACCTTGAATACAATTACTACTAAACATTTCTTAACTCAAACTGACTTTTTAACAAAATAATTCTGATGGAAAAATAAAGAATTGAGAGAAATACAGCATTAATATAGACTTCTAACTACACTTGTAGTGAGGTCTTTATAGACAGTTCCTTCAATATGATTCAAAAACACCATACCTAGATTTGCTATTATCTTTCTGTTATGTCATGTCTCTTTATGTTTTTTTCTTTAAAATACCTAAGTACTTTAGAAAATGTCTAAGGCTTTTTTTTTTTTTTTTTAATTTCTCCTAAAAAACACCTGGATACATGTTCAGAATGTGCAGATTTGTCACACAGATACATATTTTCCATGGTGGTTTGCTGCACCTATTGACCTATCCTCTAAGTTCCCTCCCCTGATCCCCCACCCACCAACAGGCCCTGGTGTGTGTTATTTCCTTCTCTGTGTCCATGTGTTCTCATTGTTCAGCTCCTACTTATAAATGAGAGCATGTGGTATTTGGTTTTCTGTTCCTGTGTTAGTTTTCTGAGGATGATGGCTTCCACCTTCATCCATGTCCCTGCAAAGGACATGATCTCATTCGTTTTTATGGCAACATAGTATTCCATGGTGTATATGTACCACCTTTTCTTTATCCAGTCTATAATTGATAGGCATTTGGTTGGTTCCATGTGTTTGCTGTTGTGAATAGTGCTGCAATAAACATATGTATGCATGTGTCTTTATAATAGAATGATTTATATTCCTTTGAGTAAATACCCAGTAATGGGATTGCTGGGTCAAATGGTATATCTGGTTCCAGATTCTTGAGAAATCACCATACTGTCTCCCACAATGGTTGAACTAATTTACATTCCCCCCAATGCTGTAAAAGTGTTCCTATTTCTTCACAGCCTTGCCAGCATCTATTGTTTCCTGACTTTTTAATAATTGCCATATTATTGGCATGTGCATTTCTCTGATGGTCAGTGATGTTGAGCTTTTTTTCACATGCTTGTTTGTTACTTGAATGTCTTCTTTTGAGAAGTGTCTGTTCATATCCTTTGCCCACTTTTTGATGGGGTTGTTTGTTTTTTCTTGTAAATTTGTTTAAGTACCTTGTAAACTCTGGATATTAGCCCTTTGTCAGATGGGTAGATGGCAAAAATTTTCTCCCATTCTGTAGGTTGCTTGTTCACTCTGATGATAGTTTCTTTTGCTGAGCAGAAGCTCTTTAGTTTAATTAGATCCCATTTGTCAATTTTGGCTTCTGTTGCAATTGCTTTTGACGTTTTTGTCATGAAGTCTTTGTCCATGCCTGTGTCCTGAATGGTATTGCCTAGGTTTTCTCCTAGGGGTTTTATGGTTTGGGGTTTTACATGTAAGTCTTGAATCCATCTTGAGTTAATTTTTGTATCAGGTGTAAGGAAGGGGGCCAGTTTCAGTTTTATGCATATAGCTAGCCAGTTTTGCCAGCACCATTTACTGAATAGGAGATCCCTTACCCATTGGTTGTTTTGGTCAGGTTTGTTGAAGATCAGATGGTAGTAGATTTTTGGGGTTACTTCTGAAGTCTCTGTTCTGCTCCATTGGTCTATATGTCTGTTTTGATACCAGTACCTTGCTGTTTTGGTTACTGTAGCCTTGTAGTATAGTTTGAAGTCAGATAGCATGATGCCTTCAGCTTTGTTCTTTTTGCTTAGGATTGTCTTGGCTATACGGGGTGTTCTTTGATTCCATATGAAATTTTAAGTAGTTTTCTCTAATTCTGTGAAGAATGTCAATGGTACTTTGATGGGAATGTCATTGAGTCTATAAATTACTTTGGGCAGAATGGCCATTTTGACAATATTGATTTTTCCTATTCGTGGGGATGGAGTGTTTTGCCTTTTGTTTGCGTCCTCTCTTATTTCCTTGAGAATTGGTATGTAGTTCTCCTTGAAGAGGTCCTTCACATCCCTTGTAAGCTGTATTCCTAGGGAAAATCCCTAAGGCTTTTGATTTTTTTCTTCTTTTAAATTTTCATAAAAAGGAAAATTAAAAAAAGAAACCCCAAAATACATAGAAAAGAATTATAAAGTAATGTAATAAGACTCCATTCTTGGATCTAGTGCTAACATGAAGTCTTAGCATTATCCGTAGAGTCATTTTTAGTCATTTTCAGTTGTGGATTGTTTTGAATTTTCTATATTTTCTATATAGTTCTTGGTACCAACTGGATAGCCTTCAAGTTACTCAATCTGTCTATATAAAATGGAGGTCAGTTTGGTGGGAAAAATCTCTTCATAAAAGTTCCTTAACAAAGTATCAGTAGTACAGTAGGGGAATTGTCTTTGCCCTTAAGAATCATTTTTTAAAACTTGAAATGTCAAAGTCAAACTTTTTCCTGTGCAAATTTTTTTCTTTTAGTTGTTATCCTGTAAAGTGAAAAATATAACCCATATCCTAGTGTCCTAGATCTTTATCCTCCTCCTCTTCATTTTTCATGATTTAGTTTCTTGCATACTTAACCACCTCTCTCTTCCTACTTTCTCCTGTTCCCAGAAGACTGTAAAATATTTCCTATAGTAAAACTTCACACTTCACAGTACACTTCATATCTTTGTAGATTGTTTTCTCTATCTAAAGTTCGTGTTAGCTTTTTTTTTTTTTTTTTTTTTTGAGACAGTGTGTAAGTTGGTTTTAACGCTGTTGATAAAGGCCTATCCGAAACTGAGAACAAAACGGGTTTAATTGGACTACAGTTCCACATGGCTGGGGAGGCCTCAGGATCATGGTGGGAGGCAAAAGGTGCTTCTTATATGGCAGTGGAAAGAGAAAATGAGAAAGATGCGAAAGTGGAAACCCCTAATAAATCCATCAGGTCTTGTGAGAGTTATTCACTGTCACAAGAATAGCCCTAGAAAGCCTGTCCCCCGTGATTCAGTTACCTTCCCTGGGGTCCCTCCCACAACATGTGAAAATTCTGGGAGATTTGGTTTGGACATGGCCAAACCATGTCAGACAGCTAATTTTTTTTTGAAATGGAGTCTCGCTGTATTGCCCAGACTAGAGTGCAGTGGTGCAATCTTGGCTCACTGCAACCTCTGCCTCCCGGGTTCAAGTGATTCTCCTGTCTCAACCTCCTCAGTAGCTGGGATTACAAGTGCACACCATCATGTCCGGCTAATTTTCTTGTAGAGATGAGGTTTCACCATGTTGGCCAGGCTGGTCTTGAACTACTGACATCAAGTCATCCGCCTGCCTCGGCCTCCCAAAATGTTGGGATTACAGGTGTGAGCCACCATGCCAGGTCTTTTTAATTTTTTTTAATTTTTGGTAGAGATGAGGTCGCACTATGTTGCCCAGGCTGGTCTCAAACTCTTGAGTTCAAGCAATCCTTTTGTCTTGGTCCCCCAAAGTGCGGTGATTACAGGTGTGAGTCGCCATACCCCCTGTTCACTTTTTGAAAAATATTAACCGTTATTCAAAGTTTAGCGTAAATTATTAAAGTTGCTATGATTTAGTACTGCTTTTAATGTCTCAGAGATGTTCCAGGCACTTTTCCCATGTATTAAATCCCTTAATCCTCAAAATTAGCCTATGAGGTAAATACTTTTATTATCTTTTTGTTTTTTTTCCACTAAAGGGGTTTAAGGCACGAATAGTTTGAGTAACTTGCCCAAGGTCAAACAGCTAGGATGTAGGCCTCAGCCAAATTTGTAGTCAGCCAGTGTGTCTCCATAACTTGTGCTTTTACCAACTACAATTTTTTAAGAAAACTAACTTTGTAAAACCTCCTTTGGCTCCACAGGCCAAGTAGATTATACTGTTCTTTGTTGCCAGTCCCACTAATCTTTCTTTATATACCCTTTAAATACATTACAGTAGCCTCCCCTTAACAATGGTTTTGTTTTTTGCAGTTCCAGTTACCTCCAGTCGATTGTGGTTGGAAAATATTAAATGGAAAATTCCAGAAATAAGTGATTCCTGTTTTAAGTTGCACACTGTTCTGAGTAGCGTGATAAAACCCCACACTATCCCACACTTTTGAATCATCCCTTTGTCTAGCCATCCATGCTCTCTGTGCTTCCCACCCATTAGTCACTTAGTAGCCATCCCGTTATCAGATCTGCTGTCTTGGTATAGCAGTATTTGTGATCAGGTAACCCTTATTTTACTTAATAATGGCACCAAAGCACAGAATAGTGATGCTGGGAATTTTAATATACCAAGAATAAACGTTGAAATGCCACTTTAAAAAGTGAAAAGGTGAGAAAGTTCTCAATAAGGAAAGGAAAAAAAATCATATGCTGAGATTGCTGAGATCTATGGTGAAAACTAATCTTCAATCCATGAAATTGTAATGAAGGAAAAGAAACTCATGCTAGTTTTGCCATCTCACTTCAAACTGTAAAAATTATGGCTGCAGTGAATGGTAACTTTTATTAAAGTATGTTGTTGTAATTGTTCTTTTACATTAGTTATTGTTAATCTCTTACTGTGTCTAATTTATAAATTAAATTTTATCATACATATGTATAGGAGAAAACATGGTAAATGTAAGATTTGGTGTTATCCTTGGTTTCAGGCATCCACTGGGAGTCTTGAGATGTATCTCCCGTAGGTAAGGGAAGACTGCTGTATTGTGATATTTTTCTCTCTGTTTTGTGGCCTATCAGAGCCTGTTTCCCAATGTCTTTGTTTCAGACCTTTGAATTTTTTGTATTTAATCATTGCCTTTGTAGCACTTAGCATACTACTTGGTGTTAAGCAAGTACAAAATAAAGGTTTCTTGGATTAACGAATATAGTAGGCCCCCTTCATCCTCAGGAGACATGTTTCAAGATCCTCAGTGGATGCCTGAAACCACAGATAGTATGTAACTCTGTATATACCTGTACTATATTTTCTCTTGTACATACCAATCTATGATAAAGTTTAGTTTATAAATTAGGCAAAGTAAAAGATTAACAATAATAACCAAAATAAAATAGAACAATTATGGCAATATACTGTAATAAAAGTTATATGAATGTTCCCTCTCTCAGTCTCTCAAAATATCTTAATATTTTCAGATTGTGACTGATTGAGGGTAACTGAGCCACAGAAAGCAAACTGCAGACTAAAGGAGGCTATTGTGAGGGAATGAATGTAAGAAACACCAAGAAGAAGCAGGATATGAGTAAATTGCTGCTATGAAAGATAAAAATAAATAGTTGTAATGATAGCAATTACCATTTAGGGTAAATGTAGAAGAAAAAGCCATGATATTTGATCTACAGTTAGAATGAAATTTTATTTATTGCTCTGAATAGAAGGTATAGCTCTCTTTTTACTTGTATGCCTGATACAACAGAGAAAAGTAGAAAGACTCCCTTTTACAACTCATTTTCTGTTTTTGCAAATGCAGATAACATGGACAGGTTTCATCCTGTGACAAGAAACTTCTAATATATTTGAAGAATGACAGTGCCTTTGGCTAGCAACTAACCTCTTTATGGCCTTTCACACTGTTTTGACTTTTTGTCTACCAGGTTGTTTGCTTTGTGTTAGATTTTTTCATTATAGTTGCAGCATTCACTTCTGTACATTTTCTCCATTTGAGTGTCCCAGATCCTGCAAAATGTCACTTCTCTACTCAAAACCTTCCATTGGCTTCCATTTCATATAAAGCAAGAGTAATTACTTGTGAAGTCCCACAGGGTATGGCCTCTTGATGCCTTTCTGGCCTCATTGCTCACTGTTCACACACCACCCTGAGTGCTCCTCCCCAGCTCTCCCTATGCCTCACTTTTCACCTCCTTCTGCTTTTTCCTCAGAAGTCATCTTCCTGGCAAGCCTACCCTTACCTCCATATTTAAAATCACAACACCATGGTATTTCCTATTAATCCTATTTTAATGTTCTCAGTAATATTTATCACCTAGTATACTATATCATGTAATGATTCGCTATTCTTATATTTCTTACCCACAGAGTAGAATCCCCATAAAAGTAGAGATTGCTGTGCATTTGTTTATATTCCTAGGAACCCAAAACCTATAACAGTGCCAGGCACAGTAGGCTTTCAAATATTTGATAAGTGAATGAAGAAACAATAAATTCAAGATCTCATTTCCTTTAAAGAAAACATGCCTCATTGAAAATGCTTATATTAAAATATGCCTTGGGAAGAGCTGTGAGAAAGATGCAAATGTTAGATAATGAATTGGGGGAGGGCCACACCTGCACTTAACCCTTCCTCTGTTACCTGAGTGCCACTACTTAGCAAAATCAGTTTTTATCTCAGAGACATTAGCAGAAAACAAGCCAAACTCTCCCCCATGATGTACAGAGCCCTGCGCAATCTGGCCTCAGCCACTTTACTACCTCATTGCATTCCATAGGAAGGAATTACATAATTTTCCATGGCTCATTTTGTTTCCTAAGATTATACATATGTACAGATGTAGGTGAGGACTTTAATCCTAAGAACATGGTTCTTTTCAGATTGAATTGCAATCTTCTCTTGAATGAAATTGAAAACATATTTTTACAAGATATACTGGAAGTGAAGTGATAGTCGACACAATCTAGTCAACTGGGATTTTGATTGATGATTTGGGGAGTCTAAGAAGTAGTGACAACCGGAGAGAAATATATTTAGTATAATTTAATAATAACCTGATTTGCATGTTTTTGTCTGTTGGAATAATTACATAGATTTATCTCTTATATCTTTACATTGTTTTATTTTTCCAGATTACGGTGCAATCTGTCAAATGTTTATGTGTTGAAAGGGCCACTTACTGCTAGAGTATGAGAAATTCAGAGTATACATGTTTTGATTTATTTGTTGGTTCCATGTTAATGGATAGCTTTCCTTGGAAAGTTGGGGAGGACATATCTTTTATTTATAATGTATAATAATATACATAATCATGACTATATAACAAAATATTTTTATAAATATGTGTATATTTACAATGCGTTTTAAAATATGCTATTAAGTGGATTAGTAGGGTTATTTTTTTATATTGTGGCATATGTATAATGGATTGCAGATGATATTAGATGGAATGAAAAAAGTTTTTCTGAGAGTAAAACTATAGTTTCATAAGTAGATTGATTTTAAGATCACAGCTTTTTCTTTTCCAGTTTTTCACTGTTCATTTTTGATACCTTGGTAAGCTAATCTTTAGTGTCAGGCAAAATTTCACTTGGCTATTTATTGTAAATTGCCTTAATAAATGAGGGAAAAAACTTTTGATACCTGCCTAGTCTTAGTTGGATGAAATAACTGATTTTCTTCTAATTCATTTTTGCTCCATAAAATGATATGTTAATAAATGAGGAAAATCAATCATCATCTAGAAAGTACAGTCATTCTTGCTCAGAATTAAATAAAGCAGACTGGAGAAAATTCAAAGCATTTTTTTGACTGTTGACAGACTATCGCTATATATGTTATTTGAATGAATCAGTCTCATAAAAATTGTAAAACATGTATGGTATCCATTTCAGAGGGTATATACATTTTTTATAACTAGTAGGAGAATTTCTAAGTCCTTTTAACATTCCCAAATGTGCTGTTGTTATCAGTTGATTAATTTTCAGACAGATAACAAAAATGTCAGTAAAATTCCCAGTAGTAACAATGGTGTGCTGATGGTATTGAATTGTTCTTTTCTTTCAATAAACTTCATATATGGAAATGTAGCTCAATATGAGGCAGAAGGTGGGACTCAACAACGGAGACAGGGCTGGGACACCGGATCACATTGAGGACTAGCTAAAGCAAGGAAGGGGCAGAGGCAGCTTTCCGTAAGACATGCCCACCAGTGCACCATATTAGTTTATCATTGGCATGGTGAGTTACTATAAGTTACTCCCAAGTTACTGCCACTTTCCGTGGGAATGATCCAACAACCCAGGAGTTATTACCCTTTTCCTAGAAATTTCTGCATAGTCTGCCCCTTAATTTGCATGTAATTAAAAGCAGGTATAAATGTGATTGCAGAACTGCCTTTTAGTTGCTGTTCTAGGAGCACTGCCTATGGGGTAGCTCTGTTCTGCAAGGAGCAGTACTTCTGCTTCTGCTGTACACTGCCGCTTCAATAGAGGCTCCTACCATTGTCATGCCTTTGATTTCTTTCCTGGACAAAGTCAAGAACTGTCCCAAGCTAAGCCCCAGTTTGGGGGCTTGCCTGGCCTGCATCAAATATGTTATTTAATTTATGGGTGATATTTGTTTTCTAAAGATTTTTAAATCTATGGAATAAACCCTGTAGAATTTCTTTAGCTAGCAAATTCCTTTATTGGGAGCATGATTAAAGCTGTTATTGTAACTGTTGAACAATTTGTATATTATACAAAGCAAGATATTTGCATTAAATGTTAACAAGCTATAGCAGAATTTTTGCATCTTGCTTTTGGGAAAGCTTAGTCTTTGTAAAAATAAAAGTTTTTACACATGAATGCATTCTTATTATAAAAGATTAAAAAACAAGACAGAGCAAAATATGAATGTTTACCCTCATGCCCCCCTTACACCCATGTCCCTCAGAGGTAAAAACTTAACAGTTTAGTATGCATTATTCTAGTACAAAATTTTGACCATTTTCAGACATGTACATCTTGATGTTAATACACTGAAAGATGGAATCATAGTGTATATTCTTTTAACTTGGGTTGGAGGAAGTCAACATACTTTGGAAATAAAGAGATCTGCTTTTATAACTGAAGGTCACCCTTTATTATTTGGACAAATCTACCTAACTAGCTACCACTGCTGGCACCTCATAGGAATGGGAAACATGACTATGAGGATATAAAATAATTGTATTAAGTCAGGTCATTCATCAACAAGCCAGAAATGTAGCTTAAATAGCAACACTTTTTCTTTTATGGTTGTTTGCCAAGTTTGCCCACAGTTCTTGTGTATGTGTGTCATCATTACTACAGCATGACCCCATATTGCATTTCTCATATTAGCCATAAATACTTATTAGAAAACTTTAGATATTTATTTCATGGATTCAGAGCTCTTTTTTTTTTTTTTTTTTTTGTCGTATTCTTTCTTTCATTTGATCTTTTTTGCCCTTTTTACTTTCTTCTATCATTGAGGTTAACATTTTGGAGTATGTTTGATGCTGATAAGATTAGTACAGGGTTTCCCAGTCTTGGCAATCTTGACATTTTGGGAAAGATAACTCTTTGTGGTCAAGGGAGTGGCCCTGTGCATTATAGCATGTTAAGCAACATCCCTGGCCTCTACCCACTAGACACCAGCACAGTGCCCCTAGTTGTGATAATGAAAAATGTCTCCAGATGTTGTCAAATGTCCCTGGGAGGCAAAAGCACTCCTAGTTGGTGCCAAATGTCCCCTGGGAGGAAGACCATCCCCAGCTGATGCCAAATGTCCCCTAGGGAGTAACACCATGGTGGTAGAGAACCATAGTTTATTAACATCTCTAAACTCATATAATATTTTTTGAACATATTTTTTAAGGAAAGGTAGCTATCCCTGAACCAATTCATAACATGTTTTGAAGTATAATTAAAAGTATCATAAATACAACAGTATTGAAACTTCACTCCTTATATGTATAATTGACTTTAACGTCCTTGGCAGTAGATATGTATATGATGCATCGTTACATGGAAAGAACATTCACTGATGAAAAAGTCCTCTCCAACTTTCACCTGTCTCTGTGAGTATCAGTAACCTGGTACCAGACCTTCTTTCCTATGTCTTAACAAAAGTTTATGCTGCACTTTGACTCTTGGTATTTTACAAAAATGTATGCATTTGGGCCTCGGCAATGCAATGCAACATATAAACATATTTTCTGAGAAGCATGTTTTGTTAAAAAAGCAAACAGGCTTTCAAAGTAGATGTTGCATCATAAAGTCTAAATACGTATGGATTTTCTACACATAATCCCTCAACATTCATCTTCTAATATGTGAATATGGGTGATCTTCAATTTAAATGGAAATAACATAAACTAAAATGTTAATATTTTACCTAAAATTTGCAAAACTCAGTAATATTTTAATAACACAAACCTTATCTATTGTACTATCTAGGATATGTTTTCAGACATGTTAATCTTTGAAATTAAAAATTTTTGTATTTTCCCCCTCCAGAAGAAAAAACACCTACAGAAAGAAAAGAAATCAACTGTCCTTCAGAGTGAAATTTAGGCTACTTCAAAAAAAACAGCTTCCTGTATTTCTAGGCTTAATGGTCTTATTTCCGCCCTTAGTATATATTCATGTTTAATGAATTTCCTGTTGACTTTAAAAGGAGTTTCTACTATAGGCTATTTTAAAAGAATTGCCTATTTCAAGCTTTTCCTGGCATGTGGTTAAATCACTTCCTTTACAGAAACAATACTCAACATTTTTTGAAATTAAAATTTGAATGTGAAATTCAAGCATTGTATTGATTTTAATGGATCAATTTATTTTTCTGTCTTCAACACACCAACCTTTAAATCTGTAATTTCTGATTCTGATTCTGCTTTTATAATTTCTGTTTTTAACTATATAAACCAATGTCAAAAGATTTGAAAATGGCAAATCCAATAGACAGATGAAATGTTTTCTTTGTAAATTAATATAAATCAAATTCTAGATATTGTTATATTTGATACTAACACTGAGTCTAATACAATAGACCTGATTTTTCCATAAACTGGGGTCAAGTAAAAACTACTAAAAGATAACATTGTGATGACAGTATCTGTGACAAGAAGTTTAGTGTGCTAAGATGCTAAAAATGTTTTCTGCATATAAGATTTTATTGTATTTTTGGCACTGACTATCACTTGTATAGATATATTTTTATTGAAATAAACTTTTAGAAAACAAATATATTTAAAAGGGAAATATAGTATTCTATATATTTTTTTTTCAGTACATATTAAATAGTAAAGTAAAAAGGATCACAGAGTTGAAAGATTACTCAGGCAGCCAGGCATGGTGGCTCACATCTATAATCCCAGCACTTTGGGAGGCAGAGGCGGGCAGATCACCTAGGGTCAGGAGTTCAAGACCAGCCTGACCAACATGGTGGAACGCCACCTCTACTAAAAATACAAAATTAACAAATTAACTGGGTGTGGTGACACATGCCCGTAATCCCAGCTACACGGGAGGCTGAGGCATGAGAATCACTTGAACCCAGGAGGCAGAGGTTGCAGTGAACCAAGATCGAGCAAGATCGTGCCATTGCATTCCAGTCTGGACAACAAGAGCGAAACTCTGTCTCAAATAAATAAATAAATAAATAAATAAGTTAATTAAAAAAAGTTACCCAGGAATCACTTAAAATTATCTAAAGTATCACCACTGAGTTGATGGGAAACAATTTGTGCATTACAAAACTTGCCCTTTAATTTGCAGGGGTTCCAGTTTTTAAGTAGGAACCATCAAGAACATGATCCAAAATTCTTCTGCTTCATTATTTTTAAATTATATACACAACGTTCTCTATATAGTGTATTAATCATTATAGAGTATAATTCAGTATGCTGCATTTATATTTTAGAGCTGCTTTTTTAGGGGTAGAGGAAGAGGTTGGCATTGACTGCTAGGTGAGGTTGTAAATGAAGTAACAATATGACCTCCTTAGTTTGTCCTATTCTTTGTAATACCTTAGAGAAAAGGAGAAAGTTGAAGCTAATTTCAGCTTAATTTTAAATCTCCTCCGAATGGCATTAAAAATAGTTTATAACATGTGGCTGGATAGAATAATATTCATGGTGGTTTCTTATCATCCAAATTTGTAGCTATTCTTTTACCAGGTATTTCTGTCGCTATTTCTCCGTTTCTCACAACACTGCAATTCTTATCTACCTTTGTTATTTCCGTGGTTTTATAAAGGTTTATTTTGGAAATGTATATTGACTAAAGTTTCTTATGCCACTCTCACTTAGCTCTTTGTGGTAAAGGTCACATTTATTTGAAGTTGTAGACTTTATGGCTGAGAAGTACATCAGAGCCAGCCAGTGTCCATTCCCGCTACTTCCCTGACCCTGACTTTGGCCTTCAATACCTCTTACCTGTGACTTGAAATTCTTTCCTCCCAGTCTTAGGTATTTTCTCACTCTTGTTCACGGCAGCTCTGATCATGTTTTATTCTGGTCAAAAGGCTTCAAAATTCTGCCTTTTGTCAAGACCTCTTTATCTTTACCCTCTATTTGCTCTACCATCTGCGCTGTCCTTATGCTCTCATTACTTCCCCTACTTGATACAAGCTGGACAATCATCTTATCCTTAGGAGATTTTACCTTTGCGTTTGCTGTCCTTTCTTCTCTTCGTTGAGGTTTCCTAAAAACCAATATAAATTCATTTGTCTGTAAATATCGACAGTCTTCCAGATCCAGCTCACATTTTGCCTCTCACCTCAAGCTGCTTGGGTTCTCTTTTAATCCTTTGCAGACAGAGTGAAATCTCCTCTTCTCCCTGAATTGCCATTGTACTTCCTGTGATTTTATTTCATTTTATTATATTTTACTGTGTTATAGCTAGATTGCAATCTCAGCACAGAAGAAAGGCATGGGTTTTAGAGTCAGGTATATCTAGTTTTTGATCTGTTCCCTTTGTAACTGCCCTGAACATAGGCTGTGCTGTGGTACATGTTCTTTTATATTCTAGGGACTCTACGCCTTGCATGCACAGTTGTAGTTGGCAATAAATGTTTAAAATATGAATAACCACTTATTCATGAAGGACTGTTATTTTAATATTTATTTAAACAATATCCTGAAGAATCCTCAATGTTTTTGCCACCCACAGAGAAATCACTTCCTTCTCCAAAAAGTATGCAGTTTTGTGTGTGGAAATTGAATGAAAATGTGGAGATCTCGGACGATGTGTGTGTGTGTGTGTCTGTGTGTATGTATGTGTGTTCAAAGTTAGGGAAAGGGAAGTTTGCTTTTACTATCGCTGTTTTCCTATTTTTTTTTCAGTTTTGTTTGTACTCATTAAATGCAGTCATTTAGAACTATTATAGCTGTGGTCACTTATGAATCCTAATGCTAATTTCAAATTATTAAGTGAGGGGGAGATTGCTGGCATATCCTCTCAATTTTGCTCCCCTCTATGATTTACCTTCTGGGCAGCAAGATACTAGACAAGAAAAACATCACAAGTTTGCAAATAGGCTATGGGAAAAGTTTTATTAATTTAAATAATTGTGTCATATAGTTAGGCCCCTTAATATAGTAATTTGCTTTTATGCCTTTCCTATATTTTCAATACCATGTGCTTAGCATAGCAAAATTTAGTGCTAGATATATTTGTCTTAAACTTAGTCCAAGGGCCTAATGAGAGAAATAATAAAATAAGGATTTAAATATAAGACATCCTAATATCTAAAGAAGGCCCTCAGTCAGAACCCTCATGCTGCTCATGCACAGAGATGTCTGTGATTACTCTGACCACTTGTCTTGTGTTTACTTAGGACTAATGAGTAAATGACTGAATGTCAGCACTATTAATTAAATTTGTTGTAGAGTCTCTGATGCACCTGAATCATTTTCCAAGGAACATGCTGAAACTAAGCCTCTAAAAATAGTTGCTTAGTGAACATATAAAATGCCCATAAACTTTTCAATGCTCTATCTTCAAGAAGAATAATATTCAGAAGAGTATTTTTTTGAATGACAAACGAAGATTTTTCCCTCCCTTATTAGTTGCCTGTATATTTTAAGTTGAATTTTTAAGAAATTGAATATAGTGACTTAAGAACGTTTAAGCTTTTACTTCAGCCTAACTGTTTAAACAATTTAAATATAATTAAATTGACATTTAAATTGATATTTAACAAATATTAAACAAGTTAAATCAAATATTAAATAAATTAAATATCAATTTTATTATAATACCCTCCCTTATTAGATGCATGTATTATTTCAACGGTTGAAATATAAATTTTATTTAGAAGTGTAGTCTCATTGGGTTTCAAATTTGAGGAAAGACATGAGTTTTCAGATTGACATTACACTGTGAGTAAAATAAAGATAAATATAAATATAGACACATCATGATAAAACTACAGAACATAAGGAATTAGGAGATGATCTCAAAGGACAGAAATACATTATCTACAAAGGAAGAAGTATCAAAACACAGAAGTCAGAAGACATTGGTATAATGTATTCAAGCACTATTAGAAAACAACTGTCAACCTGGAATTGTATACACGAGTAGTCTCATTATAGAATGAGTGCAAAATAAAGATATTTTCAGACACACACACACACACATACACACACGAAATACAGACTTATTTCTAATTTACTGAAATCAATCACAAGTATATTGGTGCTAAATGAAGCTATTGCATGCTGAAACTTTTATTGATATATAGTTTCCAAAACTCAGTGAAGATATTTGAATATTTGTAAAGGAGATTACACCAAATCATGTTGATAGTCTAATTTGGGAGAATCTGGGCCATCCAAGTTTGCCAGAAATGTATGAGGTCATAACAGTACTTGATGAACTCCTTAGAGAATGCAATGCAATTTTTGATTATATTTCAGAGTAGTGGCTTTGAATATACCAGAGTTATTAAAAGGAGGACAAATAAAATTTTGCTGTTGTTACTTCATGTCTTGTTCAGTTGCGTGTTAAGTCTAGCCAACAAGAATTATTTAAAGTTTGATTTGTTGTTTCTGTCAGAAAAAAGATACGATATTTGTGATTTAAGCAAAAAAAAATTTTTTTTCTGATTTAGGTGATGATAATAACACAAAACATTCTGGTGAATTTACTTTTTCATTTTTAGTAATTATTATCCTAGCTATAATTTTTTATGTTTAATTTATAGGACCACTATGGAAATTTGTAGACTGGTAGAGCCAGTATATTCTAAAGCTTCTCTTGGCTTTTTATCCTATCTCCCTTTGAAGTATTTTGACTAATAGGGCAGGGAATAAAGGGAGAATGGCAGTAACTCTCATGGAAAATACTGACTAGGATAGAATCACTAGTCAACCTTATCACTTGGCACATCGACACCAGTTTTATGTAAAGTGAATTTTAGTCTGAAAATTATGTAATGAGCATAAATGTTTATCAGCACTTACTCGTCATAGATCCTTGATTTCTGAGTGTCTGGACCAATGCTTTTGTTGCCACTCATTTAGTTATTATTATTGTACGCATTGTTCCAAGTAATAGAACAATGTAGCAGTCATATATGTTCCATATCCTCAAAATATAGTTCCAGAAGAATTGTGTTTATTACTTTCTTTGCAGTATTCTACTATACCATAGTGGGTTTTTAATACTTGCTGACTGCTTTAAATGATGATTAACCCTACTCAGCTACTCTGCTTCATTTTTGTTAGCTTATTCTTTAAATCTGTTGGATCAGAACCTAGCTCACCTGGTGGGATACTTGAGGTTTTCTATATTTTACATTATGCATATTAAGTCTAAATCTAATATTTCATTATACATACTATCTGTGTAAGCTTTAAGAGTTTAATGATACATTAATAACATATATTTTATTATTTTATACATTTACTATTGAATATTTGATACTTTACTATCTTTAATTTTTAGCAAAATCCTGTAAAAATAAGTGAAATGTTTTACAGATTTACAGATTTAAAAATGAGGCTAAGAGGATGAAAATAGTTTGCCTTTTAGATAATAATACCTTCCTTATTGGGTTAATGTAAGGATTAAGATATGTATCTGAAGCAGCTCACACAAAGCCTGGCACCAAGTAGCTTGCAACAAATGAAAATTGTTGTTGCTGTTGGGACTCTTATCAATGCCAATGTCTGAGCTAGTGGTATAGCTGTGGTTCTGTCTGGTCTGAATCTAAAGTCTATGTTGATTATATTTGATACCTTTTGAATTTAAATTCAGTGAACACTTGATATAGTTTTATTTATTCTTAGGTAGCAGTGTTCTCAATTATTTCAAGGAAGCCATGTTAATGACCTTCTGGAATATGTTTCCATTATTGGGTTTAGCTTCCAAAGCAGTCCAGTAATGATTAGGGCTGACACCATGTTTCATACTGATGACATTCTTCCTAGAAGCTCTGCAACAGATGGTGGCGTTTGTGTAGACTCAGCACAGTTCTCCTGGACTGTGCTCCTGACTCAGCAGAATTCAGCAGACAAACAGTCTGTACAAGGCATTGGTCTGTGGTGGAGAGACTTATCTGGAAAGCTAGCAGGGAAAAAGATGCTAACTAAAATGGGTCGAGGGCTCTAGCTGAACTCTCTTCTCTGTGTGGCATTTTGTGTTAGATTTAAAAACCATAGGGGCAGAAAACTCTTTCACTGTAGGGCCAGTTAGCAAATAGCCTGGTGTCAGATTCTAGATGAAGCACAAGTTTACATTTTGCATTGAGAACATTTTTATCTGAGGCCTCTGTGTTTTACAAATGCCCATGTTAAGGCAAGATGCCTACTGTACAGAACATGCAATTGATGAATGCCCTAGGGAATAAGATAAGGAGATGAGATTCCTGTGCCAACATAGGGCTCTTCGTTTCACAAATTTTCATCATTTTGGACACGATTATTTGAATCTGGCAATAGATGGATAAGGCTCTGCTCTGCTTGTGCCTGTAAATTGGGAATTATTTCTTTGTGACATATGGGAACATTTCTTTGGGGGAAAAGAGAAGTATGTTTACTTTTCTGATGCTCCTTACAAGTTTCCATGGGACTGGTCAGATGACAAAACTGTCAGTGACAGGATTGAGACTGTAGAGGCTATTTACTATGACATTGATGGACCACAGGCTTCAGGGCTCCTTATTTTCTCAGGCTGTGTCCAAGACCCTGTACCTTATTCACATGATCATCTGTAACATTTGCAATTAAGATGATTTAAACATAGTCAGGTTAAAATGTGCACTTCTACTCCTATTTGTCATTTCTTTTAGTGCAAAATGGTGTTAGAGTGGGCATGGATAATTTTGAATTCTGGCTAATGGGATGCTGAGTTAAAGATACATTTATTTTGCACTTAGTGGAATATTTTGGTGTGAGCCATATGAAACTGTTATTTTTTGAGGTTGAAAATGATGGAGCATTGACAAATTCATGTGGCCAACCTAATATTTATGTAGCTCAAAATTAGTTCAGTGTATAATGAAGTTATTTCTGCTGTTCTGGTAAAGAAATGTCTCCCAGGAATCTTCCTTCTTCTCCCACTGCTTCCAAATGATCCTACATGCCCAGAGTGATGAGTGAAAGTACATACCAAGAGGTCATTTTGTAATATGTATGTGTCTGAGAGTATCTGGCACCAAAAGCATTTGGAGAGAGAGGAAACACCACCATCACCACCACTTTGATCCAGAATTGGAGAGCAATCACAACAACATATCTGATTACCTTTCACAGGAAAGGGAGTGTAATAGGATGAAAATACATGTAAGACACCTATGAGGTTATATTTCTAGGGTTTAGAGCACATTTCAGAAACCTTACAGCAACTTAATCTTTCTATTTCCCATTTCTCTCTATCTTCTCTCAACCTCGTTTATTCCTATCTCCCCTTTCAGGAAAATGAAGACAGACAGGGATCATCAATAAATGAGATTCATCTCTTAATGAAACGAGGAATGGGTGAGGAAGACCTTTTCTAGGGATATCTTCTAGTGTTTTTCTACTTCTGTTTCTCTTAATGCCATAATATCCTAGTTGCTATTTTGCCTCGCCAACTGAGGTGGCCTACGAGGTGCTACTAGAATCAGCAAAAACATATTGCTTGCTAATTCATTCTCCTCCAACATAAATTCCTCAGTTTTCACAAGTAAAACAGATGTTTGCTCTTCTGCCCTCTGGTTTTATCTTTTCCTTTAATTGCGTCAGCTTTGGGGAGTCTGAGAAGCTGTAACAGAAGAAGTAATGTTTTTCTGATTACTGCATACAATGAGTTCCTAAATGTCACAAATAATTTACAAAATCAAGGAATCACAGGTTCTCTTAATGTCTGTTTCTTTCTTTCTTTCTTTTTTTTTTTTTTTTTTGGAGACGGAGTCTCGCTCTGTCACCCAGGCTGGAGTGCAATGGCATGATCTTTGCTCACTGCAAGCTCCGCCGCCTCCTGGGTTCACACCATTCTGCTGCCTTAGCCTCCTGAGTAGCTGGGACTACAGGCACCCGCCACCATGCGGGTATTTTTAGTAGAGACGGGGTTTCACTGTGTTAGCTAGGATGGTCTCGATCTCCCGACCACATTATCAGCCCACCTCAGCCTCCCAAAGTGCTGGGATTACAGGCGTGAGCCACTGCGCCCGGCCAATGTCCCCTAAAGAGCGTTTCTTTAATAAACTATTGCTAGGGGGATGAAGTGTCCTATGATAGGCCTTACTTGATTTATTCATGATGAATATGGCCATACAGGATGAATATTTAAACATTTAATACTATCTTGCCTTCTGGAATATAACATATAAACATAACTTCTTTTCCACTTTTTAAAAATCAGAAGCTTCTATGATACGGATCAAACATTGTGAATCAACTCATAAATCACTTGCAATACAAAAGGATCTCAGGACCCTCACTTCATTTATTCTCACTGTATTTTATTCTCTCAGCTTCTTTTTCACAGGTAGTCTCAGGCTGTCTGCTTCCCTCCTTCAATCATCAGTATTTTTCTCAAGGCAGCCCTCTCTGTTGGACTCTTTTTTTTAGTTTCTATTAGCTTATCTTCCTCTTCTTCCTTCAGGCTGGAGGAGGCAATAGCACTATTATTACTATGCCAATGGTTCTGTATTTTACCTTCTGGTTTTATTACATACCTCTTGTACCCTTGTAAACAGTTCTTTATTCAACTGTACTGTTTGTCTGAATTTAATGCAGCACCCATTTCCTGGGATCCTGACTGATTCAGATGCTAGTCTAGGAAAGGTAGTCTAGGAATAGGTTTGACATTATCAGTGACATGTGAAGGAGGTGAAGAAAAAAGCCATGGAGATGTGGAGGGGAAAGAACCATCTGTGTAGAAAAACAGTGGCTTTATTCTTGGACTGTTGGATTGACACTGAGGTGGACTGTGTGGCTGAAACGAAGTAAGTGGAAAAGAAGTAGGAAAATAAGTCAGAGAGGTAGTAGAATGAGATGGGAAGATCACAGAGTACCTTTATAGAGCATGTACTCAGAATGAGATTAGAAATTAGTGGAGGTGATGATAAGCTTATAATGTGTCACTTTTGCTACTATTTGGAGAATAATCTCTATGGGGACAAAGATGGAAGCAGGGAGGCCAGTTAGGAGTCTGTTGAGAAAGGCGATGGTGATTGTAGGAGCAAAGATAGTGAGAAGCATTGGGGTTCGTGATGTATTTTGGCAAGACAGGGACAGGATTTGCTGATGGATGTAGGATATTAAGAGAGGAATCTAGAATTATGCCAAGTTTAGCAACTGGGTGGATGGATCTGTCTTTTCTGATAGGAGAGTAGTCATTGGAGGAAGAGTTTAGGGAGAAAGATCAGAAATTTAATTTTATACCTGTTAAGTTTGAGATGTGCCAAAGTAGATGTATTTAGGCAGTTCATGGGAAATGTGTAAGCTAGAAATACAAATTGAGGAGTCGTCAACATATAGGTATTTAAAGTTATGAAACTTACTGAAATTACCTAGGCTGTTGATTCTCAAATTATTTAGTTGGATATTTGTAAATATAATTTTCACTGTAAATATATGGTGGTTGGGTCATTCCAATCAGCATTTAAAAACATTCTTAAGGTTAGATATGTATTTTATAAAAATAAACTTATCTATTTTATAATTAGCAAGCATACTACCTAAGTACCTATAAATAGGTATAACCATAAAATACTGACATGTCTATGTCAGCTCACGTAGACATATAAAGTATGTATAACACAAGAACTATGTTTGAAAATATTATTTGTCTTTTTGGTGGGCACTTTTAAATGTCAGAAAGGGAGAGTAATCACTGATTTTCCTGCCAAACAGAATTAAATTACAACTCTGAGAGGAGAACATAAGGAGTGTTATTGCAGCTATCCTTGAAATGTCAGTCTGCTTTTAAAATGTGATTATTTTAAGCCCTTTGTTTACACTATGGCATCTTTATACGTAAAAAATTTTAAACACTTGGGCATTCTGTGATTTATGTCTAACTTTTAGTATTTTGAATAAAAGGCAATTTGCAATAGTAAAGAAATCTTTATTACCAAAAGCAGTAGACTAGGAGTCAGAAGTGTGGATTTCTAGAATATTTTGTCACCAACAAGCCATGTGAATTTATAATACTGAAATTCTCTGGGCTTCGTGTTCTTTGTTTGAAAATGAAAAGGTTCAATTGGATTCCTGGTATTTCCACAGTTCCATAGATGTCTCTCTCTCGGCCTCCAGGATGGCCACAATGGGTCCAGGTATGCCAAAGATGCCTGAGTCCTTCACTGTGTTTCAACCAGAGCCTTTAGCTTTTACTTGTTCTTTGTTAGTGCTACCAAGAAGATGTTTTGAACCACAATATCACCAATTAAATGGTCTTAATCTTGTGTAGGAAAAAAAGTTTCAATTAATTATGTACCAAGTTTTTGTTAGATTTGAGAGCTGCTTTATGACTAAAGCACTCCCTACAAAACATATCCCACTAGTTTCACAACTGTCTTCCCAGGTAACTATTCTTTTTGTTTTCTTTTACTTTTTTCTCTTAAGTATAATTTAGCCTTAACATTCTTTAATTATAGAGTCTTAGGATCTTACAGTTGAGACAAGCCTTAGAAATAATCTCTTTCAACCTCTTTCCTGATACAGAATGAACACCACATCCCTGACACTAGTTATTCAAAATCTATTTGCAGAGTGCCAGGGGCTCATCAACTGGGATGGTAACCCATTCCATTTTGTAATAGCTTTTATATTTTCTTTTGTGCAGCCAAAATAAATATCTTTCAAACCCCTACTTTTTGGCCATTTTACTGTAGTGATTTGAAAACACTATCTGTGGTTAGTGGCTCTAAGGTTACTATACATAAGAATCACTTAGAGCATTATGTTGAATATTCCAGAACTCCATATCCAAAGATTATTTCAATAGGTCAGTGATGGAGTTCAGCAAATTTACATTTTTAGCAAACATTTGATTTGATTATAAATTTAGATTGTTATTATAACTCAACACATAATTTTGATTGGAAAATTCTGTTATAGAATGGTTTGTATAATATGATTCCATTTTGGTATGTAATGGCATTTATGTATTTAAAAAATCCATTTAGGAGGATATCCCCAAAATGTTATCAATGCTTGATTATTTCTGATTGTTGGGAAAATGGACAAATTATACTTTTACTTATTTTTACATTCCTAATGTAACAATAATGATTTTTATGATTATTACAATGATAACTTTTATCATTAAAATATTTAATGGGCAACTTATATTTTTACTTATCTTCATATCTTGTTTCTATAATGAGTATGTATTTGTTATCAAAATGAAAATTTAATGAGTAATTTATCTCCCCACTACTTATCATAAAGATGATTTTGTAGAAGGTAGAGATTTGCAAAGATGACAGAAATGTAGCTCATATGGCAACATTCCTATCAATACTGAGTGTTTGCAGGGTACATTAGAGTAAGGGTCCTTGGGTACAAAATTCTGACTCTTCCAATATTTTCTAAGGTAGGATGATGATAGCGTTAATCGTCATCTCATTATTCAGTACAAGGCCATTCCATTGGTCATTTCTTTATTCTTCTCTTTTTTTTTTTTTTTTTTTTTTGAGACAGTTTTGCTGGAGCGCAGCGGCACAATCTCGGCTCACTGCAACCTCCACCTCCCAGGTTCAAGCCATTATCCTGCCTCAACCTCCTGAGTAGCTGGGACTATAGGCATGTGCAACCACACCTGGCTACTTTTTGTATTTTTAGTAGAGACAAGGTTTCACCATGTTGGCCAGGCTGGTCTTGAACTCCTGACCTTAAGTGATGCCCGCCTCAGCCTCCCAAAGTGCTGGGGTTACAGGTGTGAGCCGTCGTGCCAAATCTCATTTATTCTTTTAACAAACATTTATGTTCCAGGATCTGTGCCAATTGTGAGAGCCAGAAAGTAAAACCTGTGTACCTAATTCTTACTGTAGCAGAGGAAGCAAAGGTGGCATAAATAACAGATGTGCTGTCTATGCCTGGGAAGCTCTGGGGTGGTTTCACTGAATAGTGGCTGAATGAGGGGAATCTTGAAAGTGAGGATCAGTCTTATTCAAGCAGATGGGGGACTTTTTCTTTGAGAGTCCCTATGCAAAGCTACAGAAATGTGACCTAGTGTGTTATAAATTCAGAACTGTGAGTAATTTGATATGGTTAGAGCACCGCATGGCCATAGAGAATTTCATGAGGTAACCTTGGGCAGATAAGCAGGAGCCCAATTTTGCAGTAACTTACATACCATTTTAAAAAGCTTGGATAGGTAACTTGGTCAGCTTTTGTATTGTGGCAGCAGTATGGCAAGTAGAGACTGGGTGTGGTGGCTCATGCCTATAATCCCAACACTTTGGGAGGACGTGGCTGGAAGACTGCCTGAGCCCAGGAGTTCCAGACCAGCCTAGGCAATATAGTGAGACCTCATTTCTACAAAAAATAAAAACATTAGCGGGACATGGTGGTGTGTGCCTGCAGCCCCAGCTACTAGGGAGGCTGAGGTGGGAGCATTGCTTAAACCCAGGAGACTGAGGCTTACAGTGAGCCAAGATCGTGCCACTGCACTCCAACATGGGTGACAGGGAGAGACCTTGTCTAAAAAAAAAAAAAATTGTGGAAAGGGATGGCTAGAGATAGAAAGACAGATTAGAATACTATTCTAATACTAAGAAGTGTTTTGAGGCAAGCGTTATTAAGGGGTCAAAAATATTATTCCAGATATTCAAGCAGGTGACAATATTTTGGACAAATATCTCTTACTAAATAAGAGGCAATTGGTTTAGGCAAGCCAGGATTAATTCTCTTTGTGTTTTTTGTTTCTAACTCAAAGTAGGTAGTAATTATGTATGACATCTCTTAATCTATAAACTCTATCTTCTCTTTTCTAATCACCCCAAGACACTATTAATCTTAGCTTAAGGAAAATAAAGGATAACTTTAACTTCCAGTGTCTCTTAAAAGTAGAGTTCGTGTTGTACTCCTTAGGGTTGAAGTAGGAGTTGTATGTTAAGAAAAGCCAGTTTAGAAGATGTGTAATTTTACAATTACTAGTGTTCTCTTACTTGAATTTTAATGACAGTACTACCGTAACTCTGAATTTTGTTAGGTACTTTGCCCTCAAGCCTATGAACAGCAGTTTGAAAGCATATGATTCTCTGAGATCTCTCCTTAAGACCAGCTGCAGTTCGGATGTGATCACTCATTGTTCTATAATAAGCAGCTTAGACCCAACTAGCCACCCTTTGGACTGAGACCATACAAAGCTGTTTCTGTCCCACATAGGCAGGGACTCCTTGCACTCCAGGCTCAGCTGCAGGGCCTGCTGAATTAATCAAAGGGTTCTTAGACCACATTCCCTAAAGACTAGGGAATTTCTGTAGTGACTCCACCCCAACATTAAACTCGTTGCCCTTTTTAAATATTCTTCTGGCAGCTGGGGACCTGAGAGCAGTCTAACTCCCAGAAGATAACTTTGGAAGAGTGTTCTCGAAAGTTTATTGAGAAGAAATGTAGAATTACGTGTTCTTTTGCCTGTCAGATTTACGAAAAAAGTTAATTTGCAATTAATAACATTGGTAAGCATTCTAGAATATAACAGGCACTGCGTTTAGTGCCTTACTTTCACTATGTCACTTAGTTCCAGTAATACCTTATCAGATACTTACAATTATTTCTGTTTTACAAAGGAGGAAATGGAGAGCCTGCTGGGATATGGATGTCTAACAACTTAGGACAAGTGGTTCTCAACTCTGGCTACACATTGAAACCACCTGAAAAGCTTTTTTAAAATTCAGATTTCTGACTCTATAGCAGATAAATTTGATTAAAATCTCTGGGGTTATGGTCCACGTATGAGAGTTTTAAAACAAAGGAAGCCTTTTCGGGTTGATTACCATTTGCAGCTAGAATTGACAAATCTAGTCCTGATGTGTCTGAGACTCATACCTTATCAAATCGTGGTTCTTCACTCAGCAGCATTTGTATCAGGTAGAAATCCAGAGTATTAGGACTCTCTGTGACCGACTATATCAAAATCCAAATTGTAAACAGATCTCTAGGCAACTATTTGTATTGCCTTTGTAACTTTTCTGTAATTCCAAAGCTATTATAAAATTAAAATAGTTTATTAGGGGAATAAAAGATCACATTTGGGATAGAGAGGTCAATACCTTTCCTCCAGAAACTCTGTCTAGCAAGAGAGAAACTTATTAAAAGGCAATTTGCTACAAGTTGTGATGGAAATAATGCAAAAAGTGCTGTCATGGTATAGGAGGAATGAAAGACGCTGCTTGGAGGAATTACAGAAAATTGCCAAAGGAAGGTGACTTGAAGGCATTTCAGGCACAGAGAAAGATATAAGGAACAATTTTTAAAAGAAAAGTTGCTGATATAAAAGAAATCTAAAAAGGAAGACGAGCCTGTGCTTTGATGAAAATGTAATGTTTAATACATATATATATATTTTTGATATATCATAAACTCTAACCAAAAATTGAGGATTAGTGCCAGACTAGAAAGGTAATAAAATAATTAATGGAAGAGTTTGTTTCTCTTTTCTGGGGAAAGCAGAGTAAATTAATTATTCATAGCATTAACACTCTTGGCGGGAGGGGAAGAGCCTTTTTTGATTAATTCTCTCTTCTTGTGACTGTTGTGACCCTTTTCTCTCTTGATTCATCAGTTCCTTGGATATGCCATGCTTAAATTCTCTACTGAGCCCTTTCAGATGTTTTCTTTGCGTTTACAAAGAACTTCTGAGCATATCTGACCCTTTATAATCCTGGTTACCTTATCCTCACCCTACAGCTAGGTTTCTGCTCAGAATCACTTCTAAAAAGCCCTTGCTAATTATTTGCAGTCTGGATTGGGTACCATTCTTTTGGATCGCTGTGGCATCCTGTATACATCACATTGCTGCTAATTTTCTTTTTGTCTGTTTCTCTCATTAACTAATAAGAACCTTGAAGGCAAGGGCTATTTTCAATGACTTCCATGTCTGTAGTACTTTGCATAGGATTTGATGCAAAAAATGCTTAGAAATAAATGAAAGAAGTGACAGCAAAAGCCTATTTTTGCCCTTAGTTTATAGTAACAAGATAATCTTTGGAGATAGCAATTAAAGATTGAAATCCTGTTAGCATTAGGAGCTAGCAAGAAACTTAGAGACTTCAACTTGTATGTAACACATGCCTGGCATAAAGCAGAATTTTAGTTGTGTGAAAGTGGGAACACTCTCATTTTATACATGAGGGCCTTCTGATTTAGATTATGTTACAGATATGTCTCCCTTAGCATATTATTAAGAGAATATGAACTCAGATATGGATATCATTGTTCATAAATTAATAATAATTATATACCTTCCAGTTATGAAGTACCTATGCATGTTGTGTTATAAAGTGCTCTCTACATATGTGATTATATTTAATTCTTTGAAAAATCCTAAGCAGTTTATATTAGACTTGGGGGCACAGATTTGGACTTAGAAATGTATAATTATAAAACGTATGCTTTTTCCCTAGTCAGTGTCCTTTCTGCTCTGTCTTGCTGCCTTTCTTTAAGAAGCAGCTGAAACTTCTCATATTTGTCTCTTCCAGGAGATTGCATGGTTGGGAATCAAGAACTTGCCCTTTGATCACTAATTTACTGTGTGATTATATACAAATCACTGAGCCTCTCTTTCTCAGTCTACATGTTTGTAAAATGGGTCTATTGAACTATATCATGGATTTATTCTTATGCAACATATATTGGAAAGGCTGCTATGAGCCAGACACTGTTCTAGGTGCTGAAGATATAGCATCAAAAAGGACAGACAAGATCCCTAATCTCACAGAGCTTTCATTATGGCATATCAGGCTGAAGATAAACATACTAAATAAAATCATGTAGTGATTAGCATCATTAAGCAGATAAACAGAAAAACAAGGAAGAATGTGGCTGGAGTGTCCTGGAATGTGGTGGGAGACATCCATGGATTAGGTGGTCTGGAAAGTCTTCCCTGAAGAAATAACATTTGATATCTGAGAACAAAGCAATAGTTAGCATGAATATATTTGGGCACGTAGATTTGAAGGCCAAAGGAGGTTCTAGGGCAGAAATTCTAAGGCTATAAAAGTTTTGCATATTAAGAGGACCACTAAAAGACCAGTTTAGCTGGTGAGAAAAGTGGCAGGAGACAAGGTGAGAAGTTGGCAGGTCTAGATCATGGACTTAAAGTCAACGGTTTCAGGCTGTTTCTCAAACATCAGTGTGCAGATACTCTAGGGCAATCCATGATAATTTTTTCATATCTTTGATGCCTTTGTTACCTTTGACACCTTTGATACTTCCCTCTAACTCTGTGATACCTTTCATGGTTTTAGAAAATTTTCTTGTGAGTAGTTTCCCAGAATAGAAGCCAGAAACTTGCTTCTCCTATAAATATATATATATTTATATTTTTAAAATAAATTTTAATATAAAATTTTTATATAAATTTTTATATAAAATTTTTATATAAATT
>NC_045444.1:74385002-74416588 GCF_002776525.5 Piliocolobus tephrosceles
AATTTATATAAAAATTTTATATAAAAATTTATATAAAAATTTTATATTAAAATTTATTTTAAAAATATAAATATATATATATTTATAGGAGAAGCAAGTTTCTGGCTTCTATTCTGGGAAACTACTCACAGGAAAATTTTAATTTATAAATAAATTTATAAATAAATCCAATTATTTATTATTATTATTAATTATAAAATATAAATTTATAAATAAATACATACATTTATAAATATAACTATATATAATATATAAAAATATATATTTTTTCTTTCCAAATTCTTGTTCTGTCATCTAGGCTGGAGTGCAATGGTAAGATCTTGGCTCACTGCAACCTCTGCCTCCCGGGTTCAAATGATTCTCCTTTCTCAGCCTCCTGAGTAGCTGGGATTACAGGCATGCACCATCATGCCCAGCTGGTTTTTGTATTTTTAGTAGAGATGGGGTTTCATCATGTTGTCCAGGTTGGTCGCGAAATCCTGACGTCAAGAGATCCACCCACCTTGGCCTCCCACAATGCTGGGATTACAGATGTGAGCCACTGCACCTGGTCCTCCAACCTCTTTTGCATGTAGAACACAGGCATATGACCCAGGCTTTGTCAGTCAGCTACAAAAAGGTACCTAACACTTTTAACTGGAAATTAGTGACAAGAAACAAGGCCCATGGAATAAATCTGGTGATGATGGTGGAAGCTACACTTTGTTACCAGGGAAAGCCATAGTAGAGCTTATAATGTAGTGTACGGTACCCAGATCCTGGTTAGCAAAGTAGACTTCAGTAAGTGTGCCTGGTGATGGTAGTCATGCTTAGCTCACAGAACCAGCTTTATATTGTTATGTCAGTCTATTCCTGACTGCATAGCCTGGTTCTCTGGCCACCTTGGAATTTCTATGAGTCTCTAATATCTTTCCATACATTTCTTTTTTACTTAAATTAACTAGGGTTCATTTACACTGTTTGCAAGTAAGAACTCTGTGCCAAAGCCTTGAACTTGAAAGGAAGGGACAGGGAGATTTCCTGTCTGTGTCCAAGAAGCGCTAGATCCATGAGATTAATTCCAATTCTAAATTCTTGGACTAATTTCTGAACAAAAATGACCTGGAGATGTAAACTGTGCTTATTTCAAAGTCCTATTTTCCATATTTGTATTTTCAAAATTAGTATTTGTAAACTTTTTCCTATTATTTAGGACTATTTTATTTTCTGCATTCACGGGAGGGAAGACTGATTAGTTATATCCTTCTGGAATCCTCTTTCTTTGGCTTCCTTTAATTTAAAGAGCAGGTTCTTGTACAAAGATACTACCTTCCCTCTAGATTTAAGATCTTATTAGGCTCCTCAATATGTCATTGATATATCATTGATGAACAATTCCTCTCTAACTAAGATCACCCCTCATCGGTACAACTGAAGTATTTAATTATTGACCACAATCTTAAGAATATATTTGTTTTTGGGGAAAACAGTTTTTTTTTTTTTTTTTTTTGAGACAGAGTCTCACTCTGTCTCCCAGGCTGGAGTGCTGTGGTGAGATCAAAGCTCACTGCAGAGCCTCCCAAGTAGCCAGTACTACAAGTGCATCCCACCACACCCAGCTAATTTCTAAGTTTTTTGTAGTGACAGGGTCTTGCTCTGTTGCCAGGGCTGGTCTTGAACTACTAGACTGAAGCAACCCTCCCACCTCGGCCTTTCCAAAGTGCTGGGATTACAAGTGTGAGCCACCATGCCTACACTTGGAGAAATTTCTGATGTCTGTTTAGTAATAATACTTTCAATAAAATATGTAATCAGCATTTTAGGAAGTCAGCTATATTGCATCTAAGAAAGGGCTTCTAAAATTTACGTGTTTCTTAGTAGCTGTACAAAAGTAAGGTGAAAATGTGTTTATAATTTTCACCACTCCCATCTGTCCAGTACTAGTGCCAGGCTAATGTCAGAAGAATTGTTAAAAATGTAGCTACTTCTCTAAAATGACTTTCCATTTTCACCTCTTTGGCTACCCTTCCACTCTTTGTGGAAGTTCTGAATCTTCACCAACTACTGCCAGTTTTATTTCCTAGAAATTATTCTTTTTTTTTTTTTTTTTTTTGAGGCGGAGTCTTGCTCTGTCGCCCGGACTGGAGTGCAGTGGCCGATCTCAGCTCACTGCAAGCTCCGCCTCCCGGGTTTACGCCATTCTCCTGCCTCAGCCTCCCAAGTAGCTGGGACTACAGGCGCCCGCCACCTCGCCCGGCTAGTTTTTGTATTTTTAGTAGACAGGGGGTTTCACAGTGTTAGCCAGGATGGTCTCGATCTCCTGACCTCGTGATCCGCCCATCTCGGCCTCCCAAAGTGCTGGGATTACAGGCTTGAGCCACCGCACCTGGCCGAAATTATTCTTATAATTGTAGTTAAGTTTGTTTTTCTTTTTTATTGACGTGTTGGGTACAATGCTCTTTATGATGACTACTAGCAGAGAAAATCCATCTTCTAGCGCCTCTGTAGGTAAAAATGGTGATTGACTCCTGGAAATAGCTTATTGTTTACCTTGATGAAAATTGCTTAATTTTTACAAATAGGAGACATGGGGTACTCTTATTTTTTCTTGTTTAAAGGCCAGTCTTCTATGATGCCAGTATACACGTTTAAAAGCAGCTCACTTTGAATATCAGTTTAAAAGCAGATATTAGACTTGAAATTTCTTTGTGTGAGATGTTGTCATTAGACTTATGCAGATTTAGGCTTTGCCTTTGCTTGTGAATTATCAGAGAGTTTCTGTTTAGATCATGCTTTGTCAGTATGTTTTTGGTGTTTCAAGTTTTATAGTCACTCGAGTGTTATCACCTAGGGATATTCTCTTTGTCATTAGATGGGTTTTAGAGATGCTTTGGATGGAAAATTCTCACCCTAGAACACCTTTTCTGACTGTCTTGTTTTCCCCCTTTTGTTTTAAGACATGATATACATTTTTAATTATACATTACTCAAAAACTAAGGTTGAAAGTGCACATTTGTTGTCTCACTGGGGAAATTTTGAGAAATTGAAGTTAAATCCTCAACATTTGCAAGAGAATACCATATTACCTGCATAGCCTACAGAACCATTAGCCAATTAAACCTGTTAAACTAAGGTTTCAAAATAACCATCATATCTAGGTGATGGGTACATGAAGGTTTACTATGTTTTCCTGTTTGCTTTATCTTTTGATACATTTGATTTTCTACATAATAAAAGCTTATAAAGAAAACATTATGTATTAGTCTAATGTAACCCTGGGACCTAGGCAATTCACTACGCTTCTTTGAGCTTCAGTGTCCTTATTTGTAAAACAGGAATCACTGCCTCATTTATAGGATTAGGATTTTATCAGGAAATGAATGCTCTAGTGTTCCAGTGTGGACTTTAAAGTACTGTTCACATGTTGAGTATTAATTAAAAAGGACTTTGTGCAAGTGTCACTCAATATTGATTAACCAAAAAAGAACGAGAGAGATTTGTATAATTGTTTTTTGTATTAAAATAATGTAGGATCATGGAATCTGAGAGGGGGATGGACTAACTTTAGGAGGTGGTCACTTAGGAAATGGTGGAATGAAAGTAAGCATAACTTGGGGCAAGGGACCCTTCAATTTCTGTGTTAGAGAAGGGAATAGTGAAATAAGTTAAATATAGATTATGTTAGGTCATTTTCATATTGCTATAAAGAAACACCTGAGACTGGGTAGTTTATAAATAAAACAGGTTTAATTGGCTAATAGTTCTGCAGGCTATGCAGGAAATATAGTACTGGTGAGATAGGAAATTTTTCCTGACCCCTTCACCAACAGGGGTGCCTTGCTTACTCAGCCCACAGCTCTCAACCCCTCGCGGGAGGGGGAGATGCAGGTGAGTGGGTGCAGGAGTTGGGGTAAGTGCTTCTGGGTACCAGCAGGAGCAAAACTCTGTGTGGGTTTGCAGGGCAGCATCGGTTGGGGAGTACTCATGACCCCTGAAGCCTCAGAGGGCATGCGTTACAGTGTGCTCTTTTAGCTTTGCTGTCACAGATGGCTTAAGTGTTAAATAGCTCAGTGGGCCCTCTGTCTTTTTGTGAGAGGTGATTGCTTTCCGCCAGTGAGGGCAGAGGGTAAGTATGACAGCCTTTAGCATCAGCACCCATGGCACCTGAGCTCTTTTTTCGCATCCAGAAAAATCAGATCGCACAAACTAATTGCAGGGTGGTGAATGCAGAGGACTTTATTGCCCATAGAAGTGGCACTCAGTGGGAAGGGAAGTTGGAAAGTGGGGGGCAGTGGGAAGGTATTCTTCCCTTGAAGTACAGTTGTGTCCAGCTGGACTCTTCTCTGAAGTCATGCCATCAAGCCATCCCTCTGAAATAAAACTGCTTCTCTCCGACATTCAGCTGTTTCTTCTTTTCTCCTCTTCTCTGCTCTCTGCCAGTGGAGCCTGGGGTTTTTATGGGTACAGGATGGGGGATGGGGCAGGTCAGGGGTGGTTTTGGAAAAGGCAGCTTTTGAATGGGAAAACAGGAATGCGTGTTCTCACTTTGGGCTGTGGTTCCAGGCTCGAGAGGTGTGGCTTCACCAGAGACCTTGACCTTTTCTGCCTAGAATTTCTTTGCCTCCTCTTCCTATCACTGACATCTACTTGGCTTCTGGAGAGGCCTCAGGGAGCTTTTACTCATGGCAGAAGGTGAAGTAGGAGCAGGCACATCACATAGTGAAAGTAGGAGCAAAGAGAGAGAGAGTGGGAAGGTGCCACACACTTCTAAACAGCCAAATCTTATGAAAACTCACCATCACAGCACAATGCCAAGAGGATGGTGCTAAACCATTCATGAGAAATCCTCTCCTGTCACCCAATCATCTCCCACAAGGCTCCACCTTCAATATTGGGAATTATAATTCAACATGAGATTTAGATGGGACAACATCCAAACTATATCATCATAGAGGATAACTGTTTAACTGTTTCTTTGTTGGGGGACATCCTTGATACTATCTTACTTAATATCAGTTTTGCTGTCACTGGAGAAAGGATAGTAGACTGGCTTCTCAGGGAGTCTCAGGGGAATTTACATCTGCTATAAAGGATCGATTTTCAGACAATACATTATGATAACTTAATTCTAACTAACAGCAGATAACATTTATTCAGAGTTTACCATGTGCCAAGAAATGTACAGTTTTTAATATAAATTATCACATTTCTTTCTCAAAAGTGCATAAATAAAGAGTGCTATTTTTTTCATTACATGGATAAGGTAGGAAATTACGGCTCAGAGAGGTTAATACTTTGCCTAAAGTATAACTAAAAAAGTGATAGAGCTAAGAATAGAAATTGCTAGTCTAGCTCTACAACTTGTGGTTTATATTGTACCGTATTGGGCTCTTTACAGCAATTATTTCAGTCTAAACTCTTAACTTTTTTGTTTTCTTACCTCTTTCTATACACTCCTTTAGTGTGCTATATGAGCAGATATATTTGATATTTTATTATAACAGTCCTGAAAGTCCATTTTTAGAAGTAGAAAGAATATAAACAAAAATATATCGATACATGTAAGTAATTAAATATTGGGTTAGTAATGGCTAGAGCTGCTATAACAAATACCATACACTTGCTGGCTGAAAGCAACAGACATTTATTCTCTCACAGTTCTGGAAGCCGGAAGTTTAAAATCAGTGGTTGGGTTGGTTTGGCAGAGTTGGTTTCTTCTGGAAGCTCTGGGGGAAAATCTGTTTCATGAATCTCTCCTAGCCATTGGTGGTGACTGGCAGTCCTTGGCACATGGCTGTGTGACTCTAATCTTTGTTTATACCTTCGCATGACTTTCCTCCATGTCAGATAGCTATGGGCACCAGTAGGTGTGACTGACACTTTAATGGAGAGAATCAACCTGGTGAGTGGTGAGCTGGTAAAGTGGAACTCTGTTTTGAGGGCATCTATTCTTCTAATTGAGGAGGATTTCTTCTAATTGAGGAGGATTTGGGGCCTACCCTAAATCCAGGATGATTTTATCTCAATTTTTTTAACCTTATGAAGTACATCTACAAAGAGTCTATTTCCAGATAAGGTCACATTCACAAGTGCCAGAGGTTAGGGCTTGGACATATCTTTTGGGGACCACTATTTTTAAACCATACTATTTTGAGCATTTGTATTAAAGAAACAGATGAGAGAATACAATACAATGTCTGGGTTTGAGATAATCTCAATTCACAGATTATTTACTTTTAAGTGTGTTTTATAGAAGAATGTTATTGTATGTACATTATCTTAATGCCATAGTTATCCTCCAAAGATTTTAGACTTAAATTCCATTTTCTTTTTGCTACTTCTTTAGTAAAAATGTATGCTGCTGTATATCTTTCTTTTATCCCCAGGATATATACTATTACAGATGTACATTTAGTTCCTGATCACTTGAAAATTTGATATCTGAAATTTCTTTTAAGAGACTCTAAATGGTAAAAATGTAACACATATTTCAGTCCTAAAACAGTTACGTAGAATGTTTCATGATATGAAATGCAACTACTAAATTTAATGAAGAGATAATGAATTCAAAAGATTGTCATGGCAAAGGAAATGTAATAATATTTGGTGATTGACTAAAATTGGAAGCAACTTAGAGAGAAAAGACAAAGACACATTAAAGTTAACATCAAAAAAAATCTGGATGTTATTCTCAGCATTTTGCAAGATCTGTTCCTCTACAGAGTGGAATAGGAAAAAAAAAATCTAAACAATAAAATGCATGGAAGGGTGACCACAGCCTGTTTATTGTTAAGAGCCCTGGAGAGGATAACTCATGAAGAAATGTGGACAGCAAATTTTGAAAGTGCTTTTAGATATAAAAATAAGAAAGCCAAGAAGGATAGGTGATCTATACATATTTAAAGCAATCAATACATTTTTTTGACACAAAATTAAAATGTTTGTTTTTAAACAGTTTATTGGCACATTAGGGAGGCAATGTTAACTGAAGAATAAAAGCTAGTAGTGTACAGTTAGAACAGACGTCCTCTTATCTGATAGCATCATGACTATAGTTTATAAGGTAATGCTAAAAGATCCTTAAAGCGAATTATAAAAAGATGCATATCTACTTAAACTATTTTATTTTAACTAAAAGCTTACACAGATGTATTAATCTGTGAAACTCTTCTTGCAAATTAAGGCTTTTCTTTGAATATGATTCTGCTGATTGGAGTTCTACAAAGACTTCCTTATGTGACAAATACCCATTACAGATAATCTCATTACTTCTTCAAAGGGTGGGAGAACTTAGGGACACCTATACTGTGATCTAAGTACAGATTTCTTCTATGTTTTAATAATTTCCTCTCAACTTTTTTATTTTTGAGACGGAGTCTCGTTCTATCACCCAGAGGGGAGAGAGTGTAGTGGCGTGATCTCAGCTCACTGCAACCTTCACCTCCCAGGTTTAACCACTTCTCCTGCGTCAGCCTCCCAAATAGCTGGGACTGCAAATATGTGCCACCATGCAGGCTAGTTTTTGTACTTTTAGTAGAGATGGGGTTTCACCATGTTGTCCAGGTTGGCCTCGAACTACCGACCTCAAATGAGCCATGTCTCGGCCTCCCAAAGTGCTAGGATTACAGGCGTGAGCCACCACGCCTGGCCTTCTCAACCTTTTGTAGCTGTTTTGCACATATATAATGTGGCAGTAGGGAGCAAATACCTGATTAAATTGTGATTGAATTAGAAAGAAAGAATGACCATGTATGCTTATTAGGCAGCCAACTGTTTTTAGTACAGTAAGCCTGTGGACGAATTAGTTGAAGACCACTTCTTGAATATAAATGGGGCAAAGTCTAGTACCTATGAGTGTTCAGATAGCTATGGGCACCAGTAGGTGTGACTGATGCTTTAATGGAGAGAATCAACCTGGTGAGTGGTGAGCTGGTTAAGTGGAACTCTGTTTTGAGGGCATCTGTTCTTCTAATTGTGCTTTAAAAGTGTTGCAAAAAGCTCACATAAAATTCAAGGGGAAAGGATTTGCAGAGCCAATTAGATTTTAGCAAACTTTTAAGGACAAGGTAGTAGAGGGATTTATGATAAGAAGGTGAGTATTTGTTTTGTAGGCTTGAGAAATGATTAATTCCTGGCATTCGTATCATAGACTGAGAGATGACGGGAGAGACATTTCCAGAATTGATTTCAGAACATGAGAGAGCATTTCTGTGACCATTGGGTCATCCAGTTGTGTGACTATTCTTGGGTGGTCTTTTCCTTGGTGGCCATTCTCATCTCACTTGAGCACAGGCTGACTGTAGATGTGGCACTCTTGGATTATTTAAAACTGTACTTATTGCAAATACACACATGCACATACATATGCACACACAGAAACATATACACATATATGTGTAAATATACACACATTTAGTTTAAGATAAAATTCTTTGAACAGATATATATTTCAAAATAGATAGTTATGTCTTGCAATGTACTTTTTTTAAATTATACTTTAAGTTCTAGGGTACATGTGTACAATGTGCAGGTTTGTTACATATGTATACATGTGCCATGTTGGCGTGCTGCATCCATTAACTCGTCATTTACATTTGATATATCTCTTAATACTATCCCTCCCCACTCCCCCCACCCCACGACAGGCCCCGGTGTGTGATGTTCCCCTTTCTGTGTCCAAGTGTTCTCGTTGTTCAGTTCCCACCTATGAGTGAGAACATGCGGTGTTTGGTTTTCTGTCCTTGTGATAGTTTGCTGAGAATGATGGTTTCCAGCTTCATCCATGTCCCTACAAAGGACATGAACTCATGCCTTTTTATGGCTGCATAGTATTCCATGGTGTATATGTGCCACATTTTCTTAATCCAGTCTATCATTGATGGGCATTTGGGTCGGTTCCAAGTTTTTGCTATTGTGAATAGTGTCGCAGTAAACATACATGTGCATGTGTCTTTAAAGCAGCATGATTTATAATCCTTTGGGTATATCCCCAGTAATGAGATGGCGGGGTCAAATATTTCTAGTTCTAGATCCTTGAGGAATCGCCACACTGTCTTCCACAATGGTTGAACTATGTACATATACATACATGTAGTTTAAGATCAAATTATTTGAACAGATATATCTTTCAAAATAAATAGATATGTCTTGCAATGTACTTTTTTTTTTTTTTAAGTGTAGCTTTGCTATTTTTAAACAATTAGGATCTTATTTTCATGAGTAGTAAATTTTATGCCAGAACTCTGGGCAATGCTTATAAATATCTGCCTTCTTTAAAACCTCAGAGTATGTACTTCAGGCTCTGACAAAGGTACATTTTTTGCTAACTAAGTATGGTTTTGAAAAATTATCTTCTTTTTTGTTTTCATGACCAGTTTGTAGAGCTAGCTGTGAAGCAGATGGACCCCCTCGTCTCCATGCAGTTACGCAAGACCATTTCCCTAAATCATTAGCATCACACCACTCTCCTAAGCATTTTGCCAGTTGCTCCTGCTGTCACAACAGAACACTTCAAATGGTTTTCAAGATCATTTTTACTTTACTGATTTTCTCAAATCCCTCTCACAAGCTTCACTACACCTTAGGTTGCTGTTACATTTCACAGGAGACTATGATAGGCAGCTATCTCAGAGGATGAGAAACAGGATAGAATGTACCCAGGAAGACAGAGGAACAATTTTTTTAAAAAAGAAATAATAACCATGGTCAAGTGCTGAAAGGTTAAGTAAAGGAGTGATTAAATATGATCGTTGGATTGAGAGTTTGAGGGTTATTGTTGCCTATTGAAAATAGTTTTAGCTTGTGGTGAATATAAACTAAGTTGCTGTGTTTTCACCAGTATGTATGAAATGAGGAAATGTGAATATTGTGTGTGGACTACTCTTTCAAGAAGGCCAGCTGTGAATGGAAAGGGGCAGGATGAAGATAAGATTTCTTTTAAGTTTAAAAAGATGCAAGTGCATTTATAAAGAAGTCCATAAAGAGGGGTAGAAGTTTAGAAGAGAAGAGAAAATGATGTATTTTGGTCTTATTCCCTCTTCCTTAAAGTGTTCATATTCATTCATTCAAATCCTTATTAATAACAATAACCCCTAGTATTTCTTACATATACTGAATGTGTCACTCTGTCTGATTTTATAGGAAGAGGACTATAAAGTCTTATTCAAACTCTTTGGAATTTATAGTTTAATGCCATAACAGAAAATGTGAATAGGGGTCATTCCTGCTTTGAGCATATCCTTTAGCAGAATTTAATATGGCCTAGTTCTATGGAGAGTCATGATTTAATGAACCTATCTGGATAAATCACAGAGTGGAACTTCCTTTTAACCTTTACACAAAACCAGAAGTAATTCCTGCCTTACAGGCTGTAGTCCTAAGCAGTGTTTTATCAGGCTTCCATTAAGATGATATGGCTTAACCCAAGGTAGGGTTAAATCCATGTAATGATCAGTTGTGTTATAATGGGACGTTGGCTTGAGCCCAAAAATAAATCTCCAAGCCTTAGCAGAAATCTCCAGGTTAAAGGAATCTCCTGATGAGTCAAGTAATGCCTCCAAATGCTTATTACTGCAGTTGTTTAGTGGCTTCTAGACTTAAGTATAAACAAATTTTTAATGAAGGCTAGTAACAGAGTCTTTAAGAAAACAAACAAGAAAAGGTTTTTAGATTTTTTTACAACAATGATCTTCTTTTTATTTCCTTTTTTTTTTTTTTTTTTTTGAGACGGAGTCTTGCTCTGTCGCCCAGGCTGGAGTGCAGTGGCGCAATCTCAGTTCACTATAAGCTCCGCCTCCCGGGTTCACACCATTCTCCTGCCTCAGCCTCCCGAGTAACTGGGACTACAGGTGCCGGCCACCAGGGCCGGCTAATTTTTTGTATTCATCCATGGTGAGTATTTGATAAATCATAGTATAAAAGTTGTTTTACTTCCCAGCACTTTGGGAGGCCGAGGCAGGCGGATCACAAGGTCAAGAGATTGAGACCATCCTGACCAACTTGGTGAAACCCCTTCTCTACTAGAAATACAAAAATTAGCTGGGCGTGATGGCGGGCGCCTGTAATCCCAGCTACTCAGGAGGCTGAGACAGGAGAATAGCTGGAACCTGGGAGGGGGAGCTTGCAGTGAGCCAAGATCGCGCCACTACACTCCAGCCTGGCGACAGAGCAAGACTCCGTCTCAAAAAAAAAAAGTTGTTTTACTTTTAGAGAGTGCATTGTTCTTTACAGCTGATAAAGCACTGCAATAAGCAGTATTGCTGTCGATTCACAACATCTCTGATCCATAGGCAGAGGATGTATTGCTAATATTTTATCACAAATAAGGAAATCGGGACTCAGAAAAATTAGTAGCAATAGCTGACAGGTTGAGGGCTTTTGCACCAGGCATAATGTTAAGAAATTTACTCTTTGCTATAGAAGTTATTATTAACTGGATTTTGTGGTTGAGAAAATTGAAAAAAGTAACTTATTCAAGTGTATGTGACAGGTAAGTGACAGCCATAGCACAAACCCGGGGAGACCGACCCAACAGCACTCTTAATTGTGATGCTGTGCTACCTTTTTAGGGTTTCCACGCATGAGTTGTTGTTCTGTTTTTCCTTCTTCTCTGGGTCTTCTAATACAACTTCTAATAAAAATGAATTGTCAGAAACAATGCATTTATTATGTAATATGGTTATCTAAATGTTCTCCAAAAAGTTCAAAAAAAGTCAGTGGACCAACATAATATATAGTCATGCTTTTAATTAGTACACGTGTAGTTTCAGCTTCTAGTCAGCGACTATCTCAAAACATTTTTTTTTTTTTTTTCTAGACAAGGTCTTGGTCTGTCACCCAGGCTGGAGTGCTGTAGTGTGATCATGGCTCACTGCAACCTTAACTTCCCAGGCTTAAGTGATCTTCCTACCTTATACTCTTGAATAACTGGGACTACAGGCACATGCACCATGCCCAGCTAATTTCTTTGTCTAGTTTTTGTAGACATGGCATTTTGCCATGTTGCCCAGGCTATTCTAGAATTCCTGATCTCTTCATGTGTCTGTTGGCTGTATGAATGTCTTCTTTTGAGAAATGCCTGTTCATATCCTTTCCCCACTTTTTGATGGGGTTGTTTGTTTTCTTCTTGTATCATTATCACTCGCCATCAGAGAAATGCAAATCAAAACCACAATGAGATACCATCTCACACCAGTTAGAATGGCAATCATTAAAAAATCAGGAAACAACAGGTGTTGGAGAGGATGTGGAGAAATAGGAACACTTTTACACTGTTGGTGGGATTGTAAACTAGTTCAACCATTATGGAAAACAGTATGGCAATTCCTCAAGAATCTAGAACTAGATGTACCATATGACCCAGCCATCCCACTACTGGGTATATACCCAAGGGATTATAAATTATGCTACTACAAAGACACATGCACACGTATGTTTATTGTGGCACTATTCACAATAGCAAAGACTTGGAATCAACCCAAATGTCCATCAGTGACAGACTGGATTAAGAAAATGTGGCACATATACACCATGGAATACTATGCAGCCATAAAAAAGGATGAGTTTGCGTCCTTTGTAGGGACATGGATGCAGCTGGAAACCATCATTCTTAGCAAACTATCACAAGGAGAGAAAACCAAACACCGCATGTTCTCACTCATAGGTGGGAACTGAACAATGAGCTCACTTGGACTCGGGAAGGGGAACATCACACAATGGGGCCTATCATGGGGAGGGGGGAGGGGGGAGGGATTGCATTGGGGAGTTATACCTGATATAAATGATGAATTGATGGGTGCTGACGAGTTGATGGGTGCAGCACACCAACATGGCACATGTATACATATGTAACAAACCTGCACGTTATGCACATGTACCCTAGAACTTAAAGTATAATAAAAAATAAAAAATAAAAAAAATATAAAAAAAAAACTAATTAAAAAAAAAACTAATAAAAAAAAAAATAAGGAATTCCTGATCTCAAGCAGTCTGCCCACTTGGAACTTTCAAAGTGCTGGGATTCCAGGCATGAGCCACCATGCCTGGTCTCAAAGCATTTTTGTTTGTTTTAATTGAAGAATTAACAGTCATTATCTGCTGACCTGAATTATGGAACTTATTATCAGCTGAAGCCAGCTTATGTTTATTTTCCTATGAAAATATTGTAGATGTAGTAGATGTCAAAGAATAAAATTCAATTCAAATTCAAACTTATTGTGAAACTTTTGAGAAACTAATATTGATATAATAGGAGTTATATTAATGTTACATAACAATTTCTCTGATACTATTTTAAAATATATTTAAGAAAAATTCTAAACACATTGTTGAATAATATTCTGCTTTTAATAGATTCAGTGTCAGACCCAGAATATAAGGAAGTCATCTGGTCAAGCCTGTAACTATTAACTGAAGCACTGGCCTTTTTACTGCCATTATCAACTAACAGTGGTAACACTAAAATATGTCATCCATCCAGTAATTGCTGGAGTATTACATGAATCTTGCCTCATGATTTGAATGTAGTAAGTTGCTGATATTACTCAGTGTTCATGTAGATTAAACATATATTTATGAAAACACCAATTCCTGTCCCGTGAAGATGGGTATAAGGAGGAAGTTTTAGATAAAAGCATAGTCTTGAATTTGTTTTCTAGTTGTATATCTGAAACAAGCAGAATATCACAATACTGAAAAGTGAAAATGAAGAGTTACAATGTTTTATTTTGAAATAATTATAATTTCATAAAAGTTTCAAAAATACAAGAGAAGTCCCCTACATTCATCACCCAGCTTTTCCAGTGGTAACATCTTACCTGACTGTAGTACTATTGAGGGACTTGAGCATCTGTGGATTTTGGTATCTGTAGGGGGTCTTGGAACCAGTCGCCCTCCGATATCGAAGGATGACCGTACTTTATCTTCTATCAGTAAATGATCTAAAGCAATAGTTGCCTAAGTATGAACCTATTTTGCAAACACTGAAAAGTAATACCTTTTTCTCAATAGTAGATGGAAATTACTGAAACCTTCTGACATATCAAAAAGTAAACATTAAAATATATTTCAAAAAGAAAACTCATTATTGAAACCTTCTGACATATCAAAAAAGTAAATATTAAAATCTATTTCAAAAAGAAAACTCATTCACATTTAATCTTAAAACACAAATTAACCCGGAATGTATTCAAAGTTTTGATATTTTTTTAAACTTCCACAATTCAAGCAATGTCTCCACAAATGCATCATTTTAATGTATCATGTTCTGTTTATGCATTCATTGGTTGACAGGCATTTGGGTTGTTTCCACATTTTGTCTATTTTGAAATATGCTGCTCTGAACATTTGTATACAAGTTTTTAATGGACACAATTTCTCTTGGATATAAACCTTGGAGTGGAATTACTGGGTCATATGGTAACTCTATGTTTAATATTTTGAGGGCTTGTCAAACTGTTTCCCAAAGTGGCTGCAGTATTTTACAATTCTATCAACAATATATGAGGGTTCCAATTTCTTTTCATGCTTGCCAATACTTGTTAATGTGTGTAATTTTAGCCATCCTAGTGTATGTGTAGTGGCATCTCTTTGTGACTTTGATTTGCATTTCCCTGATGGCTAATGATATTGGGTATCTTTTCAAGTGCTTATTAATCATCTGTATATCTTCTTTAGAGAAATGTGTACTCAGATATTTTGCTCAGTTTTTGAGTTGTCTTTTTATTGTTGAGTTGTTCTCTATCAGATGTATGATTTGCAAATATTTTCTGCAATTCTGTGGATTGTCTTCACTTTCTTGATGTTGTCCTGTGAAACATAAAACTTATTTTTTGATGAAAATATTTGATGATGTATATATTTTCTTTTATTGTTTTTCTGTTCGGTTTCATATGTGGGAAACTATTGCCTAATTGGTCATGAAAATTATGGCTGTTTTCTTCTAAGAGTTTTACAGTTTTAGCTGTTTCAGTAAGGTCTATAAACTATTGTCAATGAAATATTGTGTATAATATGACATAGGGAGTCCAACCTCATTATTTTACATGTGGATACCCAGTTGTACCAGCACCATTTGTTTAAAAGACTATTATTTCCCCAATGATTTGTCTTGGCACTTTTGCAAAACATCAATTGACTATACATACAAGGGTTTATTTCTGGATTTTCAGTTCCACTCAATTGATATATAGGCTTAGATTTATGCCAGGACCACACTGTCTTAATTACTTTAGCTTTGTAGTACGTTTTAACATTGGGAAGCATATCTTCCAACTTTTTTTTAGTATAATTTTGTCCATTTGGGTTCCCTGTATTTCTATATGAAATTTGGGATCAGCTTATCAATTTCTTCAAGAAAGGCAGCTGAAATTTTGATAAGGATTACATTAGATCTGTAGATTAAGTTGGAGAATATTGCCATTTTAACAATATTAAGTCTACAGTGTATAAGCCTAGGGTATATTTGCCAGATCTTCTCTAATTTCTTTCAACAATGTGTTTTTAGTTTTCAGTGTACACATTTTACATGTTTTTGTTACATTTATTTTATGTAGTTTCTTCTTCATATTATTATAAATGGAATGGTTTCCTTAATTTTATTTTTCAAATTGTTCACTGCCTATGTGTAGAAATATAACTGATTTTTATATATACATTTTACTGAACTTGTTTATTGTCATAGGTTTATTGTTTTTACTGGAATTTCTGTATATGAGGTCTTGTCATCTGTGAATAGAGATAGTTATAGTTTATCCTTTTCAATGTGGATGGCTTTTATTTTTTTTCTTAACTAAATTTGAAGATTCAAATTTTATAGTATAACAAGTTTAATTGTAATAAATTTTTGAAAAACATGATTATATTAATTTTGGTATCTGTTCCAATACACATTTTCTGTACAACAGTAGATGAACCTGGAGAGCAAATCATTCTCATTTTGTAACATAGATATCAGCAAATATTTATTGAATGCAACATTATTTCCAGGAATGTTCTAGGCATTGTAGAGTTTAGAAAGAAAATGAACTTTGTTTATAAACTTAATTTCATAGAGAAGCCAAGTCTCAACATGCTTGAAATAGCTCCAAGGAAAATATGGTACTGAATACAAATTTGGTGGATATTGGGGAAAGTAATATGATGTTTCAGACTAATGTAAGTATTAGGACTATGGAAAAGGCAGAAAATGGCCTTATTCTTTTAAAAGATGGTTGGAATTTTAAAATTAGCTCTCAGAAAAATAATTCAGAGGATGGAATATAGTTTGAGTAGGACTTTAAAAAAAAGAAGACTAATTAGAAGTATTTTATGATTACGCAGATATAAAGTGGAAAGTTTAATTTTAATGAAAATAGAAAAAAACGATAAGCAGGAGAGAACTTTTGAGGGACAAAAAATAAGACTTGATGAAAGATTGATTATGGCAGAATTAAGGGGAAGGGAAAGATAAAAAATATGAAAAGAGGTCCTATGAATTGTTCAATGTACCAAAGCTATGAGTGACAGAAATAGGAGTTAAAATATACCCTTCTGACTTCAAACCCTGTGTTTATACCATGCTGCATTTCAGGAGTAACTATGAGGGGTAGTAGGCTTTAATAGGTTTCCCCACATTTCAAATCGCATACCATTGATCCAACTCATGTTCCTAAGTAGAAGAAATGTTAAATTTTTCACTGAAGTGCACCTTATAGTACAGTAATGTAAACTATTGCTCCATGCATTCTAGAAGTTATAGCCAAGAATGCTCATGATAAGTAGGAAAAAAGAGCAATATAAATTATATTAAAAATTTAAATGAATGTATTCCAATCTATAATACGAAACTTATGCATTCATTAGCTTTATGAGACCATGTTACATCAGTTTGAACATCCAAATGTAATCATACTGCAGGAGCAATTAAAACTTATGTAGTCATATCATGTTCTTCTTCAATCATTTAATGTGAGAATTCCTGTACATACTTCTTGTATTAAATTTCTTCATTTATTCAGTAAATATTTGCTTCATATTTACTCCATTCCAGGCCCCACGAGAAGAAATTGTAGCTTTGTTAAATAAAGAAGGCAGCTTGCTTTTTATACTAGCTAAGTTTCTCTTAACTATCCCATTATTTTTCCTCTGGCACGTATCCCTATTTGCCAGAGAAAATCTGAGTTTGCACTAGTTGTTCTGGAACCTTGTCAAGTTAGCTCTCTTTTCACTTTCATATGTGAACCAATTTGAACAATAACTTGCATCGTCACCTGTAATGGCTAATTTTATGTGTCAACTTGACTAGGTCATGGTGTGCCTGGACATTTGGTCAAATGTTATTCTGGATGTTTCTGTGAGGGTGTGAGGATGAGACATTTGAACTGAATAAAGCAGATTGCCCTCTCTGTTGTGGGTGGGCCTCATTCAATCAACTGGAGATTTGAATATAACAAAAAGGTTGAGTGAGATGGAATTGCTTCTGTCTGGCTGCATGAGCTGGAACACTGGTCTTTTCTGGCCTTCAGACTTGGACTGATGTCTTACTGGCTCTTCTTGGATCTTGTACCTGTAGGATTTTCAACTAGAACTTACTCCATTGGCTTTCCTGATTCTCAGACCTTTGTACTCAGACTGAAACTATGCCAGATTGCTGACTGTAGATCTTGGGATTTCTTAGGTTCCATAATTGCATGAGGCCATTTGCCCATTCCTTAAAATTCTCCTCTCTCTTTTTCTCTCTTGCTCACTCACTTGTTCTTGCTCTTACACACACACACACACACACACACACACACACACACACACACAGTTCTGTTTCTTGGAGAACCCTGACTAATAACAGTCACACAGCTTATAATACATTAAATTTGCATGCATGTTTCAGTCAGATTTCAATCTGAATACATATCTTCAGTCTTTAGCCTCACTATTGAGGAACTGAATAGGAAAATGTTAAGTATATGAATGCCAAAATTCTAGATTCATTATACATTGAACTTCCAAGAAAATGATGCAAAGTAAAGGTGAAGAAGTTTGCTAATTGACAAAACAAGATGACATTGATGTAGCATTTTCACATATTTATATATTTATAATATATTTCTACTTTAAATTAAACCATTAAATAAAGTCATTTTCCCCATTGAAGTTCATCAGTAAGGTTTTGACAGAAACATGAGCTAAGTTTGTATGCAAAAACTTATGATAAACTATAAACCTGGAAAATTCATGGGATAATAAATAGGTATACAATGGCAAAGTAACACATTCTTTGAGTATTTACTATCTGGCAAATGCTTTATGAGGTTCTTTATATGAATTATTTTACGAAAAGACTTGGTAGGGATAAGGAAAACTGAAATCTGTAATAGAAAATACTAAATAAAAAACGAAAACTGACATTTACCAAGTGCTTACTACATGCCAGGCACTGTTCTAAATTCTTTATGTGTACTAACTCATTTATCCTCACAACAGGTTATGATGATCTTATTTTAACCTTCCAAGTGAACAAAATGAGACACAGAAATGTTAGTTAACTTGCAAGGCCACTCTCTGGAAACAGTGTTTTGGTGGAACCACTCTACTCCATTTTCCCTTAGAAATCACTGCTGTGTGCTGCCCATAGGGGCCTGAGCTGAAGCTACACATTGCCTCTAAGGAAACAGTGCTTTGGCAAAGCTACTCCATCTACCCGTTGTAGTCACTGTGCCAGAGCTCAGGTAGCACCCTACATCCCAGAGAAACGATGCCTTGGCTGCCTAGAGCAGTCACCGCTGCCTGTGCGTGAGCTGAAGCAGTATCCTGGCCCCTGGAAAAACAGTATCTTGAATGCCCAGAGTAGGTATGCTTCCCTCCTCCCCATGACAGGAAATGGTGTCTTGGCCTCCTAGAGTGGTCATGTACTCTAGTACCCAAGCTGAAAAGGTACCCTGTATCCCAGAGAAACAGTGCTTTGGTCACCCAGAGCAGACACCAAACCCCTCCTACCCCTACAGAGGGCCTGACCAATGAAGTTAGTTACATAATGCCTCCCAGGGAACTGGAGACTTGGCCAAGCAGAGCAGCTGTGCATCCCAGGGCAGAGCTGACATGGTACCCTGAGTCCCAAAGAAACAGTGCAGTGGCTGAACTGAGACACCCTGTCCTACAGGACAAACAGCTCTAGTACCCTGCTTCCCTGGAGCTGGAGTAGGCACCTAGAGCATAAGCTACTGAGAAATTCTCCTCCCCAGGGAGTAGAGTCATAGCTGTGTTGCTCTTTGCTCCCCAGGGCCCAAGCAATAGCTACACTATACCATTCTCAGGTCATTGCTGCCACTACACTTGGCTTCATAGAGCCTGGGACACTGCCAATTTTTACCATCTCAGAGTCCAGAGTCACCACTACATGGTGCCTTATCTCCCCAGGATCTACGTTGTCTCTGAGCACTGCTGGGTCTGGTTCCCAAACTGTAGCCTACCCTACTCCCTAGGTCCAAACTTTCAGAGCATTCCTAGGGCAGAAATGCTCTGAAAGTTTGCACCTGGGAACCAGGGTAGACTAGGACAGAGTCTCAGCTACAACCAAATTCCCTTGGTCTGAACTGCGAGGGTGCCTGAGAGTCATGGATGCTGCCTCTGTGGGCAGTCTACATCCAACACTCTCACAGAGAATGGATCTGCACCCCAGAACCCATATGCCACAGTAGTTTCATGAGGACCTGAGCCTAGGACCTCAGCTTCACAGCTACTCTGAGTAATTGCACCCTGGAACCCAGCACTACTGTAGCTACTTGTAGGCTATGTCAGACCTGACACCAAGAAGGATCTCCATGGCTAAGTCTCCCCATTGTGGGGAAAATGCAAATAGGAAGATCTAATACACATTTTCAGACCATTTTATCCAACATATGCAGAATTTATATTTTTTTATCATCACATGAAAGATTCTCCTGGATAGATCATATGTTAGATGAAAAAATAAGTTCCACTAAATTCAAAAAATCAAAGTGATATCAAGTATCTTTTCTGTTCATAACACAGTAAATTTGAGATCAATAACAAGAACTTTCAAAACTGTACAAATACATGGAATTTAACAACATGCTACTGAATGACCAATAGATTAATGAGGAAATTAAGAAGGGAATTAAAATATTTCTGGAAACAAATGAAAATAGAACCACAGCATACCAAAACCTATGGGATATAGTAAAAGCAGTATTAAGAGGAATGTTTATAGCAATAAACTTCTACATCCAAAAAGTAAAAAGATTTCAAAAAAACAACCTAATGATGCAACTCAAGGAACTAGAAAAGCAAGAACAAACCAAACCCAAAATTAGAAAGAAGGAGTAAAGATCAGCAGAAATTAACAGAATTGAGACTGAAAAAAAGATCAATGAAATGGAAAGTGGATTTTCTTAAAAGATAAATAAAATCAGCAAACCATTAGCTAGACTAAAGAAAAAAAGGAGGAAAGACTAAAATAAACAAAATCAGAAATGAAAAAGGACACATTACAACTGATATCACAGAAATACAAAGAATCATTAGAGACTGTTATGAACAACAGTATGCAAACAACTTAGAAAGCCTAGAGGAAATGGGAAAATCCCTGAGAATATAGAATCTATCAAGACTGAACTAAAAAGAAATAGAAAACTTGAACAGACCAATAATGAATAATGTGATTAAAATCATAATAAAAAGTCTCCCACCAAAGAAAATTCGAGGACCAGATGGCTTTACTGCTGAATTCTACCAAACTTGTAAAGTAGAAATAATGCCAGTTCTTCCCAAACTGTTGAAAAAATGGAAGAGGAGAAAATTCTTCCTATTTCCATGAAACCAGTATTATCCTGATATCAAAACCTGACAAAGATGCAACCAAAAAAGAAAACTATAGGCCAATATCCCTGATATTGAACATAGATGCAAAAATGGCTTATAAAATAATAGCAAACCAGTATTTTGGACTTAATACAACAGCAAATAAAAAAGATTATATATGATTATCGAGTGGGAATTAACCTGGGATGCAAGAATGGTTCAATATAATCAAATCAATGTACATGATACATATCAACAAAAAACATTTGATTATTTCAATGGACACAGAAAAAGCATTTGATAAAATTCAACACATCTCTTCATAATAAAAACTCAACGAATTATGGATAGGAGGAATATACCTCAACATATTAAAGTCATATATGACAAACTCACAACAATATATGACATGCTGAATGTAGAAAAGCTAAATTATTTTATCCTAAGTACTGGAAGAAGACAAAGATGTCCATTTTCCTCATTTTTATTCAACATAGTACTGAAAGTCCTAGCTAAAGCAATTAGGCAAGAGAAAGAGAAAAAGGGCATCCAAATTGGAAAGAAGGAAGTGAAATTGTTTCTGTTTGTTGATAACATATTCTTATATGGAGAAAAATCTAAAGTCTCCACCAAAAAGTTCTTAGAACTGATCAACAAATTCAGCAAAGTTACAGCATATGAAATCAGCACTCGAAAAATCAGTAGTGTTTCTATACACCAACAAAGAACTAGCTGAAGAAGAAAACTAGGAAAGGAATCCCATTTACAACAGCTACAAATTAATACCTAGGCATAAATTTAACCAAGGAGGTGAAGTATCTCTACAAGAAAAGCTACAAAACATTGATGAGAGAAATTGAGAAGGACACACACACGCACAAATGGGAAGATTTCCATGTTTATAGATTAACACAATTAATATTGTTAAAATGACCATGCTATTCACTATGATCTACAAATTCAATGCAGTTATTTTCAAAATACCAGTGACATTCATCACAGAAATAGAAAAAACAATTCTAAAATTCTTACAAAACTACAGAAGACCCCAAATAGCCAAAACAATCCTAAGGAAAAAGAACAAAGCCAGAGTTGTCAAACTTCAAAATATACTACTAAGGACTAATGACTTCAAAATACACTATGAAGCACTGGTAACCCAAACAACATGGTACTGGCATAAAAACAGACACATAGACTAATGGAATGGAATAGAGAACCCGTAAGTAAATCCATATATTTACAGCCAACAGATTTTCAGCAGAGGTACCGAGAACACTTATTGTGGAAGTGACAGTCTCTTCAAGAAATCGTGCTGGGAAAACAGGATATCCACATGCAGAAAAATAAAACTGGACTCCTATCTTTCACCATGTACAAAGATGAACTCAAAATGGACTAAAGATAAATGTAAAATCTGAAAATACAAAACTACTAGAAGGAAACATAGAGGAAACACTTTAGGATATTGGTCTGGGCAAAGATTTTACAAATATGACCTCAAAAGCATAGGCAACCAAAACAAAAATAGACAAATGGGATTATATCAAACGAAAAGGTTTCTGTACAACAAAGGAAACCATCAACAAAGTTCAGAGACAACCTACAGAATGGAGAAAACATTTGCAAACTATTCATCCAATAAAGGATTAATATCTAGAATATATAACAAACTCAACAGCTTACAAACAAATAATCCCTTTTTAAAATGGGCAAATGATCTGAATAGACATTTCTCAAAAGAAGACATACAAAGTATATGAGAAAATGCTCGACATCACCAGTCATCAGGGTAGTTCAAATCACAACTATGATGAGATGATAATTCACCACAGTTAGAATTACTATTATTAAAAAGACAAAAATAACAAATACTAGTGAGAATGTGAAGGAATGAGTACTTTTATAATATTTTGGTGGGAGGATAAATTAGTACAGCTGTTGTAGAAAACAGTATAGAGGTTCCTTAAAAAAACTAAAAGTAGAATTACCATATGATCCAGCAGTCTCACTACTGGGTATATCTAAAGGAAAGATCAGTGTATTAAAGAGATATTTGCACTCCTATGTTTATTGCAGTGCTAACCAAGATATGTCCATTAACAATAGCCAAGATATGAAATCAACCTCAGTGTGCATAAACAGATGAGTGGATAAAGAAAAGTTGGTCTATATGTACAATACAATATGCAGCCGTAAAAGAATAATGAAATCCTGGCTGAGCACAGTGGCTCACACCTGTAATTCCAGCACTTTGGGAGGCTGAGGCAAGTGGATCACTTGAGACCAGGAGTTCAAGACCAGCCTGGCCAACATGACAAAACCCTGTCTCTAATAAAAAAAATAAAAAAATTAGTGGGGTGTGGCAGCACACGCCTGTAGTCTCAGGTACTCAGGAGGCTGAGGCTCAAGAATTGGTTGAACCTGGGAAGCAGAGGTTTCAGTGAGCTGAGATCGCTCCACTGTACTCTAGCCTGGGTGACAGAGCGAGACTCCATTTCAAACGACAACAACAACAAACAAACAACAACAACAAACCTTGTCAGTGAAATAAGCCAGGCACAGAAAGATAAATACTGCATGTTTTCACTTATACTTGGAAGTTCAGAAAGTTGTTTTGATAGAAGTAGAGAGTAGATTAATGGTTACTAGGGACTGGAAAGGGTAGATGGGATGGGATAGAGAGTGGTTGGTTCATGAATATAAAATTAACAGTTAGATAGAAGGAAAAAGTTCTGTTTTTTTTTTTTTTTTTTGGGGGGGTTTTTTTTTTTTTTTTTTTTAGCACTGTAGGGTGAATAAAACTAACAACAATTTTTTGTGTATTTTTAAATAGGTAGAAGAGAGGATATTGAACATTGGCAATACTAAGAGTTGATAAATGTTTGAGGTGATGGATATGCTAGTTACCCTGATTTGATCATTACACACAGTATACATGTATTGAAATAGCACACTGCACCCCATAAATACGTACAATTATTGTGCATCAATTAAAAACTCTGATACGTATAAAGGACTAATTTTTCAGGAGACACACTTAATGAAGTTGGAATAAGATTTACACAGTATAAAATTTAAGAATGCCTAATTCTTGCACAGTATTTATTATGAAGAAAATTAAATAAAAATAAGTTTGCTTCACATACAATTCAGTTGAAAACACATACATTCAGTTGTAATAGTCATTAGTTTAATTAACATTATTAACATTGGACATCCATTTCTAATGAGTAAATATTAAGTAATTGACACATTAAAAAATAAGTAATCAGTCCAGCATCTTAAATATGTAGTTGAAATGGACTCAACTGTATTCTTTTGGTTTACAGATTCTTTTCATTTTGGGAAAAGAACCAAAAATTTCTTTTGGTTTTCAAAAAATGCTAACATAATTATAATAAGGCAGTTATAATGAAGTATTGGAGGTCTTATCAATTATATTTTTTTCACAGATAAATTTAGTATTTTAAGTTGGATTTGGATAATAAACATAAAACATCTTTAGATATGTGTTTCAAAGTATCTGTAAGCTGATATGCCTCCATTCTGTTCTCATTTCATTATTTTTAACATTAATTTACTCTTTCAAAAGATATTTATTGAGTTACACTTATATGCCATGCATTGTACCAACTTTTGGAGATGCAGTGATGAGCAAAGACGATACAGTCGCTGATAATTATTTAGGCTCTCGAGTGATATATGCTATAAGGGATAAATAAACGGGATTGTGATTGTATTTTACAGTTCTTAAAATGACAGTAAAATAACTGACTTAAGCTACTACCAACAAACTCAAATATCTATCTAACTAAACCAAACTTTTGGAAAGCTTTTCTCTGCTAGCATGGTATTGAATGTATTTCCTGTTATCATATGCTTCATGCTTCTACAACATACAAAATGAAAGTGTTTCATTAGATTGTGGTCAAGTTAGTCTCATGGGAAAATTTGCCTCAGTTTATTGTTTTGAATGTAAGGTGCCTTTATAGTTAGTTATAAATATAAGAGGAAGATGAACTGTATTAAAAATTACGTTGATGTACTATTAGCTTTTCTGAGGAGAAGGGAGATTAGGCCCCAAATAACTTACTGCTCGTTTTTCTTTATCATGGTTTTAGAAAGAAAATACTTTGCTTTTTCATGTGACATTAGTAATATTGTAGGACTTAGAAAATTGAACTCAAGATGAGATGCTGCTTATGCAGTGGTTAACTTTAGGAATTGTTCAAAAAGACATATTAGAGCTATTCCACAGCAAGGAAAGAATCAGTGAGTAAATAAACCAGGAAAGAGACTGGGGACTAGCTAAATGTAGAAGTTTTCAGTGTTTGTCTTGTGATTGTTCTGTATTTATCAAGCCTTACTGATTTTTTGCAATGTGAGGTGAACTCCTCCATGCTGCAGAATTTTGTTTTCCCATTGGCAAGATGCTCTGCTGCCTCTTGATCTCCAATTCTCTTTGATTGAAATCTTGTAGTTAGTTTTTTGCTGGTTTACTTTGATGATTCTACCTGCTTCATTCTTAGATTCTCTGGTTATGATCTTATAAACAGTGCCACTCATGACTAAAACGAATGTATTCTGGACAAATTAGGCGTTATTTTCTTTCTGAACTGCTAATAATTTTCAAGCATAAAAATTTTCAATCATAACCCCAAAAGTCTATAGCTACCTACTGTAGCTTTCAAAGAATCTCTGTTATACACCATAGGCACCTCAGTGTTTTCTTCTAACACTAAATTTCAAGCAATTGAAATTTCCTCCACTAGCTGAAAACTACTACAAGTATTTCAAGTTTTTTATCACTTTTTCTGGCATCAAATCTTGGATGCATCAAATCATAGAAAGCCCTTCGGCAGTAAGAGCTGCTTCCACCTGTGAAATCTTTATTCTGATTTCTTAAGAGGAAGATTGATTTAATTATCAATGTTGACTAAGTAAGTGGTGAAGCTTTTGTTTTTGGTTTGGTTATGGTGTGCACAATGTCTGATCCTGTACCCTTGAAAGTGCTCTTGTTTGTCAAGACAGCACTGGAGAAGGAGATTAAGTGGAAACCATTTGGCTGCTGTTTTTGGAAAATAGCAAGGCATGACATGCTTATGTGAATACAGAGCAATAGAACACAAACTGCCTTTTAGAAATTTTATTGTGAAGTTTATATTTCATTTTATTATCTGATTTTAATAATTGAAAAGTAAATAGCCCAACTAACAGTCTTGATTTTAATATATAATAAATAGTTTAGTTACCATACAGTTGAAGGGTGTTATTCAACATAATCATGAAATATATTTTCTCTTTTATGGTGGCATGAACGTGAAAACTTAATTATTTTCCCCAATAAATTAGCAATTTAAAGCTCTTTGCGTTTCTAAAATGTCCCTGCATTGCATAATATTGCGCAGATGACAAAGATAGCTTGACCATGACGTATTAAATGCTAAATGTTAGGTGCAGCATGTAAAATACGTTCTGCTTTGTAAAATTATTTGTTAGAGAGTCACTGTCATTATTTATATCAATCATTTATTCATCTGTTCCGTCCCAGGCTTCTTTTAATCTAGTCATTTTCAAGAAACGCTGATGCCTGCTTCTGATCTCTCATTATTTAAATTAGAATCTCTGAGCCTGAAAAGGTGCTGGGCCAAGGTCTAAGAAAAGAAATCCTAAGGCAGGAATGACTCTGGCTTGTTTGAGGCACAGCAGGAAGATTTGTAGAAGATTTTTGTGAATGGAGTGGGTGAGGCAGGGGGGCTGGAGAGAAGAGAGAGGGAGAGAGAGAGAGAGAAAGAAACAAGGGTCAGCTTATGTGAGATCTATAGGTCTGTAAGTGTTGTCAGAAACTATGAAATGATTTTTATGCCTGGAAATGATGTGATATTATTTGCATAAAAAGATCATTGTGACTTTAACATCATCACAGAAAAAATATGGAGGACAGCCTTGGAAATTGCACATTTGATGTTTGTTGTGATTTATCAGGTGTTCACACCTAAACCAAATTGAGGTAATTCTGTTTGGCAGATTAATTGTATGAGAAGAAAAATGTGTTAGGGAAAAGTTGAAACTTATCTGTTCAGCTTTTAATGACCTGGTTTAGAAAACAACTTAATGCTTACCATGCCTTTGATATATATGGTGATAATTATCCTGTTCTAATGGAGAGAAAGCACATTTCTTTTGATAAATATATGTCATTTATATTCAATATATTTTTTCTTAATTCAAAGGGATTTTGAACAAAATATAGTTTCCATCATGATTGCCTGCTTTTCCAAATTTAATTCTATTTCCTTATTGACAAAATGTTTTTGTAAATACTGAGATTTATTGTTGCTCAATTTTAAAAAGTAAAAAATTATTTCATGACATCTTTATGAACTTGATTTAATGTGCTAATGACTAATTGCATGTCATATACTTCTGCATTTCAGTCAAGATTTTCATTGTAGCAATTGATCCATTCTCTGGAAATAAAATTGTTAATGGTGAAACTACGTCTATCTCATCATTTTTCTGAGCACATTACAAACAAAACTCTGGAAATATTCTATGTGAAAGTGTTTCCTTGTGAGACAAAATAAGAAATTATTTGGATCTTCAAAATAAACATTAATGTATTAAAAATATGAGAAATACCATTATAACATTTAAAAAATATGTTTAGTCCTTTTGAATGTATGTGTAAAACAGCTCAAACATTTCATAGAACTAGTGTTTCTCAGAACTCATTTTTGGAAATGTTTTTCTACATATATAACTGACTTTTATTTCTGCAGGTGATATTATTGATGATGGCTTACTCACCTGCACATGTTTATAAACAAAACAAAACAGTGGAAAACTTATGATTCTTTTTGACACTGAACAGATGTGAAATTTATTCCCTTATTAGTGCCTGCAGGACGTACAGGTAAACCTGTTAAAGGTCTGTTGCTTGTTTTTCTAAAGTCTTAAATTTAAATTTACAGGTAACCCCAGGCTTTTTCACAAAGGAATAACTACAGTCCTCTTAGCCATATGCCAAGATATTACATGCTTGTGTTTCTTTAACAAGCCTCTGGACATTATGGGTGTAGACTCTTTCAACTTTTTCACCTATTATCTGACTTAGAAGGCTGATGGATCATATTGGCCAAGAAAGTAAAACATTGTTTGATACTTTCAATGCCCACAGTGGCTTTTCCCACCAATTGTGTAACAACTGAAACACTTGGAGATCTACCACATCTTACTTCCAACCAGTGAAGGAGAACAGAATATGGAAAATGAAAAAGATGCTTAATAGGAGGTATGCTCTAATATTTTAAAAAAGAAAAAATATGAATTGTAAAGAAAGGTAGATGAAGTAGGTAAGTGACTGGAAAGACTTCCTACAGTTAATTTCCTAGGAGTTTTGGAAATATTAAAGTTTGAAAAATTACTACTTTCTCAATCTTTATTATCTTTTAAATTAACATCCTGCCTGCTTTTTCTTCTAGAAAACACTGTGTTTTTCAAGTGTATTTGTAAGAACTTAAAGTCATAACATCCTTTGGTAACTTCGAGGGTTCATTTTTACAGCTTTGAATAATTACAGTATGTCTCTGTGTGTAATGTTTTTAATCTATAGATGGTTACTTGGTGTGTGTATTTGTAGATGTTATGCAATAATTTTTGTAGCCATTAGAGTCCAATGGATTGGAACTATCAAAAGCAATGGCTGTGCATCAAGGAATAACTGACTAGAGTTTAGTTTAGGTGTTTGCAGGGACCTAATTATGGAGGAGTGTAAAATTTATCTTGAAAATTCCAAGGAAGCATTGAAGGATGGTAGATAGGTGGATGGCAGAATCAAGATTTGCAGTTATGAGCTATCAATGCCAGAGAACAGAGCAAGGACTGGGGAAAACAGTGTAGGAATGAATGAAGAGTTATTCCAATTTTCAAGGCAAAGGGTTATTAGTCTCTGACACTAATGGAATGAAGAAGAAGATATATATTTTAATGCTCTTTTGAAAGCAAATATTAGGTCAGAGCAACAGTAATTGTGGTTTTTGCTATTGTACGTTAAGATTTGATGACTGGATGTAGAGAGTTGAGTGAAAGGGAGAAATACTGCACAACTTGAAGAACTGACATTTGCAAGGTAAGAAGTTTGAAAGAGGAGCAATTTTAGCAGTCATGAAAATAAGGGCTTATTTGGATGTGTTTAATTTGTGTCAGCTTTAAGAGCTAACCAGTGGCAGTAGGCCCTGCTGATCAGACTTTATGTGCTTGGGTTACATCAGATTTTATAGATTATGTTCTATTAAACTTATCAGATCTAACATTACAGCTTTTTAAAAGGTGTATTAAAATCTTCAGTTTACATTCAGTGCATTTAATGTGTGTTATTGCTACTTTATCTGGCATCTAGCTTATTTAGAACTTGCTGACCTCCCTCTGTGCTTCTCAGGAGAATCATTTGCTGTAGGTAAATAATTAAATAAATCCTTGTGGATTCCTATCTGATCATCTTGCTCAAGCAATAGGCAACCCTTTTGCAAATAAGCGCCTGCAAATCCCTGAGAAATCCCTTTTGGCTTTCCATGTGGGTGTTTGCATTTCTGTAGTGTGGAGGATCACTGAAACCACTTGTTGATCCTCAGGGTTACTGGGTTACTTATAGGTGAAAGGAGGTCTGTGGAGAGAATTGACAGTGGAAAGTGCAGATTTTAAATTCCAAACAGCATGCTCAAGGTAGTAGGCTCTCAGCCTTCGCATCTGTGCAATAATAAAGCCCAACTAATTTGGAACATTCTGTCTCCAGGGAAGTATGAAGAGGGAGCTATAAGGCAGACTATAACCTTGAAGGAGAGCAACTATGGAGCATTATCATTTTCTCTTTTCCCCTTCTTTTTTACTTTATCTGGGAGGGAAATGCTAGTCATCTTGGTACCCCATGGTTTGTGGTTTTCTCCAAAGAAGGGAGATTAGAATCTCATTCTGAATGTCATCCATAATTTTTGTTGATCTGCTGCAGTGTAGATCATGGGATGTGTGTGTGTGTGTGTGTGTGTGTGTATTTGGGTCATATATGTATCTATGATACATACACACACACACATATATATGTACGCGCACACACACACATATATATACTTGGGTCAATTCATTTTCATTGTAACATCCACCACTAGAGTGGTTGGATAATATATTTGAAGGACTTTAATCAGTGATCTAAGTTCTGGAGGCAGCTGGGGCAAGATTTCGAATTGCTGTTTACACTTGTACCACTGGGTTAATTAACACAAAACATATTAAAAATAGTGTTTCCCTTATGAAACAAGTGGTGTTCATTATATACAGCTGGCTAGAAATATGGTTTGGAAATCTCTGCCTTGCCAGCTGTGTGCTGGTATGGCAGTACACATGGTCCTATACTCCTGCCCTGCCATTTCTTTTATGGAAGATCTGTCCTAGGATCTTTTCCTGGATTGACTGGGAAGGTTAGTCTTGTAGGGGATGCAATTTTATTTATCTTGGAGATCACCATTCATGTAAGGGGCTTTTGTAGTGATAGACTACGGACTACATAGAGCTTACTGGAACAGTATGTATGACTGTTTTTGTGCCTGCTGGCTAATATTTGCTTATGAGGCAGAATTTTGTTTGTGCTTTATTTTGTTGTGAAATATACCTGGTTGTCAGGTTGGTTATGAGGAAGCATAAAATTCTTGAGCGCTACCAATATTTATTAGAAGGAATCTGATAATTGTTGATTGAACATTGGTTTGGGTCTTGTTGCAAGTCTGCTGGGAAGGAATGTCTGCAACATTGTCTGAGGGTCACTGGACTTTGGAAAGAATGAATTAAGAGAGGGTAGGCTGTCAAGAAAGGCACGGTAATCAAGAAAGGCACGGTAAAGATAGTCCAGACCTGAGAAGTAAGCGGACTCTAGTTGGCCCTGCAGGAATCTGCTTCGTATGTTATGGGACATACAGAGATTGTCTGAAGAGGTGAGACAAGGAAAGCAACACTGCTTTTGGAATCTCTAATGTCAGAAGACTATGAAGTAGGTGATATGGTATATGCACACTTGAAGGCCATGAATGTGTTGCAGAAAAGAGCTAAAGGGATGCCATCTGGGCAGACCTAGAGAGAACAAGTGGCCAGAACATTAGTAGGTTAGTGTCATACCAATGCCAGGGCCAGATAAAATGATGGTGGGAACAACAATGTCCAGCAGGGAAAGAAATGATCAAGACCAGCTGTCCAACTTTTCTGCTCAACTGAGGGACATTGCTCAGGTTATCCAACTTTCTGTGACACCTCCAGCAGCCAGAGCAGGCCAACCAAGAAAAGACAGCATAGGAGAAGCAGGTATGGGGCAAAAGAAGGGCTGGTAAAGGAGGAAAGGAAACTCTGAATTAGAAATTTTATGCTGAACAGTGACTGAGATTTGAAAATCAAAACAAAACAAAGCCCCCAAACACCCCATAAAAACAAAAACCAAGAAACAGTTTACATGATGAAGTCACTGGACTAAGGATACCAGAAAGCCAGAATTATTTTCTGTAGACAGATTGAGGTTTATGAAGTTCATGACGTTATGTGAAATTCTGAGTATTAAGTGCACATATTTCTGTGTTAACTGCCCAGTATGCATTTATTGCATCTGAACTAGCTCTCTTTTCTTTCTCCCTCACCTTTTGATTCATTTGCATATCTGTCTGTTTACAATTACATGGGCTTTTTGTATTTTATTTTGTAGGACAACTTCCAATTTCCTTCCTTCCCTCCCTTCCTTCCTTCCTTCCTTCCTTCCTTCCTTCCTTCCTTCCTTCCT
>NC_045444.1:74416598-74480044 GCF_002776525.5 Piliocolobus tephrosceles
CCTTCCTTCCTTCCTTCCTTCCTTCCTTCCTTCCTTCCTTCCTTCCTTCCTTCCTTCCTTCCTTCCTTCTGTCAGAGTCTCGTTCTGTTGCCCAGGCTGGAGTGCAGTGATGTGATCTTAGCTCGCTTGCAAGCTCTGCCTCCCACGTTCACACCATTCTCCTGCCTCAGCCTCCTGAGTAGCTGGGACTACAGGTGCCTGCCACCATGCCCGGTTAATGTTTTGTATTTTTAGTAGAGACGGGGTTTCACCGTGTTAGTCAGGATGGTCTCGATCTTCTGACCTCGTGATCCTCCTGCCTCGGCTTCCCAAAGTCCTGGGATTACAGGCGTGAGCCACCTCGCCCAGCCCCAATTTCTTAAATCCTTGCATCTTCCACTCAAGAAAATGTGCCGTATGTTCCTTAACTTATATTTTGACATAACATTTCAGATACTTTCCTCTATATTAGACAATAGATAGAAGTGCACATGTTTTTATTTGTTATAGTAACAAATGGATGTTTTTACCTTTACATGTAGTTACATTTTTGTTTATGTGTGCAAATAAATAGAACACAAATTCCTTGAGGACAGAAAATCTGTCTTGTTCATTGTTGTATCACTACCATACAGACATTATCCCTGACATTCAATAAATATTGGTTAAATGAATACGTTTCAGTTACTGGAATGATGTCCTACTGTTTATAGTTTTTCTCATATCTTAGAATTTGTCTGTGTCTGTGTGAACTGGTCATGATGGTTAGGGGAGAAGGCCAGGTGCTGGGGATGTTGTCTCAGCTGCAGGGCAGACAGTTGCGTTCCAGTGAGTAAATAGAAGCAGCATGATGTCCAAGGTTACCCGAGACTACCTCCAGGTGCTTTGGAGGAAATAGATTAGCTCCAGGAGTCCCCGATGGAGCAATAGGGAGCTTTAGCTTGTGGGCATGGCACAGCAATGGAGAATCAGGTGGTATTTAATATGTAGACACCTGGGGCTATAACAGGTGTTCTTTTTGAAGTCTAGGTCTGCCATGCCAGTCAGTGGGATTTATTTGTCAAGTTTCAGTTTCTGGAGGGAGGGTGTGGCAAAAGTACATTAAGATTCTAGGAACTCGGAAACAGGTATCAAGATAGAAACAGTTACATACTGAAGCCCAAGGAGAGATGCACAATTAGGAACGTGGTGGTCTATGGCCTCTTAACAGAATGGGTAGCTTCTGAGAGGGAGGAGGCTGCGACTCTGGACCCAGCCATCATCACTGTCCTGCAACAGAAGAGTGATCAGTATCATTGAATGAGGAATGAAAAAACCTAGTTTCTCTCTTTTCTGAAACGTTTTGACTGTAGGATGGGTGAGTGGGGGTTCTGATTGTGAAGCTTGGAAAATAATGTCATGGCGATGCTCTGTGGGCACACTTGTAACTATTAGTCCACCTCATTTTTTCTCCCTTTTCATCTCTTTCTTTTGTGTCTCCTTTACAGCAGAAGCCTTTCTGCTTTCTATCCCTTCCTCTTCTCTTTTTCAATCTTCTCTTTCTCTTTTTCTTCTTCTTCTTTTGCCTTTCTCCCAGCTGCAGGGTGTGATTTTGTAAGTATGGTAAAAATTCTGTACCTAATATCTTATGATTAAGGTAAAGAAAATCTAATGCATATGTAAGAATAATCTAGAAAAAAGGTCTGGGGATTTTTTTGGTGTTGAGGGATCTATAAAACTGAGAAAGAATGTATTTTTTTCTAAGACATTCATGTAACCTATGAATACATTTAATTTAGACTTTAGGGCCGAGTGTGGTGGCTCATGCCTTTAATCCCAGCACTTTGGGAGGCTTAGGCAGGTGGATCACCTAAGAACGGGAGTTTGAGACCAGCCTGATCAATATGGTGAAACTTCATCTCTACTAAAAAAGGAAAAATTATCTGGGTGTGGTGGCATGTGCCTGTAGTCCCAGCTACTCAGGAGGCTGAGACAAGAGAATTATTTGAACCCAGGAGGCAGAGGCTGCAGTGAGCCAAGATTATACTACTGCACTCCAGCCTGGGCAACAAAGCGAGACTCCATCTAAAATAAATAAATAAATAAATAAATAAATAAATTCATTAATTAATTTAAAAAATAGACTTTAGTTTAAAAAAATGTTTTCAGTATAACAAAGAAAATACAGAAGCCAAAGGTAAGTTATGTTTGCCCTATTGTTCTTGTGAAGAAAGAAAAGATAACCAACCAAAGCATGTTGTTACTGCTTTGAATTAGCTATAGAACAGTTATCTATAAATGAAAAACATATTTCCTTTTTTGAAAACTACACTTTTTTCAGTGACTTAAGATTCATAACAAATTTATGTGGCCTTTTTTTTCTTTTCATTGGGTTAGTATAATTCTTTGAAAGTATATTAATAGATAGTGTATATATATATATATGAGTTTTTTTTGAGACAGAGTCTCACTCTGTCGCCCAGGCTGGAGTGCAGTGGTGTGATCTGGGCTCACTGCAGCCTGCCTCCCGGGCTCAAGAGATTCTCCTGTATCAGCCTCCTTAGTAGCTGGAACTACAGATGCATGCTACCACACTCAGCTAATTTTTGTATTTTTAGTAGAGATGGGGTTTTACCATTGGTGAGGCTAGTCTCGAAACCCTGACCTCAGGTGATCCACCTGCCTCGGCCTCCCAAAGTGCTGGGATTACAGGCGTGAGCCACCACGCCCAACTGTAAAAAATATTTTTACAGTGTGGTGTACAATCAAGTTTTTGTTCATTCATCATTTTAAGACAAGTTCCTTAGATGGATATTAAGGAGACCAGACAGAAGTGATGATGATAGATTCTTTTGATTGCAAGAAAGAAAAAAAAAATAACTCACTCACCTCAGTAAGGTTAAGTTTAGAGATGAACAAGACAGGAACCCCAGCCACATGTCCAATCTTTAAGAGAACCCGAGGAAAATGGACTGAGGTTTAGAATTGGGATGTAACTACTGTGGCTTTTCGGAGCAGATTCCTTCTCTGCCCCCTAGTGACAGAGTTGATCCTCTGCCATTGGGATGACACAGCTCCCTCTGTCATACTTTTCTTGTGGCCACCAGTACTCTCTTTATTGTAGATGTTTCTCTACCTTTTTCTGTCTCAGTTTCTCATCACTCCTACTTATTATTCATGAACTTTACTGCTTTATAACATCTGTAAAGTATCTTATTTCTCTATGTCTTTGGTTTTCTGCTCTAGCTACAAACAGACTGATTCTCTTCCCATCTCACTCAGAGTCTAGAGCCTGTTCTTGGTTCAGGTAGTTGAGACAGAAGTCTCCCTCTATCACCCAGGCTGGAGTGTAATGGTGCCATCATGGCTCACTGCAATTTTGACTCCCCAGATTCAAGCAATCCTCCTTCTTAGCCTCTCAAGTAGCTGGGACTACAGGTGTGTGCCAACACACCTAGTTAGTTTGTTTTGTATTTTTTGTAGAGACAAGGTCTTGCTTTGTTGTCCAAGCTGCTGTTGCTTTGTTTAGGTGGACCTTTTGTACCAGATCCCCACATAAGCCTTAGATGATCTAGTCTTAGCTCAGGTGCTTACTCTCATGTCTTCAGAGGGGGAAAGGCTTATGTTGCTTGTCTCAAGGTAGGATTATTCTTCTAGCAGGTGAATGGGTGACAACACTCACAGATGAGATTTATAGGCATGGCAGGCATTTTGAGAGCACACAGATGGCCAGTTTGAGCATAGTGAGAAACTCCCTGTCACAAGTGCACTGGTTGGACAATCTATGGTACCTAGCACAGAAACTTGCTCTTGGTTGACCTTATATTTTTATTTACCTTATTTCTGTTTTAAGCAAAACAATCAATGAATGAGAAATAACTATTCCTTACTGAGTTTTTGAGATTTTCTTTGGATCTCATTGCATATTTTACTTATACCCCCCTCATTTAATTCACAATTTTTCCTTGTAAATTAATTGTCATGTACTAACTACTTTATGGGATATTTCAATCCATAGATGGGACTTAAAACACATAAACCACTTATACAGGGAATTAAACTTACTTGATAATGTTGACATCTATAAGTATGTGAGGCTATTTCAGTTTTAAAACGTAATAAAGATTGCATCTCACAGTGTAGTCTCTGTCTTGAATAAATTGCTTCTCTGCAAAGTAAGTCTTTGAGCTAATACTCAGAGCTTATACATGTAACATTGGCCAAAAGCACAGTTAGCATTTTTTAAATTTGAGGAGAGGTTGTCTTTAAGTGAATATACTTTCAAATGTGTGTGCTACTTCTCTTTAAGCGTGTGTGTGTGTGTGTGTGTGTGTGTGTGTGTGTGTGTGTGATGACTGTTAGTTTGATTTTTGGCAGAGTGGAGCTTGGTGACCTATTGATAAGATTTTTCTCCTTTCTTTAACACTTTCCATTCTTTACCCAAACTCTTCCTAAACATCTATTGAGCATTTGCTCTTTCCCAGGCACAAAGAAAATGATGTGATTTTTATCTAATTCAGATATACAGTAAGTCTGTGGTTGCCGTATTTACAAATCAGCTGGCAAGATGTAAGTAGTTTGAATACTATGGTTTCCTTGATTGGGCAACAGTTTTTAATCATTTGTACAAATGGCTATATTCTTTCAAATTTCACACTGTTTGTGATTTCTTCTGTAGTAGGGTTTCTTGGCAGATATTAATAGAAAACAATAAACATCATTATTTCATTTGGCAATAAGCAATTCATAGCTTAGAATGGTTTTCTAATAAAAACACACTCTACAATGAATGGAAGTTTTTCTTTTCCAGCACTATCAATTGAAACTTACAGTTCCCTAAAATGGTGAAATCAAATGATAAATAGTACACAGGATTTTAGCATGCAAACAAGATGTGTTATCCTCCATTTGTAAGAAGGAAATAAGAGAGTGGAGATTTCTGAGTCCTGACCTTGGCTTTGATGCTACTAACTCATCTTTCAACATTGATTTTCTCTTTGGTAAAAGAAGGAAAGCACAACACTGTGTGTGGGACAGAGTTGTTTTGAAAATAAAATGTCATTATATCAGTGAAAGCATTTTAAAAAATTAAAAGAAACTTACAAATTCATCATGATCAGAAGCTTACCTAATTAGTATAGATTACTATTTAGAAATTAAGAATTAAGTTAAGCAAGTATTTAATAGGCTGACATCTATTAAAACATTATGATAACAAGTTATTATAATTTATTTACTTGTCTGTCTACTAGATTAGAAACTAAATTTCTTCATCTGTTTTCCTAGTCCACAATACAATGCACAGCATTGAGCAGGTGTTTGATAAATGTATATTGGATGAATACAGCTAGAGAAGAGATAAAGATGAATCTTTACAATATCATAGTCTGATTATTATATACTACTGGATGAGCTCTCCATCAGGCTTCAGAGAAAGAGTTAGATCCATTTAAGAGGTAGCTACATCATTGATTTTCCAGCACTTCAAACTATGAGATTAGAAAACTTTTGTTTCTTTAATTTCACTTGTTGTTGTCATTGCTGTGAATGGCTACAGCAAACACAGAGAGGATATGCTCCTGGCAGTATTATCTTCATTAGCTGTATGAAGATGTCTTCATTGAGAGAATGTATTGTACTGACTTGAATATAAGTGTTTTCATGAATGGCAAAGAGATGAAGACTGGTTTGCCCAGTTGTATCTAGTTCTCCAGAGGAGTTACCTTCTATGGCTAGTAATAGTACTTTCTACTTACTAATAGATTCAGAGCTTTGGGAAGACTTCTCTTTAGTCATTTACTTCTTTTAACTACACACAGCTGGGAAATTAGATATTGTTAGTATTACATAATCTTCTGTTTCCTATGTTGAAATGTCTTTGCAAAAGTTTACATGCAAGTGCAAACTCTGACATCAGTTGTTGGAAAAAGGAAATTTGGTTGTAAATTTTGCCTTTTCAGCATGTCATAACTTCTCCTGGAATGTGTAATGCAACCTCATATTTGTATTGTACTTACAGTTTTGAAAGTGTTTTCATACATGAACTCGTTTGAAAATACTCTAGGAGAGAGGGAGAATAGGTATTATTAACATCATTTTGCAAGTGCTCAATAGATTATTTTGACCTAACCTCCATGTGACATATATAATTGTTAAATGAAATTAGACTTGTCCTTTTTATGTTGATATTTCTGCCTCTTTTATTCTTCTGAAAATCTGTGAACAAAGAAGATACTTGCTATCTACGCTAAGCCATATCATTGGGTCTTTGGAGACTGAGCTCAAATGAGATGATTGCAATCTTCTCTCCTCATAGGTAGGAAACTATCTTCAGGTATCACAGAATCAATGATAGATAACTGAAAAGGTCAGAGATATTTTTAAAGTTTTGTTAGGAGAGAGAAAAAATTCCCTTCTGCATTTTATCCTTCTATCCAAGCATAGGCTGAAGAGAAAGATGTCCTTAGCTTGGGTAAATATAATATAATGCTTGTTTATTATAAGCATTTTATATACTCATTTATACACAGTCTGTTTTATGGAGCTGGGGAAGGAAGGGATTAAAATGTATATGTATATACATTTATAATGCATGACCTATTTCTTAAGTAGTTATAGTTTATTGAATTCTGTTTGAAGTGGGAACTAAGCTCTAACAGAGAGAGGAAACATGGGGAAGAACATTCTAGAGAGGAATCAAGTACTTTCAGTAGCAATCAGATTTAAATAGTATAATACAGTTGAACTAATTTGAGAGAAAAGAAAAGTAGCCTAATATTTTATGAGGGAACAATGAAGAAAAATGAGCTTCAATAAGGTAAACTTTTCTGTCATGTATACCAGCATCCAGTTTTCAATACTGAAGTTATAAACCCAGGTGTCTGGTATATCTTAAGTTTCTTATAAAATAAAGTTGGATTTACTTTTTCCCAGTTCCATAAACACTGATAGTTTAAGTGTCTAGTGTTTTTATTTTTATTTTTTGACAGACCATTGAGATATCACATAGTAGATGTCGGATGCTTAGGCAGTGAAAAGGTATCAAAGCAGATAATTACTCTAGAAACTTATTTGACCAGTTACTAAGACGCCAAGGATTTACTTAGCTTTTGTCTTTGGGAAGAGCTTCAAAGAAATAAGAAAATACCTTATTAGAGTAGAATTGAATTGGAATAATACTATTAAGCTTCCAGTGATGTCTTCATTTGCTTACAGTGTAAAATGTATTATTAATTCATCTGGAATCAAGAGAGATCATTTGTCTTTGTGTAATTATTAAATTAGGTAGTGCTCAACATCACCTATAACATTATCACGTTTATGAAATTGTTCATATCTCCTAAATCTGTTTATTTACAGTTTTAAAAATTGGTCTCCTCTACTATCTTCAAAAGAAGTGAAGATGTAATAGGATATCACAACCTAAATTTGATGAAAAACTATACGACATCATTTCTTAAGCAAACATAAAAATTTTAAAGTATATAAACATACTTAAAGTATAAATAATTCTTAAAATCTACTGAAGGCTTATCTGAAATTCTGTGTCCCTTTTTAGCTTCTAACAATAACAAATGTTTTCAAAACACCAAAAGAGTATCTATATCATTTTATAGAAAACTTTTATTTTCTTCAAAATATCAATCAATCATTTTGGCTCATTATTATTTACTAATGTTAGCTCAATTTGGGAGAAGCCATAGAAAATTTAAATAAAATGTGTAGCATACATTAGTAAAGAATATATACATTTAAGAGTAATTATTTGGTTGTACTTGGCAGACAACCAATTAAAACTCAGTTAAGCCAAACAATATACATTGGTTACTATAGTAGAAAGTTCTAGAGTGGTTCAGGCCTGACTGAATCCAGGCAGTTAGATATTTGTTTCCCTCTTGTAGCTCTGTTATCCACTGAATTATATTTTAAGGCAAGAAACATGAGGACAAAATAGCCACCAGGTTTTCAGTCCTTCAGTTAGTTAATTCAAGTGGAAAGGGATTGTTTCTTTCTAGTTTTTAAAAAAAGGGTGCTGATTGTATTTTCTTTATTTTAACTTAGTCCACATTCCCACTCATAAGTGAATAATTATTATTAGGATCATGGTACTGCCATTGACCAGTACTGGAACTACAACTAGGGGGTCACCCTTAGGCAAACATAACTACCAGGAAAGAGGAAAAAAAAAAAAAAGTAAATCTGCAAAGGAAATTCAGGGTGCTATTACCAGAATATTTTGGTGGAGGGGAGGGTGTTGGGTGGTGACAGGAAATCACAATGTATGTATAAACAAGTTAAATGCAGGGTGAAATGCACACTGTTTTGTGAAAATGCTACTGAACAGTGATTTCTTCATTTGCTTGCGGTGTAAAATATGTTTACACCGAGAGAGATCATTTGTCTCTCTTCATTCCAGAGCAACAGTTTAAATGGTGAAATAACATTTAGTATTAGAGTAACATAAAGAACAATCACAAAACATTGATATTGAAAATGTTCGATTGCTGAAGAAAGGCCTTCAGGCATAACCAATCATCATATAAAATATTGGTGATGTCTGCATCTCTGAGACTGTTTCCTCATCTGTGAGACAATTATTATGATATGGCTAACAGCAGACGAATTTGTATATGTTTTTCTGCTTGATTATATTGGTACAGAAGGTAATCCAGATTTTACTGAACAGTGTTTTATAATTTGAGTGAAATTATATCCAATTATGGTGATACTACAATTAATGTAGAATAGAGACAAGTATTAGTAAAGCTCCTGACCGCTGCATCCTGCAACTGTGGGAAATTGGAAGACTGAATAATAGCTCTCTGAAATTTGTCTTTAAATATATTACATACTCTATGAATATTAACATGAACAAAATTAAACTCCACAGGACTGGAAAAATTAAACTAATGACTTTTTATGTAATCCAAGTTAATGAATGCTTTCTGGCCCAACTTTTCATTAGGAAATGAACCACAGTTTCCTGATTTCATTCATTCCAACAGCTTCCATTGTGTGACTGTTTACAAAAACGCTTAATAAGAACCCTTAATGAAGACTTACTCTCTTTTCATTAATACTGAAATATATTTACATAGTTTTGCAGCTTTTAGGAGTAACAGATAGTCTTAAAAATTAATAGTGGCTTTTAGAATAGGTGTTGTATAAATATTTTCTTTAATCATCTGAGTATTTCTAATAAAATATTATAGTAAAGAATGGAGAATCATAATTTCATCTTCTAAATGAAAGAAGGAAGGCAGAAGCTTAAAATATGGGGAATATTTGGAAAAAATTCTGTTTCTATTGATCTTGGTGCTGAAATCCATATTTGCAGTGTTTTACAAATATATCCGTTCCCCTGTATCCTCAGGGGATTGATTCCAGGGCCACCAGCAGATACCAAAATCTGTGCATATTCAACTAAGGCTGCAGTAGCCATGCAGAACCCGTATATATGAAAAGCCAGCCCTCCATATCCACATGTTTTGTATTCTGTGAATACCAGTATTTTCCATTTGAGTTTGATTTCAGATGCAGACCCTGTGGGTGTGGAGGGCCAAGTGTATTTATTGAAAAAAATACCTACCTGGAGGTGGACCGACCCATGCCGTCCAACCTGTGTTGTTCAAGGTTTAATTGTGTTTCTAGTGTTAAATGATAAACTAAATGCAGATATGATTAATCCCCAAAATTAAATGTAATTAAATCTGTAAAACACATTAGACAAATGCAATTTTAATCATTAATTAAATATACTTTTAAAAACACCTATGATAATGACTTACTTGCTTTAATGCCTTTGTATGAATTCGTAGGTAACGTCTTACTGTAAGATTTAGGAATTTACATTACAGTATTTTATGGACAAAATGTATAATAATGACATTAAGGGAAAATAAAATGTAAAGCAACCTTTCCTAATCTGATGGAATTGAGTGAAGAGTTGGTTACATGTAAGAAGAGCAACCAAGTTAAAGGAACAAAAAGTTCAAAGGCCATAAGCCATAAGGTTTTTATTAAAATGTCAGAAAATCTCATTGAAACGTCATGAAATTGAAAAGCACACCAAAAGGAAAATAAAAATTATAAACTAAGCATTCAATAAAGTAAACATATAAACTTATACTTCACTTCCAGTTAAAGAAGTATGCATTTTAAAGGAAAAGGTACAAAATTTGCCAAATTGTCAAAGATTAAAAAGATAATTGCTGGCAAGTGTGGTTTAAATTCAGCATTGTCATATGCTATTGGTGGAAGTCTTTGTTGACATATCTTTCCAGAAAATAACTTGATGATGTGCATTAAAATACTTAAAAGATCAAATACTTTTTGATAGGAATTTCACTTATATGAAGCCACAATAAAGAAATAATTTGGGCCGGGTGCAGTGGCTCATGCCTGTAATCCCAGCACTTTGAGAGGCCAAGGCTGACAGATCACGAGGTCAGGATTTCGAGACCAGCCTGCCCAGCATAATGAATCTCCATCTCTACTAAAAATACAAAAATTAGCTGGGCATGGTGGTGTGCACCTGTAGTCCCAGCTACTTGGGAGGCTGAGGCAGGAGAATCATTTGAATCCAGGGGGTGGAAGTTGTGGTGAGCCGAGATTGCACCACTGCACTCCATCCTGGGCAACAGAGCGAGACTCCATCTCAAAAAAAAAAAAAAAAAATAGAGTTTGAGATGAGCACAACAAATATTTATGTACAAAGATATGTACCATGGTTTCATTTACAGTGTGAAAGATACAGAACTTTTAAACACACCAACAGAAATAATAATTACTGTAAATTGCTGAGATTTTATGTGTCGGGCTTTATGATTAGTGCTGTGTATAGATTATCTCATTTATGTCTAAGTTCACATTAATGTGTACTTAGCATTTATTTCTAAATTTACCTACCACTGTTTTTATAATGGACAAGATTTTTCTCAGTGGAACTCACCTTTCATCACGTGTGGAAGCTGTATGACTTAGGAGAATTGGCCATATTTGTATCTCCAGGAATACTCCCTGATTGTCTTAAGCCAGTCAGTGATTCTGCACACCTACCAATTGGTTAGCAATGTGCTTATCATTTCATTGGTTCAGATAAGAATGAATACCCAAACTATTGATTAGGGATTGAGCTAGAAATTATCTTCTCCCCTTAGTTCTTAGTTATATAAAAGGTACAAGGAAAATTGAGAATAGGAAATTTATCAATAAGAAAAAATTTTGCAAAAAGCTAACTGGGCAACAGCTAATGTTACATAAATGAAATGCAAATCTAAAACAATATGTAAGGCAATTTTCCTATTATAATTCAATTTTTCTATTGAATTAAAATAAATTTTTAAAACCCTGATATATATGAACAGTATAGGAAGATTGGGGTGAGATTTGCATACTTTTTCACTTCTGTGGGAGTGTAATTTGCCCTATTTTCCAGACAAAGTATTGTAATTATATACAGACTTTGATCTGGTAATTTCCATTCTCTCTTGTCTCGATCGTCTGATGTTTAAGCAATGATTTATATAACAGATAAAATATATGTGTAGAATATATCATTCAGTGCTTTAGGTGTTTCACAAACTTTGTAATCATTTATTTCTCAAAGCAACACTAGGTTAGATTATATGGATGAGGAGACTAAGGCATATCCCGTCAAGGCAACATAGTTTTGGAATCAGGCTTATAACACTTTCCAGGCCAACTACAGTCATTTTAGTCACTACACTACTTTGCTTCAATTCTACTCATCACAGTGTCTCTATATAGAAAAAAACGGAAAAATCTTAAATATGGAACATTATAATGGGCAAAAAAAGTTATAAGGTGACATGTTATGCCAATAGTATTTATTTGAAGACTTATTTAATGATACAAGAATATGATTGCACTGTAGGTGACAAAAGGTAGGAAATGAAATTGTATGTTGTCTTTGTATTGCTATAAAGGAATACCTGAGGCTAGGTAATTTATAAGGAAAAGATGTTTGCTTTATAAGACACATGGTGCCACCATCTGCTTCTGGTAAGGGCTTTAGGCTGTTCAGACTCATGGCAGAAATCGAAGTGGAGCCTGCATGAGCAGAGATGACATGGCAAGAGAGGAGGCAAAAGAGAGAGGGGAGGGAGGTGGCAGGCTCTTTGTAACAAACAGCTCTTACAAGGGGCTAACAGAGCAATAACTCACGCATTACCACCAGGATGGCACCAAGCCATTCATGAGGAATCTGCCCCCATGACTCAAACACCTCTCACTAGGTCCCATGTTTGACATTAGGGATCACATTTCAACATGAGTTTTGGAGGGTGAAATAGCTGAACTATTGCATATGTGTAGTACAATTTCAGTTTTAGAAAAAGACTGGGTGGAAGGTGTCTAAATATTATATTTTAGTTTATCTTAATATAGATGATTTTTGTTTTCCTTATAATTTTCTAATTTTCTAAGTGTTTTGTTCATAGACACACTCACACTATATATACTGAAAAGTTTAATAACCAAATGCTTCAAGGAAAGTGACTTCTGTTTTCCACTAATTTCAGCAAAAAGAGTGAACGACTTGATAATTGTTCTCCTACTTTTTTTAATTAGAAAAATTTCCTGCCATTGAGAGCTTCAAAGCACTGCTGAAAGTTTCACGGCAAATGCAATGGAAAGCTTGGATTGAATTTGATTTTAAATTGATAAATTTAGAATTCTTATGTGTTCTGAAGAGTTTTTCATGTCTCATCCACTATCACTTTTTTCATTACCATACTGAAAGCTGAGGGTATGGAACTCAGAATGTATTTGGAAGAATAACAGGTGATATGAATTTTTGGTACTATCTGATTTCCGGGAATAGAAAAACCCAGGATCAAAGCTATCTTTGTCTGGTTCTATTCCTATATAAATTAAATGACAAAGATCGTTCCAGTTTTACATCTTATAAATATGAATGCCTTGAGTCTATTTTGCATTAGCATCTAACAAATATACACAAATTTCTAAGAAGTAATTTGCTTGTCTCATCCCTTCCCTTTCATGTCTCTTCAGAGCTGCCTTGGCATTATGATCATCCTAAACACCTATCTAAAACACATATCTTACTGTACTGCTTCCCTGTTTAATCATACTTCCATCACCTTTAGGGTAAAATACAAATGTTATAACATGGCAGTCAGGAGCCTTCCTGATGTGGCCTCATCTCATTCCTAAAGTTTCCTATAAATATTCTATTTTAAAATAAAATATTCTAATAGCCTATCCTTGAAGATGGCGTGTTCTTTCTTATTCGTGTGCCTTTGCTTATGATGTTTCCTTTGCCAACTGTGGCTTTCCCCACCTTCCTCACTGGACAGCTTCTGTGAACTGAAGGTTAATGAGTCTTACCTCTTTTAGGAAGACTTTTCTGCAGCACCTAGCCTGGCCAGGAACATAGTCCTTATCACACTGATGCATGCAAAGGAGTATACAGACTTATTTTACTCTCACTAGTAACTAAACAACTGGGCATTCAGTGGCTGTTCAGTGAATATTGTGTTAATGAACAAAATTACTTTTCTAATGTTATTTTCCTTAAGAGTGTAGGGGTATAGGTATGACTATTCGTATGTCATTTCCTTAGTGAGATGACTAGAATACATAGGAATTGATTGCTCCAGGCTACTTAGGACAATCATCTTAATATCACTTTCTTTGTACCTTTTGCTTAGAACATTGGGGTGAAAACATTTGAGAAGGTGTCTTAAAGGCATACTAAGGCATGTGTACTTTGTCCATTGGTGATGTGGCCAAAGTACTTGTTAGAGAAATTACGACTGGCTAGGGATGGATAGGTGGGGAGTGTAAACTGGGAGAGAAAACAAACTGGAGATTGTTGTATTAAGTAGAATTGAATTTATTTAACTGCATGTAGGTGGTAAGGGAAAAAAGAGGGATTGATCATGCCAGATTTCAGGTGTGAGCAATCAGTGGGAATTGTACTACTTACTTAATGTCACAAGACACAAAAGAAAAATATAGAAAAGAAAATCAGGGCCAAGATCTGATTTTATATATTTTGAATTTAGGAGCCTATAGAGGATAAGAAATAAATATCCAGGAAAACTGCTAAAACATTTTGTAAATTAGATTAAATACTGTCAAATTCTTGGACCTAGGCAAAAAAGAGAATAATGATTTTGAAAATATTTTAAGATCATGATAATGGTGGTCCATATTTCATATGATGACAAGTAGAAATACAATTTGGCCTGACTTGTTTATTTTGCTTATTTTATTACATATAGAATATTTAAAGATTTACCTGTTACATTAACAAATTGAAGCATTTTGTCATATTGCAGCATTAATAATGTTTTTCTTAAATGGTACTGTTGGGGATAGATAAAGGAAGTTTTAGTAAAGAAATAGTTGGTTTCATTTAATTTCATATACATCTTCAAATTGTATGAAAATGTGTAATAAATGGTGGCAAAACAGTATCAAATTGAGCATATTATGTTCATACTAAAATTTTAAGAAGCATTTGAATTGGAAATCAGGATTTTATATTTTAAAATAAAATATGTTCAAAAGAGCAGCCCATAAGCCAATCTGAGTTTTGCAAGAATATTCAAAGTGCTCTTTCTATGAAAAATCTAATCGTATCAGACATAGAATAATAGCTCCCACTTGGAAAATATATCATTTCCTGCAAGAAGAAAGACAGAAGTAAGCATAAGTTAGTTCTTATTTTTTGATGTGTGTATTTTTGTGCTCTTCTTTATTCTGTCACATTGCATAAAATATTCTAGTTTGAAAAGTATTTCCTGCAGTATGACTGGGTTTCAGTGAATTTAAGATAAAAATAAAGGCTAGGAGGATGTTAAATTGAATTGACCATTTCAAGGAAAAGATTTTCTTTTATTAAATTTTGGAATTAAATCTATTGAAGAGTTTTATTAACAATTATTTATCTTGATTAAATTGAATTGACTATTTTAAGGAAAATATTTTCTTCTATAAAATTTGGGATGAAATGTATTGAAGAGTTTTGATAACAGTTATTTATCTCAAATTATTTCTCTCTAATTTCTGTTCATAAGATCAATAGTTGTCAAAATAAAAATGGAAAAACTATATCATCCTAAAAGAGAAATAATTTTGTTCTTCCTTTTCTCTCCTTTCATCTAAGACCAACAAACAAGAAAAACACGACCTGATAAACGACTGTGGAAATCATGACATGGTTTTATAGTTTACCTTTTAGCTATGTGTCATGCTTGAAATTTCCTGTCCAGGATAAACACATCTATTTTTAGAGCTGGAAGTATGTGATGATACAACCTTTACATTTTACAGCAAGGTGAAGCGAATTGTGTAATTCATACATGCTAAGATCCAGTCAGTGCTGAGAAAATAGCATATGATTTAATAAATAATGGTGTTACTGAGTTAAGCAAACATTGTTTTTCACTAAAATTATAAAATATCAATATATGACCTTAAAATATACTGTGCTAATATTTTAATTCAAAATTTAAAATTGTTGCTTTTTGTTGTAGATGCTGTTGATGATCAGCCTATAACCTCTCTTTTAGTGCTATAGTTCAAACTGGCAAAATTTCTAATGCTTATCCTGCATTTCTTTACCTAAGGGATTCTTTGGCCACAAGAGACTACTTTGTTAACCAAACAGACTGAAAGTTCTAGGGAATCAATGCCCCTGGGAGCAACCCTCAGCTAATGACTAATGAGGATTGGTGTATAAATATGCTAGCTCTGATTCTGACAGTGAGATATAGCTGAGGGGTGTATTACACACTGGATGTCTGATTTTCCCCAGCCAGATTAAGCTGCAGTTGCCAATAGTGTTACAGGTCTGATAATGATCTCTGTGTTGGTAAGAGGTCTTCCACTCCGGGTCTCACTTCTTTCTTTTCATCCCTGCTAATATTTCCTGGGATTATCTCCCAAATAAACTTCTCACATTGAAGTTATTATTACCTCAGTGTTTGCCTCCAGGGCAACCTAAAATGAGATCCTTCCTTTCTCTCTAAAGTCATGTTAGAAAATGAAAAAGAAGCTGGGTGTGATGGCTCACACCTGTAATCCACCCAGCACTTTGGGAGGCCAAGGCTGGCAGATCACCTGAGGTCAGGAGTTCGAGACCAGACTGACCAACATGGCAAAACCCCCTCTCTACTAAAAATACAAAAATTAGCCGGGCGTGATGCCACACAGTTGTGGTCCCAGCTACTTGGGAGGCTGAGGCAGAAGAAAACAAATAGAGTGAACAAATAGGTCAATAGGCTTCTGAAGAATATGTGGCTAAGATGGAAAAAGATGGCTTTCAAAGTATTCAGATGGCTTAGATTGAAACACAGAGGAAGGGATAAAATAATATGTGAGATCTGTCTATTTAAGAAAGTAAAAAATATACATATGGCAACATCAATGTCTGTATCAAGGGGTTTGTATCAAAGTTATGATGAGAAGCAGGGCACATGACTTAGATATGTTTCTCCATTTTTCCCCCTCCTTCAAAAACATCAGGTCTTTTTAGTGTTTTGGCAAAAGATACTACGCTGTGAATTCTTCTGGTACTATTTGAACTTATGTCAGAGGTACATTCGAAATAATATAATTAAAGGAAGACATAGTTTGTGCTGTTGTGTCTACCCAGAAAGAATTTTTGTTTGTTGGGATACAAATATAGAAGTCTTAACCAATTAACATATCTCTTCTAGTTATAGCATGATTATGAATAGAAAGATAAGCTATCTAAATGCCTTGCCATAACAGTCAAAGTAGAATGAAAATGAAAATAAATCGGTGCCTTCTAAAATTCAGTTTCACCTTCTTAATCATCATGAACAGGGTATGAGATTGGTTAGTCCAAATAAATAGTATGTGAAAGAGATAGTTGGGGCTCCTTGTTGTTCAAAGAGGAAAGGCATATATTATTAAAGAACTATCACCAAGCTTTAATAGTAACGTATCTGTGAGTTAAAACATTTAACACATCATCTATAAATCTTGCTATTTTTCATTACCTAGGTATCAGTAACAATCTTTTCCAAATATTTACATATTTTATCATTATTTTCCTATTATTAGGTAACTTTCTTGAACATTTTCAAGAAACATAATTAGAATTTTAAAAGATATGCTGAACTTCTAAATTTAAAATAAACAGAAATGTAATTATTGATTAATTCTAAGTCCAATTATATTTTCCTTTTTAGTTATTTATGATTCCATCTGATATACATAGGAGAGAAAGTGATAAAAGAATTCTGATGGCAACTGTATGATAGAAGCTATATAAAGTCAAGTGTCCGTTTTCTTTCAACTATATTTGAGCATACTCAGGTAAGAATAAATGATTGTTTATACATTTTCCATTATTTCCAAAAAGGACTTGAAATTATAAAAATGCTATTATTATGTGCTGAGTGTTTAAAAATATAGTCTTATGTTGTAAAAAATAGTAAAATGCATAAAAGTAAACTAAAATTAAAAACACTGATGAGCCTTTTTTCTGAAAATAAGCTCTGTCATCATTTTGTTCTATATAATTTTATTTTTGTTTTGTTGGATTTTTCTTTTAAGCAAAGTTACAATGATAGTATTACATTTAGTTCATTTTCATGTAGCTGATAAAGACATACTCATGACTGGGAAATTTACAAGAGAAAGATGTTTAATGGACTTACAGTTCTACGTGACTGGGGAGGTCTCATAATCATGGAGGAAGGTGAAAGGCATGTCTCACACAGCAGCAGACAAGAGAAGAGAGCTTGTGCAGGCAAACACCCGTTTTTAAAACCATCAGATTTTGTGAGACCCACTCACTATCGTGAGAACAGCACAGGAAAGACTCGCCCCCATGATTCAATCACCACCCACCAGGTTCCTGCCACAACATGTGGGAATTGTGGGAGGTACAAATCAAGATAAGATTTGGGTGGGGACATAGCCAAACCCTTATCATTCCATCCCTGGCCCCCTCAAATCTCTTGTCCTCACATTTCAAAACCAAACATGCCTTCCCAACAATCCCCCAAAGTCTTAACTCATTTCAGCGTCAACTCTAAAGTCCACAATCCAAAGTCTCATTAGAGACAAAGCAAGTCCTTTCTGCCTATGAGCCTGTAAAATCAAAAGCAAGTTAGTTACTTCCTAGATAAAATAGGGTACAGGTATTGGGTAAATACAGCCATTCCAAATAGGAGAAATTGGCCAATGCAAAGGGGCTACAGGCCCCATGCTGGTACAAAATCCAGTGGGGCAATCAAATCTTAAAGCTCCAAAATGATCTCCTTCAATGCCATGTCTCACATCCAGATCATGCTGATGTAAGAGGTGAGTTCCCATGGTCTTGGGCAGCTCTGCCCCTGTGGCTTTGCAGGGTATAGCTTCCCTCCTGACTGCCTTCATGGGCTGGCATTGAGTGTCTGAGTCTTTTCCAGGTGCAGGGTGCAAGTCGTTGGTGGATCTACTATTCTAGGGTCTGGAGGATGGTGGCCCTCTTCTCACAACTCCACTAGGTGGTGCCCCAGTAGGGACTCTGTGTGGGGGCTCTGACCCCATGTTTCCCTTCCACAGTGCCCTAGGAGAGATTCTCCATGAGGACCCTACCCCTGCAGCAAACTTCTGCCTGGACATCCAGGCATTTCCATACATCTTCTGAAATCTAGGCGGAGGTTCCCAAACCTCAGTTCTTGACTTCTGGGCATCCGCAGGCTCAATACCATGTGGAAGCTGCCAAGACTTGGGGCACCCTCTGAAGCAACAGCCAAGCCATACCTTGGCCACTTTTAGTCATGGCTGGAGCAGCTGGGATGTAGGCCATCAACTCCCTAGACTTAATAAAGCAGAGAGACCCTGGCCTAGCCCAGGAAATCATGTTATCCTCTTAAACCTCTGGGGTTGCCATGAAGCCCTCTGGCATGCCCTGGAGACATTTGCCGCATTGTCTTGATGATTAACATTTGGCTCCTTGTTACTTATGCAAATTTATGCAACTAGCTTTAATTTCTCCTCAGAAAATGGGATTTTCTTTTCTATTGCATTGTCAGGCTGCAAATTTTCTGAACTTTTATGCTCTGCTTCCCTTTTAAAACTGAATGTCTTTAATAGCACCCAAGTCACCTCTTGAATGCTTTGCTGCTTAGACATTTCTTCCTCCAGATACTCGAAATCATCTCTCTCAAGTTCAAAGTTCCACAAATCTCTAGGGCAGGAGCAAAATGCTGCCAGTCTCTTTTCTAAAACATAACAAGAGTCACCTTGGCACCAGTTCCCAACAAGTTCCTCATCTCCATCTGTGACAACCTCAGACTGGATGTCATTGTCCATATCATTATCAGCATTTTGGTCAAAACCACTCAACAAGTCTTTAGGGAGTTCCAAACTTTCCCACCTTCTCCAGTGTTCTTCTGAGCCCTCCAAACTGTTCCAGCCTCTGCCTGTTACCCAGTTCCAAAGTTGCTTCTACATCTTTAGGTATCTTTTCAGCAGCATCCAACTCCTGATACCAATTTACTGTATTAGTCTGTTTTCACACTGCTGATGGCATCATACCCAAGACTGGGCAATTTACAAAAGAAAGCAGTTAAATGGACTTACAGTTCCATGTGGCTGGGGAGACCTCACAACCATGGAGGAAGGTGAAAAGCACATCTCACACAGCAACAGACAAGAAAAGAGGGCTTGTGCAGGAAAACTCCCATTTTTAAAACCATCAGATCTCGTGAGTCCCACCCACTATCATGAGAATATCATAGGAAATAACCACCTCCGTGATTCAATCACCTTCCACAAGGTTTCTCCCATGACATGTGGGAATTGTGGGAATTACAATTCACGATGAGATTTGGGTGGGGACACAGCCAAACCATACGAATTATATATATACTTTGTTGATTTTATTATTTTGTAACAAATTTGTTTTCTTCAATCCTTTGAGAATATGAATTAGTGTTTTGTACTTTCTGTTATATCTGTAAATATATAATATGTTTTAAAATATTTTTATTTTGTATTTATTATTCAGTCAATATTCTTATAGATAAATTGATATGTACATCGTTTGGTTTGCATTAGTAGCATTACTAAAATTGGTATCACTGGCTCAATGACTGTGATCTAAGGCTTTTTATTGTTATTGCTGAGTTTACCTGTAGAAGGTGGTAACAAGTTAAAGTTTTCATTAGCCAGTTTAAGTTGAAAAAAAAATAAAATTAAGTTAAAATTTTTAATTTTGGTTGCAAACAGTAGCAATTTCTTACTCACATCTATTCAGCAAATATATTCCCTTACATAACTAAGCCTAGAGGAAAAGTGAACGTTACAAGACTGGGTGCGGCGGTTTATGCCTATAATCCTGCACTTTGGGAGGCCAAGTCAGTGGATTACCTGAGGTCAGGAGTTCAAGACCAGCCTGTTCAACATGGTGAAACCCATCTCTACTAAAAACACAAAAATTATCTGGGTGTGGTGGCAAGTGCCTGTAATCCCAGCTACTTGAGAGGCTGAGGCAGGAGATTCCCTTGAACCCGGGAAGCAGAGGTTGCACCACTGCACTCCAGCCTGGGCACCAAGAGTGAGACTCCATCTCAAAAAAGTAATAAAGAAAAAGTGAATATTATATATGTATAACCTTCCACATTGTTTAAAAATGCACCATTTAGAAATAATATCAAGTATACATTTATCTAATTAATATTTATTGAAAACTTATTATATTTATCAAACACTGTGATTAGCAATGGCAGTGAGGATGGTAAACATTAGAAAAGGGAAGACACATAAATAGTTCCTTGTCACCTCTAACTTTCAATAAAATATGGCCAGATGAGAAATACATTTTGGTTTCTTATGTTTAAGTAGGCCGTATTAAGTGCCCAGAAAGAAGTAAAATAATAGGGCAGTTTGTAGTGATAACACTTCCAGCTTGGGAATTGAGGAATACTTTCACAAACAAAAGACTACATGAGTTGTGCTTTTTAAGGTGGAGAGGAACACTGGCAGGCAAACATTTAAATGGAAAGTCAACTTGGAGCAAAGGTATTGGGCTAGCAAACCATAGGGATGGGATATTCAGGAAATTGGAAAGAGAGATTAGATATAGCAGAGTAGGTGGAAATGTGTTCTGTGATTTGGATTCTTATAATTAGGCATTTTTGTCTCATCATTATATGGAGAGGAACAACTGCAGGGGAATCAGATGAACCATGCTATCCTTTAAGAAGTTTAATCTAGGCCAACCACATTGGCTCATGCCTCAAATTCCAGCACTTTGGGAGACTGAGGCAGGTGGATCGCTTGAGGTCAGGAGTTTAAGACCATCCTGGAAAACATAGTGAGACCCCACCTCTACAAAAAAATAATAAAAAAGTAGAAAACCTTAGCCAGACATGATGGTGCACACTTGTAGTTCCAGCTCCTTGAGAGACTGACGTGGGAGGATCACTTGAGCCCAAGAGGTGAAAGTTACAGTGAGACATGATCACACCACTACCCTCCAGCCTGGGTGACAGAGCAAAACTCTATCTCAAAAAATCTAAAAGAACAAAAAGAAGTTTAATTTAAAAGTGATATGTGTGTTAGATGAATGAAGAGAGAGCAGCTTAAAGGAAGGCAGATTAGTTTGCAGGCTTTTCCTTACATTTTGATCACCATTTGCTGAACCCTTGCTACTTGCCAGGCACTAAGCTAGGAACTGTAGGAAAATAAAACAATGAAGACATAATCTTTACCCATGAGTTTATAATGTAGCAGATGTACCTGCATGACAAGCAAATGAATAGAATACCCCATGAAAGCACAAGAGAATCATGTTTAACTAAAGACTAGTGAGTAATAATTATGTTGGCATGCAGATATTGAGTTACCAGTAGACTAGGTTTCCCCAAAAATGTTAAGTCTCATCAAGGTTACCCAGGAAGCAGTGTTTCTAAATTTTTAAATAATTCGAGAAGAAACAATAGAAGTTTGTCTAGGGTGAAAAAATGGAAATAAAAAACAAGGTGTGGTTAGATGAGACTTGGTAGTGGTAGAAGCAGTTAAGTGGGGGGTTAAAGAAACAGCCTTATTGCTTAGGCAAGAGGGGCATGTTGATGACAGGCACAGAAATGGGGAAAACAGAGTAAAAGTGGGTTTTGTTATTGTTGGTAAAATTTGTTTGGCTTTGAACACTGAAGAGTTTTCTCTCCTTCACTTTCCTGTGTTCAAACCTTTGCTAGAGCACTCATAACATTTTAAAATTTCATTGCAATTCCTTATTGAGAATTAAGGAATATTATTGAGGATTAGTTAAGGATTCATTTATTTATTACTCAAAATTTTTCCATCCTTTAAAAATAAAAGTATATTAGGGTAAATATAATTTACACCAAACAAAACAAAAATATGAATAAAAGACCTGATTTCATTCATAATCACAATGTAAATAATTTAGCCTTATACTTTCCAGCAGTCACAAAAATGGATATATGTTCTTTCTCTAAAAGCTGAGATGAATGTATTATGAGTCTTAGTGTAATGGATGGGAAAAGTGTCCTTACCTCTTAGAAGTACCTTATATATTAAATTGTTAAAAAATAAAGGGAATTAATTCTTTAAAAAAATTTCAATAGGTCTTGGGGTATTAGTGGTTTTTGGTTACATGGATAAATTGTAAAGTGGTTAAGTCAGATTTTTGCACACTTGTCACCAGAGTAGTGTGCATTGTACCCAATATGTAGTTTTTTATTCCCCACCCAGTTCCCACCCTCCCCATTCTGGATGTAGCTATTCAGTCTCCAAAGTCTCTTATACCACTCTGTATGCCTTTGCCTACCCATAGCTTAGTCAAGTGAGAACATGCGGGATTTGTTTCTTTTATTCCTGAGTTATTTCACTTGGAATAATGGCCTTGAGCTCCATCCAAGTTGTTGCAAAAGACATTATTTCATCCTTTTTTTTTTTTTTTTTTTTTTTTAAATGACTGAGTAGCATTTCATGGTGCACATATACCACATTTTCTTTACTCATTGGTTCCTGGGCACGTAAGTTGGTTCCATATCTCTGCCTTCGTGAATTGTGCTGCAAAAAACATACGCATGCAGGTGTCTTTTTGTTATGACTGCTTTTACTTTGGGTAGATACCCAGTAGTGGGATGGCTGGATCAAATGTTAGATCTACTTTTGGTTCCTTAAGAAATATTCATACTGTATTCCATAGATATTGTACTGATTTACATTCCCACCAGCAGTGTATGTGCTCTGTTTTCGCCACTTCCTTGCCAAATCTATTATTGTCTTTTGAATTTTTAATAATAGCTATTCTTGCAGGGCATCTCATTGTGGTTTTAATTGGCATTGCCCTGATGATTAGTGATCTTGAGCATTTTTTCAAATGTTTGTTGGGTATTTGTTTATCTTCTTTTGAGAAATAGCTATTTATGTCATTTGCCCATTTTTAGATGGGATTATTTGTTTTTTTCTTGCTGATTTATTTAAGTACCTTGTAGATTCTGGATATTTGGCCATTGTCAGATGCATAGTTTGCAAATATTTTCTCCCATTCTATGTGTTGTCTGTTTACTCTGTTGATTATTTCTTTTGCTGTATGGAAGTTTCTTAGTTTAATTAGGTCCCATTTATTTATATTTGTTTTTGTTGCATTTGCTTTTGTGGTCTTAGTCATAAATTCTTTGCCTAGGCTAATGTTCAGAACAGTTTTTCGTAGGTTATCTTCTAGGTTTTTTGTGGCTTCAGGTCTTGGATTTAAGGATTTGATCCATCTTGAGGTGTTTTTTTTTTGTTTTGTTTTTTTGTTTTTTGTTTTTTTTTTTAAGTAAGATGAGAGATAGGGATCCAATTTCACTCTTCTACATGGAGCTATCCAGTTTTCGCAGAACCATTTATTAAGTAGGGGGTCCTTTCCCCAATTTATGTTTATATATGCTTTGTCAAAGATCAGTTGATTATAAGTATTTAACTCTATTTCTGGCTTCTCTATTATGATCCATTGGTCTATTTGTCTACTTTTACGCCAGTACCATGCTGTTTTGGTAACTGTAAACTTGTGATTTAATTGAAAATGTAGTGCCTCTAGATTTGTTCTTTTTGCTTAGGATTGCTTTGGCTCTTTGAACCCTTTTTTTCATTTCATACGAATTTTAGGATTTTTTTTTCTAATTCTGTGAAAATGATGTTGCTATTTTGATGGAATTGCATTGAATCTGTAAATTGCTTTGGGTAGTATGGTCATTTTCACATTATTTATTCTTCCAATCCATGAGCATGGAATGTGTTTCCATTTGTTGGGGTCATGTATGATTTCTTTTAGCAGTGTTTTTTTTTAGTTCTCTTTGTAGAGATCTTTCACATCCTTGGTTAAGTATATTCCTAAGTATTTTATTTTATTTTTTGCAACTATTGTAAAAGAGACTGAGTTCTTGATTTGATTCTGAATGTGGTTGTTGTTGGTATATAGCAGTGCTACTGATTTGTGTACATTCATTTTGTTACCTGAAACTTTCATGAATTTGTTTATCAAATCTAGGAGTCTTTTGGAGGAGTCTTTATTGTTTTCTATGTGTACAATTATATCATCAGTGAATAGTGATAGTTTGACTTCCTGTTTTCAAATTTGGATGCCCATTATTTATCTTGCCTTATTGCTCTGGCTAGAACTTCCAGTACTATATTGAATAGAAGTGCTGAAAATGGGCATCATTTTCTCATTGAGGCTCTCAGGGGAAATGCTTTAAACTCTTCCCCACTCAGTATGATTTGGCTGTGGGTTTGTGTTATATTGCTTTTATTATTTTGAGGTATGTACCTTCTATGCCTAGTTTTTTGAGGGTTTTTTACCATAAAGGAAAACTAGACTTTACTGAATGCTTTTTCTGTGTCTATTGAGATGTTCAACCCACTAGATCATGGTATATACTTTTTTGATGTGCTGTTGCATTTGATTAGCTAATATTCTGTTGAGGATTTTTGCATCTATGTTCATCAAGGATACTGGTCTATTGTTTTCTTGTGTTATTATATCCTTTCTTCACTTTGGTATCAGGGTGATATTGACTTCATATAATGAGTTAGGGAGGATTACCTCTTTCTCAATCTTTTGGAATAGTTTCACTAAGATTTGTGTCAATTGTTTTTTGAATGTGTAGTAGAATTCAGCTGTGAATGCACCTGGCCCTGGGCTTTTATTGTTGGCAGTTTTTGTTTGTTATGAATTCAATTTCACTGCTTTTTATTGGTTTGTTCAGGGTTTTTATTTCTTCTTGATTTAATCTAGAAAGGTTGTATGTTTTCAGGAATTTGTCCATTTTCTCTAGACTTCCTAGTTTGTGTGCATAGAGGTATTCATAGTAGTCTCAAATGACCTTTTGTATTTTAGTGTTGTTGGTTATAATGTCCCGTTTTCATTTTTAACTTAGGTTATTTGAAACTTTTCTCTTATTTATTAATCTAGCTAATGGTCTGTCAAGTTTATTTATCTTTTCAGAGAACCAGCTTTTTGTTTTATTTATCATTTGTATTGTTTTCTTAAATTTCATTTAGTTCTGCTCTGATCCTCATTATTCCTTATCTTCTGCTAGTTTTGAGTTTGGTTTGTTCTTGTTTCTCTAGATCCTTGAGGTATGACATTAGGTTGTCAATTTGTGATCTTTCAGATTTTTGATGTAGGCATTTAGCATTTTAAACTTGCTTTTAGTATTGCTTTTGCTTCAGAGATTTTAATAACTTATGTCACTATTATGCTTCATTTCAAAGAATTTTGAAATTTCCATCTTGATTTTATCGTTAACTCAAAAATCATTCAGGAGCAGATTGTTTAATCTCCATATATTTGTATAATTTTGAGAATTCCTTTTAAAGGTGATTTCTAGCTTTATTCTGCTATGGTCTGAGAAGTTGATATGATTGTGATTATTTTAAATTTCTTGAGACTTGTTCTGTGGCCTACCATATGGTTTATCTTGGAGGATGTTTCATGACCTGATGAGAAGACTGTATATTCTGTGTTTTTTGGGTAGAATGTTTTGTAAATATCTGTTAGGTCCATTTGTGTAGCTTAAGTCCATTTTTTTTTTTTTTTTGCTTTCTGTCTTGATGGTTTGTCTAGTGTTGTCAGTGCTGTGTTGAAGTCCCCCATGATTACTATGTTGCTACCCATCTCATTTCTTAGGTTTACTAGTAATTATTTTTCAAATCTGTGATCTCTAGAGTTATATGCATGTAAATTTAAGATTGTAATATCTTTCTGCTAGATTGATTTTTTATTATTATATAATGACCTTTTTTTATTCTTTCTGCTTTAAATTATGCTTATCTGATGTAAGAATAACTACTCCTGCTTGCTTTTCATTCCTATTTGCATAAAATGTCTTTATCCACTCCTTCACCCTGAGTTTATATGAATCTTTATGTGTTAGGTGAGTGTCTTGAAAATAGCAGATATATGGTTTGTGATTTTTTATTCATTTTACCAACTTGTGTCTTTTAAGGGGAACATTAAAGCCATTTATGTTCAATGTTAATACTGAGATGTGAATACTGCTCCAATTATTATGTTGATTGTTACCTAGATACTTTGTTTTCTTCTTTGTTACTGTTTTTTAAGCACCTTGAGTTTTATGCTTTCAAGAGATTCTGTTTTGGTACATATTCACCTTGTCTTTTAAGATTTAGAAACCCTTTTAGCATTTCTTGTAGGGCAACTCTGGTTCATAATTTATGAAATTTAGTTTTACTGGATACAAAATTATTGGCTGACAGTTATTCTGTTTAAGGTGTTATAGATAGGACACCAGTCCCTTCTGCCTGGTAAGGTTTCTGCTGAGAAGTCTGCTGTCAGTTTGACAGGCTTTCCTTTATAAGTTACCTGATGCTTTTGTCTCACTGCTCTTAGAATTCTTTTTTTTTTTAAAAAAACATTGGCTTTAGATAGCCTGATAAGTATATGCCTTGGTCATGTCCTTTTTGCAATAAATCTCCCAGGAGTTCTTTGATCTTCTTACATTTAGATATCTAAATCTCTAGCAAGGCCAAGAAAGTTTTCTTCAATTATACATTCAAATAAGTTTTCCAAGCTTTTTGCTTTCTCTTCTCCCTTAGGAACACCAGTTATTCTTAGGTTTGATCATTTTACATAATCCCATATTCCTTGGAGACATTATGCATTTCTTCTGTTTATTTTTCTTTATTTTTGTCTGATTGGGTTAATTCAAAAGCTTTGTCTTTGAACTCTGAAATTCTGTCTTCTAGTTGGTTTAGTCTATTATTAAAACTTTCCTCTGCATTTTGTAATTCCTTAAATGTGTCTTTCATTTCCTGAATTTCAGGTTGGTTTTTCTTTAAAATATCTTTCTCTTTAGAAAAATTTTCATTCATATCCTGAATTAAAAAAAAAAAAAGTTAGTTTTCACCTTTCACTTGTTCTCCTTGAGTAACTTAATTATCAACATTTTGAATTTTGTATTTGGTATTTCAAAAATTTCATCTTGGTTTGGACCCATTTCTGGAGAGCTACTGTGATTTTTATTGTTGGGGGTGTTATAGAACCCTGTTTTGTCATATTGCCAGAATTATTTTTCTGGTTCCTTCTCATTTGGATAGATTATTTCTTCTATTCTCTAATTTATTTTTGATTTGACTTTTTAAAAAAATTCTTTTTGTCTCCTTTAAGGATGTGACTTTAATGTTTATAGTTTATGGTAACCTAATGCAGCTCTTGGTGTTTCCAGGGGTGAAGTCTCTGTATGAGTCCCTTGGTTATAGAGAGTGTTTGTATGATGGCTTTCTCAAATGCTGGTTATAGTAACAATGTGCTTGATTTGTGACAAAGTTCACTATCTCCTATGGGGTTGGAATGGCAAAGGTCTCTTGAAGCTTATTTCATTCATTCCCCTGTGCTGTGAACATTTTATGTATTTATTGTTTCCACAGTATTTTATTTACTGTGTTATTCTGCCTGCAGATGCTATAATGGACTGTGTCACTTGGCCTCCAGGCAGGAGGTGGCATTTGCAAAAGAGTGCCAGAGGCTGTAGAAGTGGTGGGATTTGATCTCTTCTTATGCTACCCAGGGGAAGTACTCTGGCTTCTCAGGCAATTGGTGGGGTCATAGAGCTACCAAAATTTCTGTCTTTCATGTTAAGCTACCAGAACAGCTGGAGGGGCAAAGCCAGATTGGGGCTGAGTTGGAAAGATCCGAGCTGTGGTTCTCCACATGTGACAAACAAGGGCTCCTGTGAGGGTCCAGGGGCGGTTCTTTGGCTATTGGAGTAACGTTTCAGAGAGGAGCACAGCTGCTTCTGCTGTACAGAAGCGTCCATATGGGGAGTGGAGAGTAACAGGTGACAGTAAGTTCCATTCAGCTCCCCACTCTGGCTAAGGCAGGTCTCACATCCGCAGTGTTGCACTAGCAACAGCAAGCTAAGTTCCAGGTAGTTTGCATTCAGAACTTAAAACTGCCCCAGGCCATAAGCCTTCGTGGTGGAGACAGAACCATGGCTTTCAGGCCACAGCCCTCCCAGTCTGCCAGCAAAGCTGAGGCATCCAGCTCCTGCATTCATGGCTGCAGCACACTTCCCATTTGCCTCCCAGTTCTGGCCAAAGGAATTTGTCCCCACTTGAGATTAGATTGCAAATTTCAGTCGGGAGCTTCTCTAAACCTGCCACAGTCACCTGAGTTAGCGGGCGGGCTTCCACGAAGTTGTCTGTGAGGTAGGATGAGGAAAGGTTTCCCTCCATCCGTGCTGAAGACTGGGAATGCACATGTCTCTTCCTGCTGCTGCTCCCAACTTTATATTGCCCACTGCTCCTTAAACTATTCCCAGCACTGGTTATAAGGCCTTCCCCTGTAGCCTGGATTGCCAGGTTTTGCAGTAGGAGTGTATACCCTGAAGGCAGTTTATCCCACTCCCGCATTCGGAGGACTTGGTTTTCTGCCTGGCTTAAAAGATGCAGGCTGTAGCCTACCACTTCTTTCAAAGCATCTGTGATTTCTTTCAGTTTTCTTGTTAAGTTTCTACCTTGCTTCTTGTAAAAAAATTCACAGTGTGATTATCTATATACTCTTTTGTCTTTCCAAGTGAGTGAGGCATGCTAACAGTGCCTCCAATCTGCCATCTTGTAGAAAAATAAATTTCTTAATACATAACTATGAGTAGGTACGTTTTTTACAAGTTCAGAATCTACCTTCTCTAGAATAACATTCCTAACTTTTGGAACCTGGACCAGATCCTTCTATGTGCTGTGTACCTTAACACCATGTACATTTCTTTATCATAACGCACAATGTGGGCTTGTCTACTATACCCTGAGATAAGATTTTTGAGGACTGGGTCATTATTTATAATTACAGATATAAATTTAAATCTAAATAAAACTCACTGCGATTTTTTTTCATAGAAGATACTTCATAAATGTTGCTGATATGAAAAATTGAATCTATGCCCATTGTTTAATTATCTTAATTATCAATGACTGACTTAGTCTTGCCAGCTTAATACAGTGTTTATGAATTATCTCACAGTTCCTGTGGACCAGGAATGTGGGCACAGCTTAGCTGGTACCTCGGCTCTAGGTATCTCATGCTTGTAGGTCAAGCTGTCGGCTACAACTACAGTCATTCACAGCCCAACTAGGGCTGAAGAGGCCACTTCCAGATTCAGCCTCCACAGAGCTGCCTTATGATGTGGAAGCTGTCTTCCTCGTGAACAATCAATCCAAAGAAGAAAAAGTGATCACCCATGATGGAAGCTATGTTTTTTTATAACCAAATCTAGGAAATGTCATCCCATCTGTAGTGAGTTGAATGGTGCCTTCCAAAAAGATATGTTCAAATCCTAACCTCCAATACTTGTGAATGTGGCATTAGTTGGAAAAAGTTTTTTCCAAGTATTTGCATTCAGAACTTAAAACCGCCCCAGGCCATAAGCCTTCCTGGTGGAGACAGCAACCATGGCCTTCCCAGTCTGCCGGCAAAGCTGGAGCGTTCATGGCTCCAGCACACTTCCCACTTGCCTCCCAGTTCTGACCAAAGGAATTTGTCCCCTTCCCTGCAAAGGAATTTGTGCAGGTATAATTAAGGATCTTTAGATGCAATCATCCAGGATTAACTGGATGAACTCTAAGTCCAAAGACATGTGTCTTTAACAGATACACACAGAGGAGAAGACCATGTGGAGACAGAGTCAGGGACTGATGTGATACAGACACAAGCCAAGAAGAGTCACCAGAAGCCAATAGAAGCAAGGATCAAAATTTCTACTACAGCCTGGGGAGAAAGTGCTACCTTTCCAACACCTAAATTTCAGAGTTCTGGCTTCCTGAACTATGAGAGAATAAATTTCTGTTCTTTTAAGCCATCCACTGGTAACTGTGGTAATTTGTTATGGTAGCCGCAAAAAATACAAAATAAAGTTATTGAAGAAACTGAAGAAAGTGATTTTACTTTCACTGACTTTTTAGAGTGTCTGTTTACTACATCTATATAAGTAATACATCTGTGTTAATAATGATATTTCAATTAATCTTCACCTATAAATGTTAACATTGTTTTTTATTTAATGAATAAGTTTAAAGAGAAAGAGTTCTGTATATTTATGTAATACATAATTATAATTAATAGTCCCTTTATAAATTAATTACTATTTGAATGAAGTGATGAAACCTAGAAAAGTAGTTTTTCATCAATATGTTGGTCTCTGTGTTGCAAAGTGATAAACTATAGTCCTTTTTTGGTCTAAACTAGTTATTCATGCTATGGTGTATCATTTATTACACTGAAGCCTTGACTTTCTTAGAGGTCACATTCTTTATAAAATGGCTTAATTTGCTTTTACAGCATGATTTATATTGAGAAAATTTAGTTTGGTGAAAAATAAAAAATATTTTCGTGAGAATAATTTTTGTGTATAAAGATTGAGCTAAAGGAGGGAGAAGAGTAGGATTTGCATTAATACATACAGTGCATGAAAAAATGGAAGTGGCTATCTTAGAGAAGGAAATTGGCAAATCATGAATTTTAAATTGCATAGTTTATCAGTTAGGTAGCCTGACAATCTAAACTAGAAACTTTTTGATCAGGCAACCATCTGTGAAACAACACCTATTTATACAAGCAATCTGTGCTATGTACTAATCACATCTACATTTGAAGAGTCTCTTATTCTTAGATCACAAGTAACAGAAACTAGTTCTGTCTATTTAAACAAAAAATGCATTTTGCTGAAAGGATATAACTTAGCACATAAAATTAGAGGGTAATCAAATGAAACAGTTCTCAGAAAAGACAGGAGCCAGACTGTTCCAGGCATCTAGAGATCAGGAAGTGGAGAGAAACAGCAGTGGGTACTTCTGTGGAGCTAAATATGGACCAATAGTATGTTTTAATGTTCTTCCTCTCTCACTCACAAAGGGAGTCAGAATGGCTAAGTTTGACTGATTTACCCCCTGCCGGGAACCATGACCATTGATTAACAGTTCTCAAAAGACTGCCTGTACTTGGGGAGAGTAGGTCCCAAAGGAAACTTTAAAGTTCTGGAACCAAGACGGAGGGCAAATATGGGGGCAAATAAAAACAATAGATACCTCCTAAAACTCTTTTTCATAAGTGTTATTTAAAGTCATCAAACTGGCCAGGTGCAGTGGCTTATATGTGTAACCCCAGCACTTTTGGAGGCTGAGATGGGAGGATCACTTGAGACCAGGACTTTGAGACCAGCCTGGGCAACATAAACCCCCCATCCCTACAAGAAATTAAAAAAAAAAATCCATCAAACTGTAATAACAATAAAATGTAATATAATAAAGATTTTTTCCAGCAAAGTGAGAATAGATGAAATAATAATGTTGCTTAGTTCTCAGTAGGTATCTACTACCTTGAAAAATGCATTTGTTCTTTCTTTTATACATATTTGTATTTTACTAATTGCCTATCACATGTCAATTGCTATACTTGACAATGAGCATAACATTATAAACAATGGAATTATTCCTTGCTTTTGTGGAGTTTATAGTCTAGTGAAATAGAAATAAAACCACTAATATATTGCAGTAAGTCTAAGATAGGAAGCATATTAATTTTCTTGGGCTACCATTGCAAAGAACCATCAACAGAGTGGCTTAAAACAACCAAAATTCATTGTCTAATAGTTATGGAGGATAAAAGCCCAAAACCTTGGTACCAGGGGTCACTCTGCCTGCAAAGGCTCTAGGGGAGGATCCTTCTTTGTTTTTTTCCAGCTTCTAGTGGCTCCTTGTATTGCTTGATTTTAGGCAACATAACTCCAGTCTCTGCTTCCATCTTGACATGACCTTCTTCCCTGTGTTTCTCTGTATTCTCTCCTCCTCTTATAAACATATCAGTCACTGTATTTAGGACCCATCCTAAATCCAAAATTATTTTATCTTAGGATTTTGAACTGATTGCATCTACAAAGACCATATTTCCAAACAAGGTCACACTCAGAGGTTCTGAGTGTAAGGTGATTAGACATAACATTCCTGTGAACATGAATTTTTGTGGGGCACTATTGAATTACCATAGTGGGGTACACTGTTCTGTTGGTGTTCCTAGCAGGGTCTGGGTAAGAGGTGGAGAGGAGAGATGATGGTGACGAGGCTAGTGGAACAGATGGTAAGAGAACATGTAAGGGATTTAACATTATCCTGAAAGTGGTGGAGTGCCACTGGAGGGAATTAAGCAGGTGGATGAGCTAATCAGATTTGTGTTTTACAAAAATCATATTGGATACAATGTGGAGACAAGGAGTAACTAAGCAATGCTGGAAGAAAAAAGCTAGCTAGGATATTCTCTAGTAATTTAGGTTTGAAATGATGATGACTTGGAGAAGGACATGCTGTTGGGAATGAAGACCAATAAATTCAATTCTGGTATGTTTACAGAAGTAGAATGGGCTTTGCGTGAATTGGAGACAAAGGATGGTAGAGGAATCACATGTAATATGGCCCAGGCTGCTAGCTTTTGAGACTATATGGATGAAAGTTCGAGGTTCTGAAATTGGAAGAGAGAGAGAGAGAGAGTGTGTGTGTGTGTGTGTGTGTGTGTGTGTGTGTGTGTGTGTGTGTGTTTAAGAAAGGGAGGGAAAGAGAGGTAAAGAATGGATCAGTTTTGGATATTTCTTTTAGTTTTGGTTGCTATGGGACTTCCAAGTGCCAATAGCCCGTTGTCTAGTGGCCTGTATGAGACTAGTGATGTGAGTAAATAAATCTTAGTATATTAGTATATAAATGGTACCTGAAATTGTTAGAGAATTGAAAAATGTTTATATGATTACTATAGTCAATAAGGGAGTATTATGCACAATTAAATAATGACATGTAGAAGTAATTTTTAATAGCATATGAAATAACCATTATAAAAGCTAAGTGAAAAGAAGAAAACTAGGACACAACTGTATCTATAGTAAGATCTCGATACTATGTATTTGGCTACTTTTAATAATAAACACTGTAAGTGAATGCACTTAAATGTGGCTGTTTCTGGGTGCTTTTATTTATGTATTTATTTTTACTTATTTTTAAAGTACAGTGTGTTCAATGAGCATATAATACTTTTGTAGCCGGAAAAAATCCAATTTTTGTAAGGTGTTAGCACATAAAATGTACCTGAGATTAGATATTTATAGCATGGTATTTTTAAAAATGAGTGGTTAATTTCAAAGATTGAGCACCTTTTGATTTATGAGAAAAAAATAGTTGTGGAAGAAAAAGGATTATACCATCTGAGCCAAGTATTTATGTAACACCTCAAAATATATATGAGGATAGTATTGTGTGTCCTTAGGTTAAGTAGCTATTTGAGAAATCAGGATAAAAATACTACTCTTGGACATAAAGTAGAAAATAACTTTAGCTTGAAGCATTTTTACTTGATTTTGCAAACCACATCAATGAATGAGCAATTTAATAAGACACAGAAATAGATCATTTTATGTAAGTTGTCATTAGTAATAATGCCAGGTTGCCTTATGTAAGGTGATTAGACATTACATTCCTGTGCAGATTTTACTAATTTCTGTAAGACTTTAATGGTATTTAGATTTCTGGAATGCAAAGCTAGAGCTTTAATATTAAATCTACTTTACATATCCACGGGTTGTGCCATGAGAACAGAACATATTTGCACATTCTTCTGTTCTCTCCCTTCCCCTATCCCTCCAAGTTTCAGAATATTAATTATTCCATTAACACATAATGGATGATATGGTGATGCATTTAAAACTCTTAGATCATCTTTAGGCTATTTTGATGGTAACAGAGGATAATTAATGCCTTGTAATAACTTTAGTAAAAGGTTGAAAGCCGGCTAGTACCTACAGTAAGGAAAATCATTTGATCCTTATGTAGGAGGTTTTGTTTTGTTCTTCAAAGTTTTGATAATTGCTTAATTATTATTATTTGCTTTGACTCCTCAATAAAATTATTTGCTAATCTTGACCTGAGATGAAGTGTAAAAACTTTGTCAGTTAACTAAGCTACAAAACTTGAACATTCTTTTACTTGCTAATGGCTGTGAAATAAGCAGACCCTCTTTCTTTAAAGATAATTTTGAATAGATTCTAGTAATAGATATACTGAATTACATTTCTTGGTTTGTTATTTTATAAAAATATAGGTAATAATAATTATGATAGAAAAGAAACAAGCTTAGATTTCAATAGAGATTTTGAGTCTTTTAAAGTAAGTTTACATTACTTATATCATTTAATTAGACTATACTAGGAATGTTTAAATGACTTTTCCTATACAAAATTTTGGCTTAGTTAGGAGTACAAACTTGGCTTTCCTCTAGAATGTCTATCTGCTTAATAGGTCTTTTCTTTCCCCTTTCTAGAGTGGAATTTTCTAAATTCCTGAATGAGTTTTGAAATCTGCAATAGGATTTTTAACAGTAATAATAATAATAATAATAGTAATAATAATGGCCAACACTTACATATTACATTGTATATGTCAGGCACTGTCCTAAGCTGTCTACACAAATTAACACATTTAATCTTCATAGGGAAATTTTGAGGTAGAGAATTTAGCTTACAGATGAGAAAGCTTATGTACAGAAAGAGAAAGTAAATTTACCTAAGGTCCAATGGCAAAGATGGGATTAGAACCCAGTTGTAGTCCTCGTTTTATTCATTACAAGCTACTGCTTGTAGAAGGCATACATTAACATGAAAGAAAGTATATCAATCCAAAAATGTCAAACACCTAGTCAGTATTCCCTTGTCATCTTATTATGAGACTATCTGACATTCAGCTCTATGCTAGATATGTTACATATTTAATCTTCTCCCACACTTTTGTATCCTGAGCCTCTCATATTTCATTCATTTCAACTTCCTTAACTCTTCTCTCCTAACATTCAGTTTTATAGTTTTATTTACATGATTTCTAGTATATATCATTACAAAGAGATTCCAAGGTAAATTTCTTATTTTTTTAATTAAAAATGAAAATATGCCATCAGAGAAATGCAAATCAAAACCACAATGAGATACCATCTCACACCAATTAGAATGGCAATCATTAAAAAATCAGGAAACAACAGGTGTTGGAGAGGATGTGGAGAAATAGGAACACTTTTACACTGTTGGTGGGATTGTAAACTAGTTCAACCACTATGGAAAACAGTATGGCGATTCCTCAAAGATCTAGAACTAGATGTACCATATGACCCAGCCATCCCACTGCTGGGTATATACCCAAAGGATTATAAATTATTCTACTACAAAGACACATGCACACGTATGTTTATTGCGGCACTATTCACAATAGCAAAGACTTGGAATCAACCCAAATGTCCATCAGTGACAGAATGGATTAAGAAAATGTGGCACATATACACCATGGAATACTATGCAGCCATAAAAAAGGATGAGTTTGCGTCCTTTGTAGGGACATGGATGCAGCTGGAAACCATCATTCTTAGCAAACTATCACAAGAAGAGAAAACCAAACACCGCATGTTCTCACTCATAGGTGGGAACTGAACAATGAGCTCACTTGGACTCGGGAAGGGGAACATCACACAATGGGGCCTGTCATGGGGAGAGGGGAGGGATTGCATTGGGGAGTTATACCTGATATAAATGATGAATTGATGGGTGCTGACGAGTTGATGGGTGCAGCACACCAACATGGCACATGTATACATATGTAATAAACCTGCACGTTATGCACATGTACCCTAGAACTTAAAGTATAATAAAAAAAATAAAATAAAATAAAATAAAATAAAAATGAAAATATCTTTTTGAGATAGTAACACGTAAATATATTTTTCTGTGCCCTAAATCCACATGAAGGAAAACAACAGTAGTAAGTCCAGGATAAAGAAATGATTCACAGAACTTTTGGTATCCCCTTTTATAATTTAAACTTACACTTGATAAGTTTATTATAAACAAAGCACACACAGTAATCTTCCACTTATACTTCAAATTCTTGGATAAAAGAAAAAATAAATATAGTATATATAACTCACTTCGGAACTATGCAGGAAAATAAATCAGAGAACTCTCAGTAGACCAAAAAGTACGAGATATCCAGAAAGGAGACTGTGTTCGATTTGAGAAGGAAGCCACAGCTAAATCTGTGCACAGGGGAGGACTGTCAACCAAAGGTGACTGTGGCACTAAGTCTGTACCATACTCAAAAATGGTAGGCTCCTGATTTTTGGAATAGCAGGAGTCCAGGGAGAAATAACTCATTGCTTAGTTGGGACACAGTAGAGGAGCAATCAGGTATTCAAACCTGAAAATTTCCTGTTTATCTTCTATGGTCTAGACAGCAAGGACATGAGTTTGGATTGGAGAAAAACAGTGAAGTATTCAGATGATTAGCAATGGTGAGGAGGATCAGGGAACTCATTTCCAGGACACTCACTACTGAAATTTCCCTTTTTCAGTGTGTCTCACCATTCCCCCACTCTCACTAAAGACAGACTTTTAGCACTGAAATAGCAAGAGTTAATAAAGTAAGCAGAGTGCAATAAATATGTAACAGCAGAGGAATCTAAGAATCTAATCTAAGATTCCTAATCTAAAGGGAGTCAAGCAGAAAAAAGTGAACAAAAAATTTGATCACTAATGTTTTTAAAAGAAACCATTAATAAATTCATAATTATAAAAGTAGACTGGTTGTCAGCAAGATGGGCTTTCTAATGCTTGCTCCCCCACTGAAATATCAATTTGAATAACTATCCATGCATACAAGTACCTTCAGAAGAGCTAAGGAAACCAGGTGAGAGATGATGGCACCTGAGTGTAGCATAGAAATAAGATGTATAGAAGACAGTAAAAAGAACAGGCATTCTTTACATTACCTGCATCACTCCTTCCCCAACCCCAGCCTGCTTGGTGTGGAGATAGATACTCTCTGCTTGGGGCAAGGAAAGAGAAGTGAGCCATGGTTTTTGCCTGGGATCCAAACACTGGGTCCACCCCAGGAAAACCCAGTGTTGGGCAGGTTTCCAAAGCCTCAAACTCCAGGTTGGAATCTGCAGAGTGAGTCACAAGGCCTGCCTCTGGTACCAGGACAGATCGCTCAGCCTCAGGCTTCAAGCTTGCCCAGGGTACTTGGTCTCTGGGCCCACCCCATTGCTAGGCTGACCCCAGTGGCCCTAGGCCATGGACTGGTCCAGCATTAGACTGGTCCCAGCAGCCCTGGGCTTTGGGACTACCGTAGACCAGGCCAGTCCCCCAGTCTCCATCTCTAGGCTGCCACCTGTGGACCCCTGCCACCTGTGGACCCACTGCAGGCCCACCCTAGGTTCCAGATCAGCTCCAAGCCAAGTTGGCCCATGCAACCTAGGCTTCAGGACCACCCTGGCATCAAGTCAGCACCCCTAACCTCAGGTGCTAGGCTTTTCGACTGTGAACACAGGCTCTAAGCCTACCTGGTGCCAGGCTGGCCCCTGTGGCTCCACTCTCCAGGCCAGCCCTTGTGGCTCCACATCCCAGCAGATTCAACCAGGGTCTGGGACCATTCCAGTTGATACAGGGTCCAGGTCGATCTCAGTAGATCCCAGAAACTGGGCTTAGCCCCATGGACCCAGGCTCCAGAACTGCTCCCATGAACGAGGTTTTCATACTGGTCTCTGTGGCCCCAGAATCAAGGCCAGTGCTTGCAAACCTATCATCTAGGATAGAATCCAAACACCCATGCCCAGCCTGACCCCATGGATCCAGGCTCCAGGTTGGTCCCCAAAACCCCAGGCTCCAGGCCAGCACCCATGATCTCAGCCCCCTGACTGACTCTCACAGGCTCAGACATCATGCCTTTCCCAGCACAGGTCAGCTATAGGCTCTAGGCTAGTTCCCATGACATCAGGCTTTAGTAGACTCAGTGTCCACACCTGTTCCAGCATGCTCAAGCTCTAGGCCCACCCCTATGGACTGAGGCTCCAGGCCCACTCCAGCCTCAGGTCAGCCCTCACAGACTTAGGCTTCAGGCCTGTCCTAGTGACTGGCTGGCCCCTGCCAATTCAGGCACAAGACCCACCGTAGTGCCAAGTTAGCTCTGTTGGACCCAGGCTTTAGGCCAGCCCTCAGTGATATAGGTTCCAGACCCAATTCCACAGAACTTTTAACAGCTCCATGCCAGTGGATCCAGTCCCCAAGCTTAAATTCAGGGACTCAGGCACCAGGCCTACCCATGCATTGATCCAGTTACCAGGCCAGCTTACATGAGGACCCCAGCAGCAAGCCCTCTGGTAGACCATACCAAATGGTCTACTCAGAATTTCTGGATGGGCTGACTGGTGAAGCCTTACCCAAACGAAATTAGTCTGCAAAGACTGGAAAAGTCCTGGTTTCTTCAAATGTGCAGACATCAACTCATGCCACAAGGGTTAAGAACAGTCAGAGAAACATGACATCACATGAGAAAATAAAGTTCCATTAACTGGCACTAAAGAAATGCAGACGTACAAACCAACTGACAGAGAATTCAAAATATGGATGTGTCACTTAAGGATATAGATACTTTTTGAAAAATGTTCATTGTTAAGCAATTTCATCTTTGTATGAACAGCATAGAGTGTACTTATGCAAATCTAGAAGATATAGCCTACTATGCCCCTATGGTGTAGCTGATTGCTACATATAACTATATGGTATATACCAGATAGTATTGCTACCTTATATCTATATAGTATAGCCTATTGCTCTTAGGCTACAAACCTGTACAGCATGTACATATTGATTATATGCAGAATACTATAGGCAGTTGTAACACAATGGTAAGTATTTGTGTATCTAAACACAGAAGCGGTACCATGAAAATGCTATATTATAATCTTATGGGACAGGACCACCATTATATATTTGGTACATCATTAACCAAAATGTTGTTATGCAACACATGACTGTAATTGTTTTAGTAACACAGAAAGGGTCATCCTATCCACTTGATTATTAAAATCCTCCTCTTCTCAGGTCACTCTGTTGAGCATTCACGTAAGATACAAATATCTTTTTTTTTAAACTGCTAAGAGAATTCCATCCACATACCTCTTCCCCAAATTTCTTTGTTTCAAATTTTTCAATCATGCTTCTTGCAAGTTCCTGACCATCCAGCCAAACCATTGGCTACAGCCCATGAATCAGTATATAATCACAAATCTGGCCATTTCTTCTTCCATGCACAGTGCACAACAAGGTGCACTGCTCGAAGTTCTGCCCACTGGGAAGATTTCCCTTTGCCGCTGTCCTTCAGGGATGTCCTAGAAAGGGACTCTAGTGCTGCAGCTGTCCATTTTTGGGTGGTACCTGCGTATTGTGCAGAACCATTATAACCAGACCCTAGTCTTCTCTTCCTCTGTGAACTGATCATAGGGAACTCCCCATGAAGCCATCAGTGCAGGCTCAGGGAGAGAAAGAAGGGTGGCAGAAGTGGAGACCATGGGCCTTTGAGCCACTTCCTCATGTAACTTACTTGTGCCTTCAGGACCTGCTTAAGCTCACAATTCCACTGTGCTGGGGAGGCCTCAGGGAACTTACAATCATGGTGGAAGGGGAAGCAAACACGTCCTTCTCATGGCAGCAGGAAGGGTAAGTGCTGAGCAAAAGGGAGAGAAGCCCTTTATAAAACCATCAGATCTGGTGAGAACTCACTCACTTTCATGAGAACAGCAAAAGGGTAAACACCCCCATGATTAAATTACCTCCCACGGGTAATTGAATGCATGCCTACCCTTCCTTACCTTCATCGTGAAGTAATAGTCTGATTTCATCTTGATATCTGCTTCAGTCACCCCAGCCAACACTGTAACTCTCTTCTTAGCCTGTTGACTCAAAGGTAGGAGGAGCCCAAGGTGGCTAGGTGGCAATCTTAACTTTCGGTTTAATGAAATCATTATTATGTTCTCTGGAACTCCCATGAGTTCCCTCCCATGACACCTAGGGATTATGGGAGCCGCAATTGAAGATGAGAGATTTGGGTGTGGACACAGCCAAACCATATCACATACCCTTGGCAATACTGTTGAAGTGGTATTGGGCATCTTTTATCCGTCTCCCCTGAGAGCACTCAGTATACTGTCAAGGAAACTTGAAGTCTTTTGAATTCTGTTGTTCTTTCCAACTTTACACAATTATTTGAGTTCATCTATTTTAGTAACAAGTAGGTATGATTTCATGTGACACAGGAATAAAGTCAATCACATATATTATTTAATATATGACTTAAAACCCCACTCTTTAGTGCCTGCTTTGTTTCTGGTACTGATAAAATTTGTACTTTCATATGCTGTATCCAGGGACTCAACTCTTAAAAATAACTTACCCAAATTTTTTTAAAAACTTAAAAATAACTTACCAAATCTATTCACAGTGCAGATGAGAAAACTAATTTTAAAATAGCTTATCTATTCACAGTGCAGATGAGAAAACTAAGGTCTAGAGGATTAAGCGATTTGTCAAAATACATTCAGCAGTGTAACACTAGAAACAGGCTCTTCTGATTGAAAATTGATCTGTTTTTCATAATACTTTTAATGTATGTTATGATTTATGCATATTGCTGAAATTTTCAGAAATAATATGAGATGCATGAGTGCGGTCTAAGATGTGACTTCTTCCTATACTTTGTCTCAATTCCTCCTGCCACAAGCTCTCAAGGGTTAAATTGTAGATACTGGCACTCAAGTGGCACTCCTTAAACAAGTTTTTGAGTTGCTAGAATTGTTAGTTCCAGTGTGAACCTGTGCTACCTAGTTCTGATCTGAGATTACATTCATTTGCATGCTTTTTCATTCTGTGAATATTTATTGAACAGCTGCCATGTGCCTGACAATATGCTAGTTACTGTGGATTTAACTGGAAAACAAAATAGACAAACTCCTGGGATGGAGAGTTTAATTTCCAGTGTGACAGTATCATTGCAGCCTCTTCTTCCTTAATTGTCACGACCTAGAATTAAGGAACTTTTTTATTTTAAGTGCTTTCACTACAAAAAAAAGTATGTGAAGTATTGCTTATGTTAATGAGTTTGATTACATTTGTTAAATGGCTTGATTTAGCCATTCCACAATGTGTATGTATTTCAAAACATCATGTTACACATGATAAATTTAATTTTTGTCAATTAAAAAATGAATTAATAAATTTAAAATTGAACAGAAAAAATAGAACATTTTTTCAAATTTTATCATTTTTAAAAATAAATTAATAATATAAAAATTCTATGAAATCATTAAGTAACTGACCAGCCATTCCTCTACAGACAAATATGACTAACCTGTAGAAATCATTTGAATTCTGGGAGGTTATTCATAGATCAGTACCTTCAGCATAATCTTTGTGTATTCACAGCAGTTTTATTAATTACATTTCATGAACTGTTTCTGTTATTTTAATAAAATTAGCCAGTTGTGTTCAAATGTTGGGAATACTAAAGATAAAGCTACTTTACCACCTATAGTTGCTGATAATGTTTTTCAGCCAATAGATCTGCAACTATGTATTCAGATATTTTCTATGAATTTTCTGTGGTAACTCAAGTCAGAGGGCTTTATGGCATTGCTGAGTTCAAGACAGGGCTTTATAGAATTAGTAGGTTTGAGACAGAACATCAACTTATGCACAAGATATAAATCTGAATGATTCAATGATTCTCCTCCAATATTGAGAAGCATTTTACTTCTGAGGTGCTTAACTTTTGTTTTTGTCTCAGAATATGTAGTCCTCTCCTCACCACCTAACAAATGTGCACTATAGTTAAGAGTTGACTGATGTTATTCCTTCTGAGCAAATTATGTCCATTTTCTATTGGCTATTTAGAGCTTCTTAGAATTTACTTTGATTAACATTTATCTTTCCTCTGTAGCAATTCCGTATTTTTAGAACAGGGCTTATGCAATCCAATCGTGTAAGAAAATTATGACGATTTGGCAAAACCCCATTAAATATATTAATTCCTTTTATCATTAATAAATATTTTGTAACACTTCCTTGTTTTTATTGATGATTGACCCAATTCTACATTTAAATGCAAAAGCATGACAGTTTTTACTCTTCACTTTTGAATCTTTGGATAGATTACCAATCATCTTTCAATTCTCACTAAAGGATTGAGCTCCCTAAACAGTAAAGATGAATTAACCAAAAACTGTATTGAGTCAAGGTAAAAATCTTTTTATTGACTGGGAGACATGTATCTGCTTCCTAGAACTCCATCAAGTCTCCCACATCCACCTGGCCTCACAGTACTGGGATTGTGTGAAACCATAATTCTGGGATTACTTTGGCTGCCTTCTGCCTGCATTACTTTCAGACACCAAATCCTGTTCATTAAATCTAAATATAGTACATTCACTTACTTCCATTCTCAGAAACAACCCTTGTCTCTCTACCACCCTCTTTTGCTTGAGCTGCAATCATTGCTTTTTAAGTCTTCTTCTAGTATCCTCTTCAAAACTACTATATGTGAATTTATGTGCAGATTTGGTCAGTCCCAGCCAACTTGAGTTGCTTCCCATTGCTAGGAATAGTGTGCCAAAATGTTTCTTCATTGTCTCATATCTTCTGCAGCCATATCTATTGTCTCTCATTTTTTTCGCTGTTCTTCATTCCTATTGGTCTGTTTTCAGTTCTTTAAATGCTAATGCTGTGTTTTCCCATCTTCAAATCTTTGCACACCATGTTCCTTCTGCTTGCTAAACTTCTTCCCTTAGATCTTTCAAGTTGCAGCTTAAACATTATTTCCTCAAGAAAACTCTCCTTGATTTTTTTTACACTAGTTAATATTCTTTTACAATACGACCCCACAACACTCTGTATATATCTTTTTAAAATAATAATAATTATTATTATACTTTAAGTTCTAGGGTACATGTACACAACGTGCAGGTTTGTTACATATGTATACATGTGCCGGGTTGGTTTGCTGCACCCATTAACTTATCATTTACATGAGGTATTTCTCCTAATGCTCCCCCATTTCCCCACCTCATGACAGGCCCTGGTGTATGATGTTCCCCACCCTGTGTCCAAGTGATCTCATTGTTCAATTCCCACCTATGAGTTAGAACATGCGGTGTTTGGTTTTCTGTCCTTGCGATAGTTTGCTGAGAATGATGGTTTCCAGCTTCATCCATGTCACTACCAAGGACATGAACTCATGCTTTTTTATGGCTGCATAGTATTCCTTGGTGTATATGTGCCACGTTTTCTTAATCCAGTCTATCATTGATGGACATTTGGGTTGGTTCCAAGTCTTTGCTATTGTGAATAATGTCACAATAAACATATGTGCGCATGTGTCTTTATAGTAGCATGATTTATAATCCTTTGGGTATATACCCAGTAATAGGATCACTGGGTCAAATGGTATTTCTAGTTCTAGATCCTTGAGGAATCGTCACACTGTCTTCCACAATGGTTGAACTAGTTTACACTCCCATCAACAGTGTAAAAGTGTTCCTGTTTCTCCAAATCCTCTCCAGCACCTGTTATTTCCTGACTTTTTAATGATTTCCATTCTAACTGGTGTGAGGTGGTATCTTATTGTGATTTTGATTTGCATTTCTCTGATGATCAGTGATGATGAGTATTTTTTACTGTGTCTGTTGGCTGCATAAATGTCCTCTTTTGAAAAGTGTCTGTTTATATCCTTTGCCCACTTTTTGATGGGGTTGTTTGATTTTTTATTGTAAATTTGTTTAAGTTCTTTGTACATATCTTAAGTGTCTTTTAAAATTCTCATTATGTGTGCAATTATTTTTCCTCCCAATATCAGTCTTTCCTAACAACATGTAAGCTCCATTGGGGTATAGTTTATTTCTGCCTTGTTCTTTCCTATCATAATGTCAGCCACAGTATAAATTCCTAGTAAATAATGCTTACATAAGGAATTGAAAGATAGATGTGTTACTAATTTTAAAGGTTGGTTATTTCTTGAGAGCTAAGACTTACCCTTTTCATATAGGTGGGTTATTTTGTGTTTGTTAAGAGATGTTCCTATTTCAATTTTCTTGTTCAAAATGAATTTTTTAATGCATTAAAATAAAATTAGTGTTGTTTTGTAAAAATGGATTTAGTTAGAACGATTCATTGATTCTGTAATCCTAGCAAGCTGGGAGGCCGAGTGTGGTGGATCATGAGGTCAGGAGTTCGAGACCAGCCTGACCAATATGGTGAAACCCCATCTCTACTAAAAATACAAAAATTAGTCAGGTGTGGTGGTGTGTGCCTGTAATCCCAGCTACTCAGGAAGCTGAGGCAGGAGAATTGCTTGAACTCGGGAGATGGAGGTAGCAGTGCGCTGAGATCACCCCACTGCACTCCAACCCGAGCGACAGCGAGATTCCATCTCAAAAATAAAAAAAGAAAAAAGAAAAATGGTTCATTGATTGATTTGTATATATTTCTAGTTGATGACTAGTTTTTAGTTTTTGTTATATGTCTTCTTTACTGAAATTTGGGTCATATTCTTTACAAAGAAGCTACATGAATACTTTTAAAAATAGGAATATTAACCACAGTAGTGTTTCCATTTGACAAATAATTTTTACGATTTATTAGTATGAATCTAGCCAGCAGTCACTTGTTCTAAATCATAACACTTCAATAATCTTCATTGGAAAAAACATAAGTTATGTGTTTTTTAGAACTCAGTTTAGCAAGAATTAAGTGAAGGATTTGAAATATAAGATGCTTGCCCTCCCAGAGTGCTCAAAAGAATGCTGAAGCTGGAAAGCCTAACATGTCAGTAGCTTGGCAATTCCCCTGATAACTCCACACTATTAATCATTAAAGGAGTTTTTGTAATATGTCAGGGGCTTATAATTTTGCTCTATTATAAAAACATTTTGTGACAGGAAGATAATTTCAATTTCTGTGTCAATGAATCTGTGTAAAAATTTTAATCACACAATTACAGAAAGAGTTCTGGTCTTTGAAAAACAAACTTTAGCTAATTAGAGTAATTTATAATTTTTTAAGTAGAATTAATCTGCCTGGCTATTTTATAATTATAAGATGGATTCTAACAGTGAATAGGTGGTGTCTGAGGGCCCCTTTCAATGCCTTTGCGCCAAATTATAATTTATGGCCTTATGGAACAAAGTTGTATCAAGAGTAAATATGTTTCCATGTGGAATGTCTTAAGATGTTAGAATGCATTGTTTAAAGATGATTTATAGCAGTATTTAAGAACTTAAGCAGCATTGGTTTCATTTCACAATCCCAGAAATAGTTTACAAATACCTAAAATTATTTACTATAGATTAATATGATACTGCTAATTTTCTTCAAATGTCCTTTGGATCTTTTAGTAGAGACAGGGGTAAATTTAAGGAAACTACACATTTCACAGATAAAGAGCACATTTTGGAGACTTAGAAAAAAAGATTATAGAATGAAGGCTACTCTCGTTCCTATATCTCAGGGCTAAGTAGAATTATCTCTGATGAAATCTATTCCATCTCAGAAATAAAGCAACTTTATCTCAGAAGGCTGCAGGGCTGTACATATCTGTCTGTGAAATGTAGCTCGAGATACTGAAAAGTTTAATGGTCATTCCTGGGGGTTAGTTTTTTGAAGAGTCCTATATAATTTGGAGAGTGTGCCACTTACTCTGCTGCCTTAGAAAATTTAAAAAATAAAAGTTTGTAGAAAATGTTAACATCTGTTTAAATCTTTTGTCACTATAGAGCAGAGCAGAAAAAAGGTATTTGCAATAGGAGGCACAAATAGAAGAACCTTGAGTATGATCTTGGAAAAGAAGTCATGGATGAATATAGGTGAATTAGAATTGAAGCTGATGCCAATTTTCTGATTTTAAGTCCATCTTTTTCCATTATAGGATTAAAAGCACAAGATTGTTAATACCTGAAAACACATATTAATTGACTCCTGAAACTGGGTGTTAGAGTAATAATGAAAGGAAAATACTTTCATTATTTCAAAATACCCCAAGGTACCTTGGTTCGAGTCCAGTTATTCCCAGTTAAAAATTAATTCTGTTGTTTGCAGAGTGATACAACTAACCAAGATGCCCCAGGGCTCTGTTAGAAGAAGATTGTTAATTTACAAAGCTCCTTGCTGCAGATGTTTTGCTCATTCTGTGACTAATTCATAAAAGTTTGTTTGTTTTATTTTTAACCAATGAAAAGAGAAGGAAAATATCATCTAGAATAAAGTGGGAATATACTTTAGAATTTTATTAAATTTATCTTTCTAGCATTTCTTATTAAGCAGTGTTTCTACTCTTTAAAATGAAATTCTACTTATGTGATTTTTGTTTCTTCCTTTCTCTCTTTTTCCTCCCTTGCTTCCTCCATCTTTTTTTCTCCCTTCCCCTGTCCCATACTATTTTCCTCTTCCTTCTTTTATTTTTCCTTTGGTGTGGGGTAATGTAGCCCTTTCAAAGTGATGAAAATATTCTATGATTAGATCATGGTGATAGTTACACAACTTTGTAAATATTCTGAAAATCATTGAATTGCACATTTTCAATGACTGAAATCTATGGTATTTAAATTACATATCAAAGCTGTTTTTAAAAAGGTGAAAGGCCTACTAGAGGTTAACTAAGGTGAGTGGTGTGAGTAAAGTACAGAACAGCCAGCAGCCTATTCTCATCTCTCATTTCAGATTGATTATAACAAATAACAAGGCTAGACACTCAATTTCAGGACTCAGTTGGTATGTCCTTTCAGTTCTTACCAATTTTGCACGTTTTAGTCTTGTGATGGAAGAGATGGGCTGACAATCAGAAACCTGGCATTGGTTACAGCTTTAATTCACCTCCATCAATTTGTGGTCTTTGTGTCCTCCATCCTGAGAAAGGAGACTGTCTGTGATAATTTAGAGACAGATTTGATATTTATGAAGATAAGCAACAGGATAGTGAGCTCTTGAACATACAGTAGTCAGTAGAAAAGTGGACAAAAAGCACACAAAACACCTACTGTGTTTAATCAGATATAGTTAGGAAAACAGTTTGAGTATTTATTTTTGAAGTCTAGGAGACTGTATTCATTCTGAAGTAAATGCCATGTCCCAATGGTGAATTAAAATTTAGTTTTTCTAAAAGTATTGTATGTTTGATTTTTAAAAATATTTTGGATACCTGGAAAATACTCTTTGTGTACATCAGGAAGTTTTTCAAAATACCTAAAAGTTAAGTTCCATTATAAAACTAGGGCAGTAGGAATCCATGCAATCAAAATGTATTCTTTGTCACTTACTTCCTTTGCAGAAATTGTCTACCTATTCTAGATTATTGAAATAGATCAGGTGAGCTTCGTCAGCAAGAAGGAAGATGCATTTAACATTTTTTCCCAAGGCTAACCTATGTGCTATAATTTATTCAAATTAGCTAAAAACTGGAAAAAGAATCACTCTAGAATGTCTAGATAAGTGGTTCATATTTGTTCAACTGTCCTTTCATTTAAAATTTTTTCACTTAATTAAAAATATTCTCTTGTAAAAGATAAGTATATTCAATTTTAATGAAAATTTGGCTTAATGGAATTTTGACTGCATGGAAACAACTGTTTAAAATGAGAATTCAGAGGATCCTTATTGATTATCTAGTCTCACCACCTCATTGACAAAGAGTAGATTTTTACTTTTAGGGAAGAGCTTGTATTTCCCTCATTTGTATTATTTTATTTGTATTGTATTTTATTTTTTGAAACAGAGTCTCACCGTCACCTAGGCTAAAGTGCAGTGTCATGATCATAGCTTCCTGCAGCCTCAAACTCCTGGGCTCAAGTGATTCTTCTACCTCAGCCTCCCAAGTAGCTGGGACCACAGGTGCATGTCATCTCTCATGGCTAATTTTTTTTTTTTTTTTTTTTTTTGAGACAGAGTCTTGGTATGTTGTCTGGCCAAGTCTGAAACTCCTGCCTCTAGTAATCCTCCTGCCTTGCCCTCCCAAAGTTTTAGTGTGAACCACCACATACAGCCTATTTTTCTTTAAGAAAAATACATTGAAGACTTGAATTTTTTATTTAGGATTAAAGGATAGTTTTTAAAATTTAGTAGAGAAACACATTATTTCACTGGAAGGTAGTTTGCCAAAATATTTACAATGCTTATCTGTGATGGGTTAGATTAAGATTTTTTTTTTTCATTTTCTTTTGTGCTCCAGATGTTTCATGATGAATATATTACTTTTGCAGAGATGAAATGACATTTTAGGCCTGGCACGGTGGCTCACACCTGTAATTGCAGCACTTTGGGAGGCCAAGGTGGCCGAATCGCCTGAGGTCAGGAGTTCCAGACCAGCCTAGGCAACATGGCAAAACCCTGTCTCTACTAAAAATACAAAAAGTTAGTTGGGCATGGTGGTGGGTGCCTGTAATCCCAGCTACGTGGGAGGCTGAGGCACAAGAATCACTTGAACCTGGGAGGCGGAGGTTGCAATGAGCTGAAATCGTGCCACTGCACTCCAACTTGGGGAGTAGAGCAAGACAATGTCTCAAAAAAATAAAAAAGAAATGACATTTTATAAAGCACACTTTGGCTTTAATAATTAATGTTTCACAATTTTAGATGACATTTTTAAAATTGTAGTAAGAACACAATGTAAGATCTACCTTTTTGGTGAACTTTTAAATGCGTAATACATTATTGTTGACTACAGCTACAATGTTGTACAGCAGATACCTAAAGTTTATTCATTCTGTTGACTGAAACTTTATGCCTGTTGATTATTAACTCCCCATTTCTCCTCCCACAGGGCCTTGCAACCATAGTTCCTCTCTTGGATTCTGTAAATTTGAGTATTTTGTTAATACATACCTAAGTGGAATTATGTATGATTTGTGTATCTGTGACTGGCTTATTTCACTTAGTATAATGTCCTCAGGGTTCATCTATGTTTTGCAGATTGTAGAATTTGTTTTCAGAGTGATTTTTAAAGATATATGCCACATTTTCTTTATTCATTGCTCACTGGACATTTAGGTCCACCTGTTGGCTAGTGTGAAGTGTTGCACTGTACATAGGCATGCTGGTCTCTCTTTGAGATCCTGATTTCAATTATTTTGGATAAATATCCAATATTAATTTCTAGAACATATAAGTTTTTTTTTTTTTAAGTTTTTTTGAGAAACCTCTACTTTCTACCGTAATGGCTGCACCATTTTGTATTCCCATCAACAGCTGTTCCAATTTCTCCTATCCTGGTGAATACCTGTTGCCTTTTGTCTTTTTGATAATAGGCATTCCTAGCAGGTGTGAGGTGACATCTCGCAGTTTGATTTGCATTTTCCCATTGGATTAGTGATGCTGAGAACCTTTTCATGTTCCTGTTGGCCATTTGCATATCTTTTTTGGAAAAAATGTCTATTCAGGTTCTTTGCCCATTTTTTGATTGGGCCATTTGTGTGCTTTTTTTGATATTGAGTTATAGGAGTTCTTTTATATTTTGGAGATTAATTCTCATAATATATGTGTCTCGCAGTATTTTCTCCCGTTCTGTAGTGCTTGTTTTTCATGCATTGTTGATTGTTTTCTTTGCTGTGCAAGAAAAACTAAGTTTTTAGTTTGATGTAGTCCCACATATTTTTATTGCTTGTGTTTTGATGTCATCTGTAACATCATTGCCAAGACCAATGTAATGAAGCTTTTCTCTTATGTTTTCTTTTAGGAGTTTAACAGTTTTGAGTCTTATGTTTAAGTCCTTAATCTATTTTGAGTTGAGTTTAGTGTACGTTGTAGCATAAGGATACAATTTCACTTTATTTGCATGTGACTATCCAGTTTTCTCAACATCATTTGTTGAAGAGACTATCCTTTCTTCATTGTACGTTCTTAACACCCTTGCCAAAGATCAGTTTACTATATTTGTATGGGTTTATTTCTGGGTTCTCTGTTCTGTTCCACTGGCCTATATGTCTGTCTTTGTTCTGACCATACTGTTTTGGTGTTTTGTAATACATTTTAATATCAAGAAATGTGATGCCTCCAGTTTTGGTTTTTTTTGGATTGTTTTGGCTATTTGGGGTTTTTGTAGTTTCATATGCATTTTAGATTTTTTGTTCTAATTTTGCAAAAACTGCTTTTAGGATTTTAATCAGAATTTCATTGAATGTATAGATTACGTTGAGTACTGTGAATATCTTAACAATACTGTCTTTCAATAAATACAGGATGTTTTTCCATTTATTCATATCATAATTACTTTTATCAATAATTTGTAGTTTTCAGTATACAAGTCTCTCCTTAGTTAAGTTTATATCTAAATATTTTACTATTTTGGAAATGTTTGGTCTTTTTATTCCTGTAGTTTGGTGGGCAGGAGAGTTACAGTTCTTTTACTCCTGCTGCCCTCTGCTCAGCAAACAGGAGCATTACAGCTCTTTCACTCCCACAGTTCAGTAAGTTCTGTGTTCTTGTCCTGTGACCAGGAGGAATAAGGTACGTGGACACCAGAGAGGGGGTAAGTCAGAGTAGAATTTATTGAGTGAAAGTAAAGCTCTCGACAGCGAGACGTGACCCAAAACTGGGTAGTTGTCTGTGAGGCTGAGTCCAACGTTTTTATGGACTTAGAATAGGGGAGTGCATGCTGATTGGTTTATGAGTGGGCTTGGAAAAGGCACCTTTCATTTGGTTAAATGGTATAATTCAGAAAGAACCAATTGAGAGAGAGTGTGTTAAATGAGGAAGGAAGTTCTCACTCCAGTCTGTGGATTCCATCTGGAGTGGTAGCTTGGTTTTTAGGCTTTAGATTGTCTGTGGCTTGAAGGTTAAGTTTCACTGGGGACCCGTCCCTGTCTGCCTAGGAATTTGTCTCCTGTCACTATCAGTACTATTGTATATGAGATCATTTTCCTCATTTCCTCTCCAGACAGTTCATTGTGCTGACATGATACTCAACAATGAAAAACTGAAAGCTTTTTCTCTACTGTCAGGACTAAGGCAAAGGTGTTCACTTTTCCAGCTCTATTCAATATAATACTGGAAGTCCTAGTCAGAGCACTTAGGCAAGAAAAAGAAATAAAGCCATCCAAATTGGAAAAGAAGTAAAATTTTCCCTATTTATAGATGACATGATCTTATATATAGAAAACTTAAACATTCCATTAAAAAAACTATTAGAAATTAATAAACAAATTCAGTAAAGATGCATGTTACAAAATCAAATTACAAAGATCAATTGTGTTTCTATACCCCTATTTTAAATTTTAAATTTTACAACAATAAATTTAAATCAGACCTATGCCAGTATAAATTATAAACTTTTATATACATGAATTAAAATTAATGGTGTTTATATTTTAACTCGAAATATTTGTGCATGCATGTATATATTCATATATGTATGTATAAAACAAAGGTAAAATATTAATATACCATAGGAGATTTTTCTTTTAAAGTGTTTTTTTTACTAAAATTTCAGAAATAAAAAATTGAGAGGTTATCATTCCCAGCCCTTTATTGCTGGTACTTTTATCAACCTACTTTACATTTATCAATCACTGAAATGTTTTTTCAGTGCCCAATATGTGTCAGGTTAAGGCTTAAAACCACACAGAAGGGATAGATTTTGCAAATCTTTTGATTTGGTAGAGTGGTAACATGTATAAATGAAGAATTTCAGATAATATGACAGATTATATACATAGATTTATAGAGAATGGAGTGACCATTCATGTTGGGGAGTGGGCCACTCCAATGCCTGCTTAATTTGGAAAGGAGCGTTAGAGGCAGAGGGACAAGTAATGCTAAGAATAGATGTATGAAGGACTTAAAGCAGAAGAATGGAAAATCGATAATTTTAGAAATATCATTTTAACTTTATCCAACTTCCAGGAGGGAAAACACCTTAACCAGTGTTAAATAACTGTTTCTTAATTTGTTTTTATTCAAATAAAAAGTATTGGACCAAAATCTCTCTTTTTATGTTTTATTGTACTTATTTGTATTTCATGTGTGTTAAAAATCCAAAATTAAAAAAAATTATTCATAACTTAAATAATCATTGACTAACCTCTGGACACACTGTTATTTTTTTGACCTGGTCTTTCTTAACATAATCTACCTTTTTGTTTCTTTTTAAATGTACTGTTTAATCAATCATGTTGTATATCTTCTAAATATTTGATTTCTTTAGCTCAAAATTCTCCTAATTTTTTTCATCTTGAGATTCATCATTTTTTAAAGTGCTAATTAGTGATTAATATAACCAGGAATTATTATATCAGTGGTCCTTTGAAACTTTATAAATTTTGACATATTGATTGGTTAATTTCTAATTTCTAAGAACTAGTTCAATTGCAATTTTACTTGTACAGGTACATATGTATATACACACAACACTCACACATATATATGTTCATAATTAAATTTATCTCTGAAACTAAATATAGGCCTTCCGCTTTACCCTCTCCTATACTTGAATAGCCTTAGAAAATTTGATATTTGATTTACTATTTAGAGGGCATATAATTTAATCATAAAAACTTAAGATTTGCTTTTCATTTTAAATTATGAAACTCTGATACATATTTATTGAAATATGTGCACATTTATTTAAAATAAATAAAAACAAATGTTCAAATTTAATTGATAATTTTGATATAATTTTTAAAATCCGTGTTTAAATTCAAGTGGGAATTTTTATTTTTGAAAATCTCTGAGGCACATTATAAATAATTTTTTTAAACTACTGTGAAAGTACCTTTTTCTTTATTAAGCTCTTTCCAGTATTTGCAGGTTATAAATATAATACAACTTGTTTTTCTTACTTTGTGACCATACATGAGAACAGTGGAGGATCTCTGTGCCTGTGCTAATTAGAGGTACCCTCCTTGTACAGCACTATTTATTTCTCTGCTTTCAGTTTCCAGATGCCTGTACTCTTCAAACATCTCTTTGACCCGTAGACTGAGAAGCACTACCCAGAACTTGAGATTTTCACTAATCTCTAGTGCTATATAATCTGCTTTTCAAAAGTCAACTAAATCTGGCTTCTTTTCCTTGCCTACCTATTTCTAGTTTATTCACTGTTCTACAGGATGAAAGGAAAATCAGGTTGCACCAGCTAAGGGTGAATTTTGGAGAAACTCTGTGTTAGCTAAATAATCACATCTTTCTTTTCTGTTGCACCACACTCAAAATAGCTTAGTAAATTATTAACATTATTATAATCATCTTATTTTAAAAGATGAAGAAATAGCTTTATTTGTTGATAACAGTTGAATGTGTAGAAACAATTATTTCCACTTTATGGTACTAATGAAAAAATTAAATTAGACAGTATATGATTTTTCCTTGGCCAAATAGGTAATGATAGTGAGAATTAATACCTATTTTTCTCAATTTCCAAGTAATATTCTTTTTGCTACACAATGCTGCTACGCATATGTGCCTTCATTATTTTGAAATAAAACAGTTGTTCCATTCAGAGATTACATGGTTATGATTCAATTGCATTTTAAGAGTATTATATTCTTTTAAAACATACTCTTAGATATCTTGAGAGGGAAAGCATTGTTTAAATTTTAAAAATGTGATATAAAAACAAAGTTCCTCTGCTAATTAGTATTTTCTAACTCTTTCTAATTTTAGTAATTTATGAATATAAAGGGTTTATTGTGAAAAATTTTAACATGTTAAAATAGTTTTCAGGTGCGGTAACAGAAATATAAATGTTTATGATTAGTTAGCTTTTCAAATTAGATATAATAGAATTGAAAATAGCATTTTAATTTTAAATTTTATTTCATATAAGATCTGCTTCTAGAAAATGGCATTTTAAAAATATGTAATATTTTTAAAATTATTTCAAACTTCTATAATGTTTCTGTTTTCTACAACACACTCACACACACACACACACACACACACACACACACACGACATGAATTTTAGTCCTAAAATATACCTTTAAAATCAAATGTAGCTCTGCCTCATTTCAGGAGGAAGCTGTGGTATTTCATGTAATACAGGTTTTAAAAAATAATATTATGGGCTTAAATGTACTCTTATTGCAGGAATCATTCTCTGGGCTTGTGCTATAAGTCATTCAGTGAAATTACAATGTCAAATGTAAGACTGAATACCAAAGGTTGTTATTTGGATTGACGAAAAAGATCTAGTAACTAGTAACAAATGGAAAATGCCTATTCAAAAATTGCAAATATTTTATTGTTTTAAATTTTTATGTGTGTCAATTTTATAATACAAAAAAACTCATCAAAATTATTCATATGAACTGAATGGAGTTTATTATAATCATTTTAGAATGCTTTTAATTTGTATTATAAAGAGTTTCCAGCAGGAACAAAAGTACACAGAGTAGTGTAACGAGGCCTCATGTATCTACTATCCACCTTCACCAATTTCAATGCATGATCATTCTGTTCATGTGTATGCTCATTTCACAACCTTCCTCCCAATATTATTTTAATGCAAATTTCAACAATATATTATTTCATTTATAAATATTTCTGTGTGAATTTCTAAAAGAGAAAACTATTTACATGCAACTACTATGCCATTATTGCATTAAAATAATTAGTAATAATTATTTAATGTCATCAATAGCTACCCAGGTTTCAAATTCCCAATTGTCTCATCAAAATTATAGTATTTTGAATTTACTTGTTTGTAAATATAACCTCTACTCCCTAACTGCCTATAATTTTCAGATTTTTATATATCTTTATTTTAGTGTCTTTAATCAATAAATTTTTCCATAATATTTTTCTCTCTGTTTTTATTCCCCATGTAACAAATAAATGTCATTTGTGCAGTAGAGTTTCCCACAGTCTGGATTTTAATGATGGCATCCCTGTAGTTTAACAGGTTCATCAGTTCATGGAATTTCCTGTAAAATATTAGCTAGACATGAAGGTTTGATCAGAATCATGTTTGATTTTCTTTTGGCAAGTCTGTTTCATAGTGGTAATGTGTTCTTTCATTGGGAGTTATATTACTTTGGCTTGTTTCTTTTTTTGATGTTAGTATCAACTGATGCTCATTGACTCTACTAACTCTTCAGGGATTGAAAATGGTTGTTCCAATCTTATCATTACTAACATACTAATTAACAGAATACTTCTAAAAAACATCACCACTGCCCATCACCTACTACTGGATGATCTAGTGAAATAATTTATACAGGGAAGTCAAGATAATTAGTTGATTCTTTCCCTTCATTTGCTGACTCTCAAAATAATGAATTTATTTTCTAGCATTGTTTAATGATGAGTGATGATCTGTCGTTATGAGCTCATGGATTTAGACATATTTGACATATTTCAACCCATTGCAATTTATTATTCTAATCTATGGTTAGTTACTCTTCTCATTTTAATTACTGGAGTCTCCTCAACTTTGAACTAAGACTTTGTACCACTTGCCCTAGACTATGAATCAGCCATTTGTCCAAGGAACTTTGGTTTTGGGGGTTGTAGTTTCCAGTCTTTCAATAGTCAGAGTTCTTTTTTCCTCAAGATAAACTATGTATTGAATTTACACAGCTTGTTCTAATTCAGAATCAGAACTGCAGCAGTTTTACATAACCATTTGTCTCACATTTATATCTCTTTTCACATATATTTTCCAGTTCTTAATAGCACTGAAGGTAATAGAATTATTCACTTTAAGCCCATGTTGCATACAAAAGAGACATAGAATAACAATTCAAATACTACCTCATCTATATGAGTACTGAATTTAAAATTTATATTTCTTTTTGTCTTCATGATATATCTTCTTAGGGGTATTACACTCAAATTATTATGTTTTAACATCACATGAAATAACTCCTGTCTCTGTGCTTATACCCCCAATTGGATAAGTATTTAGGATCATATTTTCATTTTACTTTCTATTGTCAGAAATTGCCCATTTAAATTTACATTTTACATTTAAAGTGGTTTATTCTGAGTCAAATATGAGTGACCCTGGACTGTTACACAGCTTCAGGAAGCCTTAAGAACATATGCCTCCAAATGGGTATTTGGGATATAGCTTGGTTTTATGTATTTGAAGGAGGCAAATTACAGGCAAATACATAAATCAATACATGTAAGGTATATACTGGTTCAGTCCAGAAAGGCTGGACATATCACAGTGATGGCAGGGACGGTGGGCTCACAGGTTATAAGTGGATTCAAAGATTTTCTGACAGGCAATTGGTTGAAAAAGATAACTTCTGCCTAAAGAGTTGAACTTAGCAGAAAGAAATGCTTGAGTTAAGATAAGGGTAGACAAGATAGCTAGAGTTAAGACTGGTTGTGAAAGTTTAGGTTTTTATTATGTAGATGAAGCTTCCAGAGAGCAGGCTTCAGAGAGAATAGATGGTAAACCTTTCTTATCAGACCTTAAAATGTGTCAGACACCTACTTTTTTCCTGGATCAGGAAAACACCTGGAAAGGGAAGGCGATTCTGTACAGAATGCAGATTCCCCCATAAGAGACAGTTTTGCAGGGTCATTTCAAAATGTGTCAAATAAATGTATTTTGGAGTAAAATACCTTTATTTCCCTCAGGGCCTGCTACCTGTTATGTGATGCTATACCAGAGTCAGGCTGGAATTTGGTATATTATGCAACAGTCTCTTTTGTTAGTTCTGTGATCTCTATTTTAATATTAAAGCTTGTCAGTTGTTCTTAATCTCAAAAATGTAGGAGTTTCTTTATAGCAATATGAGAACAGACTCATACAGAAAGTTGGTACTGAAGAGTGGAGCATTGTTATAAAGATACCTGAAAATGTGAAAGTAACTTTGGAACTGGCTCATGGGCAGAGGTTAGAAGAGCATGCAGGGCTCAGAAGAAGACAGGAAGATGAGGGAAAATGTGGAACTTTTGAGAGACTTATTAAATTGTCATCACCAAAATGCTGATAGTGATATGGACAGTGAAGTCCAGGCTGAGGAGATCTAGATGGAAATGAAGAATTTATTGGGAACTGGAGCAAAGGTCATTTTTATTATAGGTTAGGAAGGAGCTTGGTTGGATTGTGCCTCTGCCCTAGGTAACTGTGCTACCTTGAACTTACAAGTGATGATTTAGGGTATCTGGAGGATGAAATTTCTAAGGAGCAAAGTGTTCAAACTGTAACCTGGCTGCTTCTGCTAGCCTGTACTCATATGTGTGAGCAAAGAAATGATGTAAAACTGGAACTTATATTTTAAAGGGAAGCAGCACTTAATGGCTTAGAAGATTTGCAGCCTGGTCATGTGCTGTCTAAGCTTGGAGGCTTAGAAAATTTGCAGCCTAGCCCATTTTCTGAGGAGGAATTCAAACTGGCTGCAGAAATTTGCATAACTAAAATGAAGTCAAATGCTATTAGCCAAGACAATGGGAAAAAAGCTTTGAAGGCATTTTGGAGACATTTGTGCAGCCCCTCCCATTACAGGCATGGGGGCCTAGGAGAACTCAATGGTTTCATGGGCCAGGCCCAGGGCTGTGCTGCCCTGCGCAGCCTTGGGACACTGCCCCCCACATCTCAGCTACTTCAGCTCTAGCCATGGCTCCAAGGGGCCCAAGTACAGCATGGGCCACTGCTTCAGAGGGTGCAAGCCATAAGCCTTCGTGGTTTCTACATGATGTTACGCCAGCAGGTATATAGTGTCTAAGAGTTGAGACTTGAGAGCCTCTGCCTAGATTTCAGAGGATGTATGGAAAAGGCTGGATGTCCAGGCAGAAGCCTGCTACCCTGGTGGAACCTTCATGGAGAACCTCTACTAGGAAAGGGGAAGTGTGTGGTTGGAGGCCCCACACAGAATCCCTGTTGGGGCACTGCCTAGTGGAGCTGTCAGAAGAAGTCCTCTGACCTCCAGACCCTGGAATGGCAGATCCAATGGCAGCTCGCCTCCTGCACCTGGAAAAGCTGCAAGCAGTCAATGCCAGCACTTGAGAGTAGCCATGGGGACTGAGCCCTGCAAAGCCACAGGGACAGAGACCCCCAGGGCCTTGGGAGCCCACCCATTGCATCAGTATGCCCTGGATGTGAGATACTGAGTGAAAGGAGTTTATTTCAGAGCTTTAATGTTTAGTGACTGCCCTGCTGAGTTTCAGACTTGTGTAAGGCCTGTGTACCCTTTCTTTTGATCAATTTCTCCCTTTTGGGATAGGAGTATTTACCCAATGCCTGTATTCCCATTATGTCTTGGAAGGAACTAACTTGTTTTTGATTTTACAGGCTCCTAGGCAGAAGGGATTTATCTTGTCTTAGATGAGATTTTGACCTTGAACTTTTGACTTAATGCTGGAATGAGTTAAGACTCTAAAGAACTGTTGGGAAGGCATGATTGTGTTTTGCAATGTGAGAAGAAGATGAGATTTGGTAGGGGCCAGGGGCTGAATGATATGGTTGAGATCTATGTCCCTGCCCAAATCTCATGTTGAATTATAATCCCCAATATTGTAGAAGGGGCTTGCTGGGAGGTGATTGGATTATGGGGTGGTGTCTCATGGTTTAGCATAATCTTCCTAGTGCTGTTATCATGATAAATTTCTCACAAGAGCTGGTTGTTTAAAAGTGTATGGCACCTCGTTCTTCTAAAAGTGTATGGCACCTCATTCTTCTCTCTCTTCCTCCTGCTTTGGACATGTAAAGTGCAGGCTCCCTGTTTGCTTTCTTCCATGATTATATGTTTTCTGAGGCCTCCCCAGAAGCCAAGCAGATGCTGCCATGCTTTCTATAAAGCCTGGGGAACCATGAGCCAATTTAACCTCCTTTCTTTATAAATTATCCAGTCTCAGGCATTTCTTTGTAGCAATGTGAGAATGAACTAATTCTGAGAGAAAGGTAATCTTTGTTGTTTTACCCAATTTTGTAAGCTCTAAGGACTTTAAAAAAATGTTTTTTTGTTTGTTTTTTTTTAATTTACTCTGGAAAATAAAACAAAGAATGAGTAAAGTTTTAAACAAAAGATAAGCACTGCCTAGCTCTGATGATGACAGGAAAAGGAAACGCACAGGTAGCTAAATATTCAAATTATTTAGAACTAAGTCAAAGAACATTATATTAATTTAGATAGAGGAAACATGACTAAATGAATATTTATGGTTTTATATACAGGCCTGGTCCTATATCACATGAAGTCAGTTTATTTTGACTGTCGTCTGCTCTCAGGTCTGAAGATGAGTCTTTAATTAACTTGAATTTGGTGTCAGATACCAGCATTGATGTTTAAGATTCAGTAGGAGTTGGGCCGGGTGTGCTGGCTCTCACCTGTAATCCCAGCCCTTTGAGAGACCAAGGCAGGTGGATCACTTGAGACCAGGAGTTTAAGACCACCCTGGCCAACATGGCAAAACCCTGTGTCTACTAAAATACAAATAAATAGCCACCTGTGGTGGTGCATGCCTGTAGTCCCAGCTCCTTGGGAGGCTGAGGCATGAGAATCGCTTGAACTGAGGAGGCAGAGGTTGCTGTGAGCCAAGATCTTGTTGGTGCACTTCAGTCTGGTCAACAGAGCAAGACTCTGTCTCAAAAAAAAAGATTCAGTAGGAGTCAGTACTCCTTTTCAGATGAATTAGGTGTGTACCCACGAGTCAAAGCCTTGCAACTTAATAGCACAAAGTAGTGTGGTTAACAATATTTTATAAAGACCCTGGAGCTGGAGAGAATTTTTTTTTTCTTTAAGACGGAGTCTTGCTCTGTCACCCCGACTGGAGTGCAGTGGTGCTATCTCGGCTCACTGCAAGCTCCCCCTCCTGGGTTCATGCCATTCTCCTGCCTCAGTCTCCCGAGTAGCTGGAACTACAGGCGCCTGCCACCACACCCGGCTAATTTTTTTTGTAGTTTTAGTAGAGACGGGATTTCACCATGTTAGCCAGGATGGTCTCGATCTCCCGACCTCGTGATCCACCTGCCTTGGCCTCCCAAAGTGCTGGGATTACAGGCCTGAGCCACTGCGCCCAGCCGAGATTTTTTAAAATGATGTTTAGTCATTCATCTGGAGCCAGGCTGGAGTGCAGGGGTGCTATCTTGGCTCACTGCAAGCTCCGCCTTCTGGATTCACCCGCCATTCTCCTGCCTCAGCCTCCCAAGTAGCTGGGACTACAGGTGCCTGCCAGCATGCCTGGCTAATTTTTGTATTTGTAATAGAGACGGGGTTTCACAGTGTTAGCCAGGATGGTCTCGATCTCCTGACCTCGTGATCCGCCCGCCTCAGCCTCCCAAAGTGCTGGGATTACAGTGGAGTTTTTTACTTAATTGGAAGCTGTAAAAAAATTCTACAACCTTACAGTGGTTACTTTTTATAGTTTTGATAAGCCCCTTGCAATAGCTCTAAGTCAGGCACTTAATTTAGTGTTCGATTTTGAATATGTTTGTCAAAGATGTTAAAAGCCTCAAAACATTTGATTCAAACAGAATCATAGGTCATTGTAAAGTAACAGTTATTCATTTATCTAGTGTGATAATAAAAAGACTTCAAAAGTGATATAAAAAGTTACATGGTATAAAAACTTATCTCTTTCAAAATTTAGTTTTCTTAAGGCAATTTTTAAAACCTAATAAAAACAACAGGAATTATTGCAATATCTTTGTTTCTTAAGCTAGTTATCAAAAAGGTAAGGAAGAGCCTGTGGTGTAATAGTTTTTGCTTATTGGAAGCTCCTTCGGATAACCAGAAAGTTAAACTTGATGAAAATAGAATGTGAGTTAATCAGACACAGGAAGAGTAATACTATGTCATGGAGGCCTTAAGCAGGAGAATATGTGACTCTTAGCAACAACATGGGAAGTTGCCTGGTTATACTGAACACTTTAGACATATGTTTGGGCTCAGGAAACAATACCCCACAATGGAAACCTCAGAAGCAACTTCAAAAATAAAAGTTTTTGGCCTTCTGCCCTTCTGTCACTCAGCTCCATTTTCCCTTGAGGCTGCCAATAGAAACTAGAACCTCTCTTCCTCCATGTGGATCCTAGAAACCAAAATTCCTTTTCCTCAAAGCCAGCAATACAACCTAAAAATATTACCCTATTTTTTCCTTCACCTTTTTGTGTAAGAACCAGCCATAAAGAAATTCTCTCATCTTCTTCATTGGACTGTAGATTATAAGACCCCCATACCCAGAAAGAAGGAAGTGCTTACTCAAGGAAATTAAGAATCGATACAGACAGGCCTTGCTGGCTTTTCCCACACAGTCTACTAGCATTAAGTTATACCCTTTTTAAAATCATATTTCCACATGTCTTTCCATACTTTATTGAAAGTATAAAATTGGCAATTTACCCTGTATCTTTGGTCTTTCTTCTGAAAACTCCCACATACATACACCAAGCAAATCTGTATACCTTCCTTTCAACCAGTCTGTCTTTTTTGAGCTTTTTTTGTTGATTTTTCAGCAAACCTTCAGAGGGCCTCTGGCTGATAAACATATTAAGAAAAGCCAGGAGTACAGAATTAAGTTACACTGGAGGAAAACCGTGTCTTTTTAAAACCTTCAAAATAAAACATTTTAGCATTAGACTATAACAACAGATGTAGAAATGGAGGAAATAAAGTGTTACAGGAGTCAACAGAAGTTGAAGCTTCAATGAATGGGTGTGTGAAAGAAAAATAATGTTGAAGAAGAGTTAGCATCTCAGGTCTTCTCAAACGGTGAAAAGCTGAAAGCAGCAGGGTATAGAAACTGAACTTTTAAAATATCAATCTGAGAAACTTAAAAAAGAAACGGATTATAGAATTAAAAATTTAAAACTTACAATTTCATGAAGAGTAATTGTAAAAGTAATGAAATCCGGTTATACTAACCAATTATTTAGTTATGTATTAGCATATTTTAATGTAAAAGCTTAATCTCTAGGAAGACTATTAAAAGTCTCTTAATTATAGCCAACTTAATCACATAGAAAATGTATTTTATTCTGTTTTTATGAATACTATCACAACTTACACAAACCATCTACAACATGCTTATACTTTCTATTTTGTTGTAAATATCCATCTGCCTTAAATAACTAGTCATTTAAGTTAGGACAAAAATTTATTATACAAAATTATTCTGTTTTTAAGGTTTCTTGTCAGAAATACCTCTTCATAGCTGTAGTTTCTTCACATCTTTCTTTCTTACTTACTGGTTTCTTTTTCATTTGTTTCATAAATGACATGGAAATGAACTTTGAATTAGATAAAAATTATTTTTCTTTTAAAAAGAGCACATTTTCATGTCTGATAATTTTTTTATCTAAGTCACATCTTATTTTGGCATATTTGATATGCAGAATTATATGGGAACTAGAATTTTTATACTTAGTAACCTTAAATTTTTGTGAAAACCGAGGAAGTAGAAATCTTGAATTGTCTGTCACTTCAGCATTTTATAGATGAACTATTTTATAATTTTTTTAAGAAAAAATATCTTCCTATATATTTTTTAAAATTGGAAATTATACAGATATTTAATGAGTATATGTTATTTAATTTACTACAAGTTAAGATTTTAAATTACATGACAAGCTCATTTATAAGCATTTATCCTATAACATTTACCTAATTAATTTATTTTTAATAGTTTACCTAGATTACTTATGAAAAACTGAGATATTAGAAAAAGCTAGAAATTATTTAAAGTTATTTTTCTGTTAACCATTTTTTTTTTTTAAGTCTGTGACTATCAGGTATTTACCTAAGAACCTTAAGGTTAAATATATGGTTTTTAAATTGTTTTGCCAATAACTCAGGATTTCACTGTTTTCATTAAACCAACAATACTAAATATCTTATTTATCAAAAATTATACAAATATAATTCTGTTTTGCATTAGGTTTATAGTTTTATAACCTTCATGTCAAAACTGGACACATAATATCTAGCAGAGATAAATATAAAACTGCTTGATCAATAAATTCAGAAAACATGTATATTGACAATTCTGAAGACATTTTAAAATTTATTTTAACAGTAATTTAAAACTCAGCTGATTTATTTAATATTTAATTAAATCACATAAACTTGAAAAATATTTTGGCTTATTTATGTAATTTTTGAGTACTCTATTTTCTTTTCTTTTCTTTTTTTTTTTTTTTTTTTTTTTTTTTTTTTTTTTTTTTTTT
>NC_045444.1:74480144-74490118 GCF_002776525.5 Piliocolobus tephrosceles
GGATCTCAGCTCACTGCAAGCTCCGCCTCTGGGTTGACACCATTCTCCTGCCTCAGCCTCCCGAGTAGCTGGGACTACAGGCACCCGCCACCTCGCCTGGCTAGTTTTTTGTATTTTTTAGTAGAGACAGGGTTTCACCGTGTTAGCCAGGATGGTCTAGATCTCCTGACCTCGTGATCCACCCATCTCGGCCTCCCAAAGTGCTGGGATTACAGGCTTGAGCCACCGCACCCGGCGGAGTACTCTATTTTCAAGCCAATTTGGTACCTCATGGCCAAAACACATTACAAAATACATGTCCCTACACATAAACATATCTTAACACACATACACACAAACACAAAGATTCTATTGCTTTTACTTCAGAACTCTAGCTATGAGATAGTAATACAAACTTACCAGCTTACAAAAGGAAAAAATGAAAAAGATTTGGTCCAAAGAGTGGGTTTTATCCTGACACCAGCAAAAAAGTCATGGCAGATTTAAAGCAGGCAGAAAAACAAAAACAGAGAAACAGATAACTTAGCTTTGAAGACTTTATATTTTAAAATGTGCACAAGAGTAGGCCATAACCAAATGAAGTACTAGAAAACCCAGCATGGCCTTGAACTTTCCCATTTACACAAATACTTGCAAGCAGAGGTGCCATGAAACCGACTGGGTTGCTCCAAAGAGGGTCATTCTCTTTGTCTTTCTTCATTTGTAAATGATTTGTGTGTGTATATATATATATATATATAATTTTTTGTTTAAGGTAGGAACTGAACGGTAGTCTAGATTTCAGTGTAGTGGAACTGAGAAGCTCAGTCTCTCATTTGTTTATGCAAAGGACAGTCTGGTTTCTTCAGCAAATGCAAAGACGAGCTAATTGAAATTGGTTATGAGAGAAAAAGTCAAGGGAGAAGATCCTTTAGAATGCACATCTGAATCAAAATTAGGATCCTGAAAGCTCCCCAGGAAAAGAACCAGCTCAGAATAAACCAAAGGACTGTCAACCAAGTGGGAGGTACAGGGCTTAGGAGGACTAACCAATTCTATCAGAGGAGAGAATCTCTAAGTTGGGGGACTTTCAATGGGCACATCTTGGTAGCTTAGTTCTGAGTTCAGGTGATTCCTTTAGCAGGTCCTGAGTGTTCTCTGAGGCTACTTGTGGGTGCCAATTAATGCTGATGAAAGAAACCAAACTCTGTAAAATATTTAAAGAGATTTATTCTGAGCCCAGTATGCGTAACCATGGCTTGTGACACAGCCTCAGGAGGTCCTGAGAACATGTTCCCCTTGATTTAATTTTGCTTTATAACTTAGCAAAAATTTACATTTTTCCAAAGTTCAATTTACAAAACTGGCATCAATCCTTGTCCGCTTTACCCTATATCCTTTTTTTCATTATAGGTAAACAATGGGGTCTGAGAGTTAGGGCATAATATTTCCCTTTTTTTTTTTTTTTTTTTTTTAACTGGAAATTTCTAGTGAAGATACTAGCCTTATGTCATTGTTTCTTTCAGGTAGTTTGGATGCCTGAAGGTGATAGTACGTGAAGAGCTGATTGAATAATATTTCCTTAGAGTCACATGCAGATAACAGTTGATCTGCACCTTCATATTTCAGAGTTATTTGTGTGCTCTAAAATCACCTTTTATTTTTATTCCTTCAGTTGTCTTCTGCCATAAAGCATTTGCTGTCAATGATGTCAAAATTTTGATTACAGTCTGTTTTTCTTTCTCCTTTATAAAAAATGCCTTGGAGTTCTTTCCCTATATTCCCAAAGTTTCTTTTTCTTTTTTATTTTAAAATTTTGCTAGAATTTGAGAAGAATATGTCTCCTTCTTGGTTATCATGGTGATTTTGTCCAAGTTTACAACATACTCTTCATATGTACATGTTTTTGAACTTAAAGTATTTTTTTAGTTTTTAATTTTAGTATCCATTCTGCCTCTTGTTTTGGTTTTCTTCTTTGAGGAGTCTTATTATATGTTGGATTTCTTTTTCTGCCTTCCATATTTGTGACATCCTTTCAAATCATTTTTCATTTTTTTTCTTAAAACATTTTCTTATGTTTATATTTTTGCTTTTTATAGCACTGCCCATTTTGTTTGCATTCTTTCTGGTTCATTTTTCCTTTTGGAAATTACTTACTTTCCTTATTTTAAAATTTCCTGAGGTTTATCACCCAATTTCTGAGTTTTTCTAATTTTTATTCATATTGCTTTTTCATATCTTCTATTATTTTCTTGTTTTAGCTCATTTTGAAAAATCAGGCTAGAGTTTTAATCTGATTTTTTGACAATTTTTTTTTTTTGCATGCTTTCATTGCTTGTAGGGATGTTATTTTCTCCTCCTTTTATAATCTTATTACAACTTTAGGTAAGATATGAATGTAATGTTTTATTCATTTTTAATTTTCTACATGAGATTAGGCTTTCTAAAATTTTAAACAAAGGTAGTGGCTTACAATATCTTTTCTATCTTTATAATTTTAAAACTCTGTATTCTGGTGGTTTTAATAGATAGAAGTATAGCTTCATACCAGGTTTATCCTCGCTTTGTCTTCTCCCCAGTGTTTTTCTGGACGTTTTCTGTAATCACTCTTATTCCAGTTTGTTTTGGTTGGTTTTTATTTCCAAAGTTTATCTTTAATGTGAGACTTAGTCCTGAAAGGTAGCTTTTGGGAATTCATATGACTCAGATTGTTCCAACTCTTTTTGATTTGAACACAAGCAAAAACCTTTGCCCTTGCCAGTGAGTTGGCATAGAAAATGCCCTTTCAATGACTGCTGATCCCATTGACAACCTGTTGGCTATTTTGGTATGTTAAATGGACTTTTGGTAGGCTTTATTTTCTTCAACACTGATGCCGCTACCGTGTCTTCTGACTATTAATGGCTTATTCTCACTCAATTCCATCACAAGAATCTTTGAGAAAGCTTGTGCATTAATTTCCTATGTCTTTTAACAAATTCTATGCCACATGATACACTTGACTGCTTAAAATTACAACCATTTATTACTTCACAATTTTTGTGTGTCAGAAGTCCCACAGACTTACCATACCTGTGTCCTTGGCGTAGGGTATCACCAGGCTGAAATAAAGGAGTTTTCTGGGCTGCATTCTCATCTGTGGACTCTACTAGAGAAGCATCTGCTTCAGAGATCCCTTACGTTGTCGGAATTCATTTCCTTGCATGCAGCTGCACAATTCATGGCAGCTTGCTGCTTCAAAGCTGTTAAAGGAGAGACAAAGGCTGTACTTTTTGGAGTCTCTAATGTTAGGGAAAGACTGGGCTGTCTCTATAGGTAGTTCATAACATGGCTCTTTCCTTCTACAAGGCCAGAAGACTCTCTTTTCTTTAAAAAGGCCCAGTCCCTCTTTTAATGAATCTCACTTGATTAAACCAGGTCTACTCATGTTAATTTCCATTTTAATTAACTCACAATCAACTGGTTTGAGACTTTAATTATATCTACAAAACCCCTCAATCTTCACATGTAACTTAAGGTAATCCTGGCTTTAATATTCCATTATATGCATAAGTCCTTTCCACACTCAAGAGGAGAGATTGTACAGGGTGTGTACACCAGGTGGGCAGGGATCTTGGGGTCCATTTTGAAATTCTACCCATCACAGCTTGCCACCTAGTTTTGTTGTAGATTTTGTTCCTGTTTTTTGTTTGTTTGTTTTGCTATCCTGGTTGTATTATCTTTTATTACAGAAGAATTCACAAACTAGCCACCATGATTACCTTTTCCTAAAATCCTTTAATTAAAGTTTTGTGTATTAACACAATTTAACAGGAAGTAATACAATAGTAACAAAAGACACTATAGCATCATAGGTATGATATTCCAGTATCAAAGTATAGGCCCTCAGTCTCTCATGATTTTAATTTAAAATTGCTTTCCTCACTGATTTAGCTGATCCTCCCAAGTTCTTATGGAAACATGTTCATGTCTCCATTATAGCAATTAGTACATTTTATTATCTATATTCTTTGACCCTTGATTTCTAAACTGGCAAACATGGATCCCTACAGGAAATTCAAGGAAAAAAGAGACATTAAAATTTGTATTAAAAATTATTTTTTATTGCTTACCTTTTGATTTGTATTTTCAGCTGTATTTCATAACATATGCACTAACTTAAAAGGTAGTTTATACATATAGTTTTAAATTGAGTATAATATATGTTATGTAAGTACATATTAATGTGTACCTATTTGGGGCACATGATCAAACATTTTTCACATATAGTCTTCATGAAGAAAACATTTTGGAAGCCACTGTTTAGATAGTGGACTATTTTAATAGGTACTGTATATCTCTATTTCTATCTGTAGATCTTTTGCACTTGGCACGTACATAAAAACAATAAAATATAGCTGTTCTGCAATAAACTAACATGTGTTATCGCTTACCTGGACCACAGCATTATCCACTATAGTTTTATCTTCTTTTATTAGCTTTACCATATCAGTTCTGGTAGGACAACTTTTCTAATATGTCCTTGTTTTTAGTATATGAAAACTATCAAATTATGTTTTTCATATTTTTGTTAACATCTGTTTACTGAAAAGGATGAATATCTTGCAGAAATGTCCCTGAATCTTTCATAGAAATGTAACACTTATGCTTTCCAGGTTACATTTTGTGTCCAAGGAATGAGGAGTATTAAAATCTAAATTTTTTCATTCTGTTTGCAAATGCTCTTTCAGGCTTTTTAAAATTCAGAGCCCAAATGATCTAATTGGCAGTTGTACATACCAAGCTGAAGTTAGAATTGATTATACATTGCGATCATCTGTTTGTTCTATTTAGAGGTGAAAAAGCATTTATTTTCCCACTTTGGCTTCAGTATTTGTTTGGCAGTCAAAGTACTTGGACTTGTAAGTTACATCAGCATAAAATAGTTTTTAAAAAATGAGATTTTTAAAAAATGTATTCTTTAAAATAAACTTTAGTAGTTCTGAGTTCAAAGAAAGGTCATTCAACCCAGCAACCCCATTACTGAGTATACATCCAAAGTAATAGAAATCATTCTACCATAAAGACACATGCACGTGAATGTTCATTGCAGCACTATTCACAATAGCGAAGACATGGACTCAACCTAAATGCCCATCAGTGACAGATTGGGTAAGGAAAATGTGGTACATATACACCATGGAATACTATGCAGCCATAAGAAAGAATATCATGTCTTTTGCGGGAATATGGATGGAGCTGGAGTCTGTTATCCTTAGCAAACTGACTTAGGAACAGAAAACCAAATACCGCATAGTCTCACTTATACATAGAAGCAAAATGATGAGAACTCATGACATGAAGAGGGGAACAACAGACACCAGGGTCTACTTGAGGGTAGAGAGTGGGAGGAGGCAGAGGATCAGAAAAAATACCTATTAGGTACTAGGCTTAGTGCCTGGGTGATGAAATAATCTGTAAAACAAACCTCTGTGACATGAGTTTACCAATATAACAAACCTGCACATGCACCCTGATCCTAAATTAAAAGTTTAAAAACATTAAAATATAAATACACAAAAAATACAAAATGCAGTGATGGGAATTCTAATATATATTTCCAGTGTGGTTCAAGAAACCAAGACTAAGATTAATATAAAATCTTATCCAGGACAAACAGAATTAAAAAGCAGCTGTGCAAATGCATTTCAGCTTCTGACTTGCACTTGCATTTCATCTTCCAACATCTTATTGGCCAGTGCAGTCACATGCCCAATTTCAAAGCTTGCCCTCACGAAGTCACATCAAGAGTGTGATATATACATATATAGATATAGATATATCCCACGTATAGTATATATCCTGTATGATACATTATATAATTCTTTAATTACATTAAATACATAATATATGACTATTAAATTAATAACTAAATAATCAGTATATGAACATAACAATTATTAATATATTCTATTAATAGTATAATAATTATGTTAAATATCTATAATAATTTGTTTCTTTTCTCTGTCATTTCTTACTTCCTATTGCACTGTTACTGGTTAATTGCATTATTCCCAATACTTTGCTCTCCTGCTATGTATGTTATATATGTCTACCATATAGAATACATGTATTACAAAAAATGTAAAGAAGACACAAAATAAACTTGCATGAAAAAAATCCAAATACATCAGTAGTCAAAATAAAAGGAATTAAATAAAATTAGTTAAAACACGTTTTCAGACTGAAATAAATATAAATCTATATGCTGCTTCAAGGACTATATTAGTGTACACCATGCTTAATATAATATTATTGATTTGTGTGTTTTCATGTCTGTAACAATAAACTCTGTAGCGTAATATAAAAGAGAAATGCCTTCACTTGTATAGTATATATGTTCCAGAAATATTTAAATATCTAGTTACATTTAAAAGTTTTGGAGAGGATCCTTTTTTAAAAAAGAACTCTCTATGAATTATTTGTTAAATTAAGAATATTATTAATTTATCATTTTAAATTGTACTCTTCTTCAGAAACGATATTTAATTCTTTTTCTTATTTCCGGGGGAGCACATTTCTACCAACTATTGGTGTTCAATAAATGTTTAGAAGTCATGGTTAGCTGATAATCTCAACATTCCAGAGAAAAGTAAATTCAGAGAAAGTAAAAGCTGTTGGAGTTGGAAAGGGATGGATTTCATAAAGATTAAAAGTTAAAGCAGATGAGTTTTACCAATGAAGAAACCTTAAAGACATTTTTCATTTTTTATGGCATTTTAATCATCTTGATTTTCTAAATTCCTGTCTGGTTGCAAATTAGAACCATTAAATTAAAGTTAGAAGAAAAAACATTCTACCAAAATGCATAAGCAAAGATGTATGCATGTATAAGAATGTCATTTCTTTCTATATCTCCAATCCCTGAATATCTATTAATTGGTTAAATAAATTATAATGTATCCACACAGTGGAATGGTAATCGGCCTTTAAAAATTTGAGATGTGAGAAAAAGACTATGCATGTGTGTACACATATACACACATTCTACTGGGGTGTGTGTGTGTGTGTGTGTATGCATGTGTATTTGTTTGTCTGTTCTGTAATGTTATACACCGAATTGCTATCAGTGGTCAGGACATGGCTCTGGTGGTAGGAGGTAACTGCTCCTACCACCTTTAATTAGTGGTGAGGGGAACACTAATTAAACTGTGGGGAGGGGGCGGAGCAAGATGGCCGAATAGGAACAGCTCCAGTCTCCATTTCCCAGCGCGAGTGACACAGAAGACCGGTGATTTCTGCATTTTCAACTGAGGTACTGGGGTCATCTCACTCGGGAGTGCCAGACAATTGGTGCTGGTCAGCTGCTGCAGCCTGACCAGCGAGAGCTGAAGCAGGGCGAGGCATCGCCTCACCTGGGAAGTGCAAGGGGGAAGGGAGTCCCTTTTCCTAGCCAGGGGAACTGAGACACACAACACCTGGAAAATCGGGTAACTCCCACCCCAATACTGCGCTGTAAGCACACCGGCACACCAGGAGAATATATCCCATACCTGGCCGGGAGGGTCCCACGCCCACGGAGCCTCCCTCATTGCTAACACAGCAGTCTCCGGCAATCTAACCGCAAGGCAGCAGCGAGGCTGGGGGAAGGGCGCCCACCATCGCTGAGGCTTAAGTAGGTAAACAAAGCCGCTGGGAAGCTCGAACTGGGTGGAGCTCACAGCAGCTCAAGGAAACCTGCCTGTCTCTGTAGACTCCACCTCTCAGGACAGGGCACAGCTAAAAAATAACAGGGGAAGCAGCAGAGGCCTGTGCAGACGCGAACGACTCTTGTCTGACAGCTTTGAAGAGAGCAGTAGATCTCCCAACATGGAGGTTGAGATCTGAGAAGGGGCAGGCTGCCTGCTCAAGTGGGTCCCTAACCCCTGAGTAGCTTAACTGGGAGACATCCCCCACTAGGGACAGTCTGACACCCCACACCTCACAGGGTGGAGTACACCCCTGAGAGGAAGCTTCCAAAGCAAGAATCAGACAGGTGCACTCGCTGTTCAGCAATATTCTATCTTCTGCAACCTCTGCTGCTGATACCCAGACAAACAGGGTCTGGAGTGGACCTCAGGCAATCTCCAACCGACCTATAGCTGAGGGTCCTGACTGTCAGAAGGAAAACTATCAAACAGGAAGGACGCCTATACCAAAACCCCATCAGTACGTCACCATCATCAAAGACCAGAGACAGATAAAACCACAAAGATGGGGAAAAAGCAGGGCAGAAAAGCTGGAAATTCAAAAAATAAGAGCGCATCTCCCCCTGCAAAGGAGCACAGCCCATCGCCAGCAACAGATCAAAGTTGGTCAGAGAATGACTTTGATGAGATGAGAGAAGAAGGCTTCAGTCCATCAAACCTCTCAGAGCTAAAGGAGGAATTACATACCCAGGGCAAAGAAACTAAAAATCTTGAAAAAAGAGTGGAAGAATTGACAGCTAGACTAATTAATGCAGAGAAGGTCATAAACGAAAAGACAGAGATGAAAACCATGACACGAGAAATACGTGACAAATGCACAAGCTTCAGTAACCGACTCGATCAACTGGAAGAAAGAGTATCAGCGATTGAGGATCAAATGAATGAAATGAAGCGAGAAGAGAAACCAAAAGAAAAAAGAAGAAAAAGAAATGAACAAAGCCTGCAAGAAGTATGGGATTATGTAAAAAGACCAAATCTACGTCTGACTGGGGTGCCTGAAAGTGAGGGGGAAAACGGAACCAAATTGGAAAACACTCTTCAGGATATCATCCAGGAGAACTTCCCCAACCTAGCAGGGCAGGCCAACATTCAAATTCAGGAAATACAGAGAACGCCACAAAGATACTCCTCCAGAAGAGCAACTTGAAGACACATAATTGCCAGATTCACCAAAGTTGAAATGAAGGAAAAAATCTTAAGGGCAGCCAGAGAGAAAGGTCGGGTTACCCACAAAGGGAAGCCCATCAGACTGACAGCAGATCTCTTGGCAGAAACTCTACAAGCCAGAAGAGAATGGGGGCCAATATTCAACGTTCTTAAAGAAAAGAATTTTAAACCCAGAATTTCATATCCAGCCAAATTAAGTTTCATAAGTGAAGGAGAAATAAAATTCTTTACAGATAAGCAAATGCTTAGAGATTTTGTCACCACCAGGCCTGCCTTACAAGAGACCCTGAAGGAAGCCCTAAACATGGAAAGCAACAACCAGTACCAGCCATTGCAGAAACATGCCAAAATGTAAAGACCATAGAGGCTAGGAAGAAACTGCATCAACTAATGAGCAAAATAACCAGTTAATATCATAATGGCAGGATCAAGTTCACACATAACAATATTAACCTTAAATGTAAATGGACTAAATGCTCCAATTAAAAGACACAGACTGGCAAACTGGATAAAGAGTCAAGACCCATCAGTCTGCTGTATTCAGGAGACCCATCTCACATGCAGAGACATACATAGGCTCAAAATAAAGGGATGGAGGAAGATCTACCAAGCAAATGGAGAACAAAAAAAAGCAGGGGTTGCAATCCTAGTCTCTGATAAAACAGACTTTAAACCATCAAAGATCAAAAGAGACAAAGAAGGCCATTACATAATGGTAAAGGGATCAATTCAACAGGAAGAGCTAACTATCCTAAATATATATGCACCCAATACAGGAGCACCCAGATTCATAAAGCAAGTCCTTAGAGACTTACAAAGAGACTTAGACTCCCATACAGTAATAATGGGAGACTTCAACACTCCACTGTCAACATTAGACAGTTCAACGAGACAGAAAGTTAACAAGGATATCCAGGAATTGAACTCATCTCTGCACCAAGCGGACCTAATAGACATCTATAGAACTCTCCACCCCAAGTCAAGAGAATATACATTCTTCTCAGCACCACATCACACTTATTCCAAAATTGACCACATAATTGGAAGTAAAACACTCCTCAGCAAATGTAAAAGAACAGAAATTATAACAAACTGTCTCTC
>NC_045444.1:74495118-74644446 GCF_002776525.5 Piliocolobus tephrosceles
TAAAAAAAAAAAAAAAAAAAAAAAAGACAATAAAAAAAAATAAACTGTGGGGAGGACACCTTAATTTTATCTTCCTATGTCTCTCTTTTTCTCAAAATTTGCAATATGCCTTTCATCATTAAAAAATCGAAGTGGGAAGTAAAATATCAGAGACAGCCTACATTGATCACTTTTTATGTAAGGTGATGCAGGAAAAGCATAATTAAATGAGACTACCTTACATCAAGTAGTACCACAGAATAGAAAAGGGAAATCATTTAAACCTTATTTGTGTATGCATATCCTATATTTTTCTAAAACAGAGTACCACCAAAACATCTCAAGAATTCAAACATGAGGAAATAACAGAGAGGAGATACATTTTTTAAAAAGTAAAACTAAAAAGAATTTGTTTATTATGAAATGCATATATTGGAGATCCATCACATTTGCTAAAATTGGGCCACAAATGTGGTTCTAATATTTCTAACAGCCAGACCAGATAAAGAAACATGATTCACAGTGTTCATTACATAAAAACAAATCTATTGTTGGGAAGCTGTAGCAGTCATTTTGCATCAGCCTGAGGGCAGAGAGGATAACTGTTAAAGCTTCTTTCACATGTCATTCAAATGCTGAACTTAACTGTAGAAAGTTCCAATATGAAATTACAGTAAAAACCAGGTCATCTAAAACACACATATTTTAAAAGTTACCAATGGGGAATACCTCCATCTTCAAGGTTACATAGGACATTAATGAATTTCAGGAAGGATCACACTCATGCAAAAGTTTATTTTGATATTGTAGTATTTCAACTTTGAAATAATTCCTGTCTTCAGCACATTGCTTACATTGTTTATGTGTTATGGCTACAAATTTTTATTAACTGTAGTTTTCACTAGCCATTTCATGTTATTGGTTTTTGAGACAGAGTCTTGCTTTCTCGCCCAGGCTGGAGTTCAGTGGCGCTATCTCTGCTCACTGCAACCTCCGCCTCCCGGGTTCAAGCAATTCTCCCGCCTCAGCCTCCCCAGTAGTCATATTATTTTTGCAATAAATAGAGGGTACCTAAAACATCCAAACCTAGTTGTTTGTTTTCAACTTGAAAGCAGAACCATAATGTACTTAATTCCTCAATACTTTACTATATGGAATATTTTGGGTAGAGAAAAAAGATGAGATTCCACTTGTATATTGGGACATTTTATTTCTGTCAATATCAAGATGATGGAATAAATCTTATTAGTCAGCCTTTAGATGTATGTTGGGCCTTTGTTCTCTGCTCAGAATACTGTTAGGAATTGTAGGAGGAGGAGAGAGGCAAAGGAGATGTAAAAAGTGGTCCCTATCCTGGCTTGTTTTGCATATTAGAGGGCAAAGGCTTTTGGGATAGCATCCTAAGCTCTACTGGGTGAGGTAGATAGCATTGGTCCAATTTGTGGTGGATAAACATCACAAGTCAGTGTTTGGAGATGAATATAATATACCTAACATCTACATAGTGCTTTAATATTTACAAAATACTCGCCCTTACATTTGATCCTCTCAGAATCCATCTGTTTAGAGGAAACGACAAGTTTCCTCTTAGTCTCAAGTCTCCCAGCACATTTAAGTGGAAACTATATGCCAGGCTTTTTATATATCCTTTACATGCTGTAAAGTGAATCATGTTGACAAAATAAATGTTTATTATGATCTGTAGAGTTTGGGAAGCTGAGGCTGAGGAGGGTTGATATTTAACCTAAACCACCCACTGCATTTTGGAGCTGAGATTTAAACTGAGCTTTGCCCTCCTCTAAGTCCAGCAGTGTTCCTGCATGTATTCCACAGTGCTAGGACTCTTATCAACCTTGCTGCTGCTCAGACGTGCGCCATATTACCCAGCTTCTGGGAACCCTTGTAAGGGGTGTTTGCATTCAGGCTCAAATGCCTAGCCAGTGAATCTTCTACAAAGATATGTAAAAGAGGGAGCCTGAACATCTTCCTATCTTCATAAAATTAAGATTGAGCCACAAGATGGAGAAGAGAGGCCTGATGCTTTTCAGTCTACCTTGAGCCCAGGCCCAGTGAGGTCCACCACTGAGCCTCTCACTTGCTGTGGTTTGGTTAAATGAGCCAGTAGAAACTCCTTTTCTTGCACAAGCTAGAATTGATTTTCCTTTATTTGGATCTGATGGAGCCCTGACCGATAGAGCTGCATGAGTTAAATAATGCAGCAGATCTAAAATGGCTTCTGTTTACTGGACAAGCAACCATTTTGAGTTAGACTTTGCATTGATGTGTTGACAGTTTAAGACCTTTGGTTTTCAAAAACATAAAAAATAGCCTTTAAAAAATGGCTGCAAAATATCAAATGTCAGTGAATAGAAATGTACTTTTGTTTTTAGAGTACCAGTAAAATTATTCTTCTAACAGTAATTACAAAGGTTAAATTATTTGTGTGAAAAGTAAAATAATGGACACATTTGAAATTAAAACAATGGTTGGTGACATTTTAAATTTATAATAAAGGTCAAAATAAATTTTCTTCCATTTGATGTTTTTGCATAATATATGGAGACTTAATGCACAAATACAATTTTCTGCCCATAAGGTAATGTGGTTTTTATTTTTGTTGTTATTTTGGTCTGATGACTTTTAGTCACACCAGTAAATGTAGTTAGGGCACATGAATCTTCAGGTCATATACAAAGTAATTAACATTAATAGCCACATTCTGAGCAGTTTACAAAATGAAGGGAGGGAATTTAATAAAGTCATTATAATGGATAACCAATTTTCTTTGTGAATAAAAAGGCATTTAGATGTTATATTTATAAAAATAAAACAAAAACACTTTCTAAGCCACTTTTGAAAAATATGTAAATTACCTAGAAGTCTTTTTGTTTGTTTGTTTGTTCTAATTTTGGCTCCTAGGTAAGTACTGAGATGCTTTTGGGAAAATAGGATACACTAGAGAGTCTGGGTCCAAATCTCACACATTCTACTTAAATGATTGTAGACAAATTTATCCAACTCTGTTTCCTCATCTGTAAAATTGGGTTATAAAATTCATGGAATGGTGCTTGGCTTATAATAAAAACTAATAGCTGTTAATATCTTTTGATATGACACAGCTGAATCAAAGTAGTTGTTATGTGCTTTGCTAATTAAATAATGGCACTATAAAATTCATGACTGAATCTTATTTGAAAGATCAGATTCTGTCCCTTCTCTCAGCTTCCCCATCACAACTTTCCCTGTCTGAAAAGCAGCCTGTCTTTCAACTTTGTACCAGAGTGGAGTTATCAAGGAAACAAAATATACAGGTGTGTAAACAGTCTTAGGAGATTGAAAATTCAGGTGCCTTATGAAGAAGAAAACAGCGGCAACAACAAAAATCCCTTAACTGTTCGTAGTTTTAACTGTTATAACTATTCATGTTTGAACCCCTATTGGATTTATATAATGGTCTTGGGGAGAAGATACACCAGAGAAATAAATAAGAATTAGCAAGTATCCAGAGAGATATGGTACACTTAGCTAAAGCGGGCCCGGGGGGTGGGGGGTGGGGGTTGAGGGGGGTTCACCCTTTCCTGACTTGCTTCCTAGCACAGTGGTTAGCCAGATGCCTTAAAATTCAACATGTGCTTCTAGTTTCACACAAGCCTTGCCGCCCCTGTTATGTTGTAACCGGCACGATTTACATGTTTATTTTACCTCCTGATTTGTGAAGGCCTCTGAATGTTCAAAGCCTGATCAAAAGCTACATCTATCACATTGTAGATATTAAATAGGACTCCCTATGGTATTTAAATCAGCATTCAACACAGTGGCTACCATTTCGCCATAAGAAAAAAAAAAGAGTTTAATAATTCAACCTCGAGTCAAAGCAGTCAAGCAAATATAAAGTTAAAATGAAGTTCTACTCATCTAGAACAGTACTTTATCAGTTTATAGTATGAGAAATTTAGGTTGCAAACCTGTATACAGTTCTATAAAATGTTTGTTTTGCTAAAAACTGATTTTATAAACAGCTTAAACTGAAAAACATGAATTTTTTTCTTTTTCTTTTTTTTTTTTTTTTGAGACAATGTCTTGCTCTGTCACTCAGGCTGGAGTGCAATGGCGCGATCTCAGCCCACTGCAACCTCCACCTCCCAGGTTCAAGCACTTCTCCTGCTTCAACCTCCTGAGTAGCTAGGATTGCAGGCGCCCGCAAAAAAAATGAATTTCTAATTCTAATTATAGTTTAGGTGGAATTTAAATATTTTCAACTATGAGTAGTAATTCTCATCCTATTTGTTTTTCTTCAGAAAGGGAAAGTCAATTGCCCTTTTTTTTTCCATTCCAAAAATATATTATTGGAAAGATTTTTAAAAATCCACTGTGGCATCCTATTTTCTTTCACAGTACTCATGGCCAGTTCCTAGCATCTTTCTTCTCTTTGTAGTTTTACTTATATTACCTCCATCCCAGACTGTTGCATACACCCTTAGCTGATCTTCCTGCCTTGTCAACTTTCCTTATTCAAATGTGCTATTCTCCAAGGATACAAAATTTTATTTAAATAGGAGGAATAAGTTCAAGAGATTTGTTGCACAATATGATGACTGTAATTAATAACATACTGTATTCTTGAAAAATGTGGATGTAAAGTGTTCTTACCACAAAAATGATAACCATGTGAGATAATTCATATGTTAAGTAGCTGGATTTAATGATCCCACAATATAAATGTTGAAAACATCATGGTGCACATGATAACTACATACAATATCATCTGTCAATTTAACTATTAAAAAAAATTATACTACCCTGGTCTGTGCTGCCAGATTAATATTGAGAAAACACATTTTCCTTGATCAATATCTAATATCATTATCTGTCAAAGTGTTTTTTCTACCTGCAATTTAACTGGAAAATCTGACTCCTTCATAAGCCAGAGTGATTTCTGCTTTCCTGAACTTCTGGGTCACTCCTTTCTCTCACAGCTACATGGCAGTTATCCATGAGCACATTGTATTATAGTAATTTCCTATATTCTGTATGCATTCCAATCCTCAGCACATAACTGGACTGGTGTGATGGACAATGCCAAGTTCAGTACTTTGTAGATTATAAGCAGTCAGCACATTTTATATTGAAATTCTGATATTCTGCATTTCAGGTCAGCAAATTCTCTCCATGTTGTCTGTGAAGGTTTAGACGGAGTTTACTAAAAATATCCAATACTTTCACCTAAACACTGACAATGACATGGTTTTACCAAATGTTTCTTTTTAGAATCTTGTGTAATAAATAGTAGATTTTGAATGATAATGTTATGAGAATATGAAGAAATTTGAAAGCAGACTCAACTGATTGTCTTCTATTTTTTAATGTTAATATCCTAATTTTCTGCCAAACTTATAATAAAATATAACATTCTAATTTAAAAGAGGAAAGAAAAGGTTCCTAGTTTATGCAGAGACTGAATTTTCAGTATCTCCATATTCTTAGTTCATGGATCTCAGGCTCTCCAATGTTTCTTGCTGTGATGGATGCATAAACCTTGACATTTGATGCCATTCAGCCTTATCTCAATTATAGGTTTCTTCCTCAGCTTGCTAACTCTGTCTTGCAATCTATCTTGGTCCCTAAATAGATGAAAATTATAATAGAAAAAACTGAGGAATTGTTAAAAGGAACAAAAACAAAAATACTGAAAGCAGGAAACATACAGAGCATGTGTTTCATTGGAAGAGAGATTCAGAGACAGCAATGGCAGGAGACTCAAATGGCTTATGAATGACTAAAGCAAGGACTGTCTATCTACTCTATTCCAAAAATGAGCATATACTAAGTGCTCTAGCAATCAATAGCTTTGATAAAAATAAATATTTTTGAAATACATAGGGTTAACAATGGAAAAGGCGTGTTTGAGAACTCATCATGTCTCTTATATCTATTTTTATTTCCTACCACTCCCCATAGACTCTTCTCCAGGTCTGTCATGATACCAGATGAGCACAGTACTTCATAGATTATAAGCAGTCAATAAATTATGAGTAGTGTCCACAACTAGTTTTTAGTAGAAGTCTCAGATTTTTGGGACATTTAGAACAGTGTTGTTTGGCAGTGAAAAGGATATTTTAAAATCTTATTCATGTTCTGAATATTCTGCTATTTTCTTTCCATTCCAGATTATTATTAATCCTAGGAGTTGAAGCGGGTTTTCTAATCTCCGGATACATTTTAAAGATGGTTGGGGAAAGGTAATAAAGTAGACGTGAACATGGCAGATAATTTTAGGATTTAACTTCAGCCTCTTTTGTAGGGACTGATCATTTAAGGTCTGTAAACTTGTTTATGATCACAGATTTACATATGGTAGACACTATTAGCTGCCCTTTCTTCACCATTCCTCTAGCCTTTCTTGTCAGTGAATCCACCATATCCTAGAAAGGCTAAAATGACCCATATTTATTTCCCTACTTTTTGAGGGAGATATCATCTAATCAGGAGATCCATTTTTGCTTGGGAGCATCTAGAAAATTTTTATTTCATGCAATAAAATGAGATATTCTTCTACCTGCATTTATATATGGTTACCTAAATAGAGACAGTCAACTTGTAACTGTGAAACAACAACCTGAACACAAAAGTAATCATGTGGAGGATTGGACAACTGAATTGAAAACACTAGTGTCCTGGATAATAGCTATTTGCTGGGGTATTTACCAACCCTGGAACCATTGACTTTCTGATTTCTTATAAAATGAGATAATAAGACCGTATTATGCAAACCATTTTTGGTCAGCCTGTTACTTGCAGCTCCAAAGTATCCTTACAAAGACGAGTGGAATCCAAATTTGGCTACTCTTAGGTGATAGCATAAAATTGTTCATAGGGCACAATTCTAACTTCTTAGACTCCAAGTTCAGCTTTGGTTATTGGGTTTTTGTATTTGGATTCTGTTAGTCTGACTGGATTTAGGTCACTGGATTGTCTGTCTGTGCCACAAATGACTTGTCTGGTTTAAATTTCTTCAGTGCCAGTGCTTATTACATACACTAGGATCCTTTCAGTTTTTGACGTGTTTCTCAAGCAGGACTTTAAAACAGTAAATACTAATTTATATACAAAGAAAATCAGTGTTTGAACTTATGGATGAAGTATGCTTTTACTTAATGATGTATTTGTATTTCTTGCTAGACATTTGACGTATTTTGGATTAAAGTTGCTTTGGTCACTTTCATTGTAAAGAGATATTTTAGAAGTGTCAGCAAAGAGTCAAATTCTGTAAAATATTTGAAGAGATTTATTCTGAGCCAAATATGAGTGACCATGGTCCATGACACAGCCCTCAGGAGACCCTGAGAACATGTATTCAAGGTGGTCAGGGCATAGCCTAGTTTTATATGTTTAGGGAGACACGAGACATCAATCAAATACATTGGTTATCCCACAAGAAAGGTGAGATGACTTGCTTCCAGGTTACAGGTAGAATTAAAAATTTTCATATTGGCAATTGGTTGAAAGAGTTATTATCAATAGAAAGGAAAAGGAATGTCTGGGTTATGATAAAGAGTTGTGGATACCAAAGTTTTATCATGCAGATGAAGCCTCCATGTAACAGGCTTCAGAAAAAGTAAATTGTGAATGTTTCTTATTAAAGAGTCATTTCTATCAGCAATTCTGAAAGGGAGGAGGGTATAATGAGGCATGTCCATCTTCCAGCCCCCGTGATGGCGTGAACCAGTTTTCCCTGTTAAATTTGGATTGCCCTGACTGAGAGGAAGAATCTGTTCAGACGGTTAGGGGACCGTAGAATTTTTTTGTTGTTGTTTTTTGCTTTACAGAAGGCATTGCTTCATCATAATGAATCTGAGATGGGAGTCAGCCTGGTATAGTGGAATGTTCAAACTCTAATATCAGAGTCATACCAGCTTACAGTAACATTCAACATTCTGATCCCACCACTTGATTGACACATAAATTTTGCCAAATCATCTTGCTACATTAGTCCAGATGCAATCATATTGAATTGCTACCATTGTGAAAATATCATTTTGAGAAATAAATGAGATGCTACATGGAAAGTACTGGTACATTGCTAGACACATACTAGGTGCCAAATATATAGTATATCAACTCTTCAGCACTCCCTGCAAATGAGATTGAAATGAGGAATTTTAGCTACTCTGTGAACCTGCTGGTTTTATTTTATTCCACACTCATAGTCTGCATGATGCTGTAAATATGTCTTGTTTTCTTATTGATCACTGTAAGTTTTTTGGGAGAAAGAATTCAAACCCATTCTTTTCAGGACAAAACATAAATAAAGTGTCAGTAATTGATGCTTCTGTAGGAATATAGAGATCATTCTGGTCAAAGCAAAAATCAGACACATAGACTGAAGACATAATTTGAAACATCAGAACCTATAGTCTGTACCAGGTCCAAACAAAGGTGGTAAAATCAGAGATATAGTTTAGATTCTGAAATAGTGGAATGTATGGAAGTTTGATCACTTGCGATGGTAAAAGAGCAAATTAGAAGCATTTCAGAATGTTTGATAAAGTTTACATAGATAATAGACAGCAAATGTAAAAGTAGAATTGTTGATAATATCTACTTTTAGGAAATATTTGAGTAATTCTTTGTCCTACACTGTTATAATCAATCAGGATCCGTATTATTTTTTGCTATCCCAACTTTTGTTCTACCGTATTATCCCAGAAATAATTTTCCCATGTCACTGTAAAGAATAAATTAGTTTAAAAACAGTAAAAATAGTAAAATAAATATTTTACTTAACAAAATGATCTTCCTTTGGAAAACACATGATGGGAATCGAATTTTTATGACATTTTAAATATAGTGCTAAAATTTCCTGAACTTGCCATTAGAAGAGCCAGAGTCAGATATTTAGTGTCTTACCGGTTGTATGATCTTAGAAATATTTAGAACTTACTTTGGACCTATGTATCATCATCCATAAAATAAAGGTTGTTTTATCTGCTTCAGAGAACGACTGTATTGAATAGAACATATGTGATATGGTTTGAGTATTTATTCTCCCCAAATCTCATGTTGAAAGGTAATCCCCAATTTTGGAGGTGAGGCCTGAATTCTCATGAGATATGGGAGGTGTTTGGGTCATGCGGGTAGATTCTTCAAGGTTTGGGGCTGTCCTAATGATAGTAAATGAGTTCTCACGAGATGTGGTTGTTTAAAGTAGGTGGCACTGCCCCTCCCCTTTTTCCTCCTTCTCTGGCCATGCGACATGCCTGCTTCTGTTTTGCCTTCTGCCATGAGTAAAAGCTCCCTGAGGTCTCCCTGGAAGCTAAGCAGATGCCAGTGCCATGCTTGGACAGCTTGCAGAACCATCAGCCAATAAAACCTATTTTCTTTATTAGGTACCCAGTTTCAGATACTCCTTTAGAGCAACACAAAAACAGCCAAACACAGAAAATATGTGAAAGTGCCTAGATATACAGAGCTTGGCACAGAATAGGCACATAGTAGATGTTCACTGAACCTAAACGTGTTATTCTTCAATTCAGTATTTGTCTTTTCCAACCCCATTTTCCCCAACCTTGCAGAAAATCAGAATGTTTATCTTTCAAAAATATGTTAGTCCTATAGTAATTCTGTTTTCATTTATCTTATCAAGTATTAAAGCTAACCTCAGGGGTAGGAAATGTGTTTCAGTGGGTTCTGTTTTACTATTTTTTCTTGTTTTGTCTTCCATTCAACTTTTCTTCGTATTCCTCTCCTCCCTGAATTGAGTGTCTATGATTTGCAGCTTTGGCCTGCAACCCTAATACATCTATTTATTTTGCTCACTAAGGATATTGTGTAGAATGAATATTAATTAGGTAGTGAATATAATTCTGCTGATAGCATTATGGAACTCGGTTTATAACAGTATTAGGATACAGATGGCATGAGCATTGTGAGATATCATTACTTCCAAGGGTTGGTGCATGCAGTATACAGTATGGAGCACAATGATGAAGCTAAAAATTAAAATAGGCATTTCTGCTATACGCTTTTCAAATGAGAATACATTTCTGCTAATGGGAAAGATTGTAAAGCAATTCCCATTGCTACTCTGGGATTCAGCATCTTGGAATCATGCCTGGAAATAATGCATTGAAAGGATTGTATGAGATTATGGCCAAAGTGAATTATTGCCACATTATTGGCACATTCAGTGAGAAATTGGTTTTCCTTGAACTTTAAAGGAGGTAGGTTTTGGCCATAGTTCAAATGGCTTTATAGAGTTTATTCATTTTTTACCTCATTTGGATATTTAGAAAATGGTTCTTGGTTCTGATTTCCTTTCTTCCTCTTCTTCTTCTCTTTCAACCGTACACATCTAGATTTCTGCTTATTTATTCTAAATCTAACCAAATGCTTTATACTTATAGTTTACATATCAAAAATTGATGATTATCTAAGGTAATATTAATAATGTATGTGATATGAAGAAATTGCCAAAAATGTTTGTTACATGATCATCACCAACACCATTGAGAAAGATACTTTAGTGATCCTGGCACTATAGCAGGTTATTTAGGATTTACAGAACATGATGAAAATAATTATGTTTACTGATGAGAAATTAGGGACTTTCTCTCAGATTTACATTTGTTTGTTGTCTAATTACTATTGTTATCGTAATATTTATGTATGTAATCACTCAATGGTTTATAATAAATAAGTATTAGGTATATATAATACAGTTAAATTATATCAGAATATTGTAAGCATTCTTTGTAAACCATTTCTTGTCAGTATTTGAAATAGGGGAATACTAGTTACCTGGAATAATTAGATGTAGGAAACTAGCTTAGTGTGCACATTTTTAAGTGACTTCTTTATTATTAAAAAAGTAGTGTTTTTCTACTCACTATAGAGATATATACATTATTTATATTCATCTATGTATGTACAATTATATATTTTTCCCTGAATGCTAAAGTGAGTGCACCCAGTGAGCCAAGATGAATTATTATCACTTTCTTTAACTCTTTCATTTAGAATGTTTTACACAATATTAAAAAAAAGAATATTAGGACATGACATTTCTTTTTGAGACAAAGATGTTTCCCATTTATTAAGTGCATTTGTACTTAATACACTTTCCAAAAGAATTGCTATTCTGTAGTTCAGTTTGGGACCATAGAAGCAAGAGTAGGATTACTCCATGTTTCAGGAGCCTCAACTTTACTATTCAGCACAGATTGCAATTCAAGCACCATCTGCTTCACAGCTGAGAATCATTAAGCTTCAGCGACAACATTTCCCCATCTCAGCACCTGACTTCTGCCAAGCAAGTAGGAAGTTTTGCCTTCACCTTTCAGCAAATTACTCAATTAGTAAATGGGTATATGCTACTCTTTAAATTCCAAAATTTAGTGACTCTTTGTAGCTGAAAACAAACCACCATTGGTATCTAAATTAACATTGTATTTTGCTGATGATTTCTAAATTTGAATTGTTTTTAAATGCTACTTTTCTACTTAATTTTTCCTAACAATTTATGATGTAAAACACATGACATATTCGGGAGGCAAGCACGTTGTTTCACTTTACCTGACCAATGTTGGCATGATCAAAGACATTCACAAACATTCACTTTTGTTAGATTGCTGAGTGAGCATATTTGTGTGACGTTAAAGGAATGAGCTTGGGCTGCATGTTGTCACATATGGTTTGCATTATGAGAACCGAATGTTAATAGGGGGAAAAAAAGTAAAGCATTGGAAACATGAGAAAACTCCAGATTTATTTCTCTTTAAAAGAAAGTTTTTATTTTACTTCTACCAAGACGGGACATCTTTGTAACAGTGCATATATTGCATTTTTATCATTAAGTAATTATTATCTGCTGCTTATTCTGTTAGATAAGTTAAGTAAATATTTTCTAGCACTCAAAATGTGTTCACATTTTATGGAAAGTCTCATAATTTTCAAACTGATTATTTTAATTTAGGCTTTTTGTTTTTCTCATTATTAATGTCAAAATTAAAAATACAATCTTTTTAAAGTGTGCTTTGTCTCCACTTTGTAAAGTATGCAATGGGAATTATCTTATCTCTCTTTATATTTTATTCTTCTCTTTGATATCCCTGCCAGAGTATACTAGGAAAAAAAAAATACATTCTAAATTTCATTAATGTAATTCAGATACATTGAAGCAGTTGGTTTTTATGTATGTGAGAAATATGTCTGTCATTAATATATAGTAAATTGAAGTTTTATTTTAAAAGCAAATATGGACTTCAATTAGTGACATAATTGAAATATTTTAATTTCAATTTAATTGCCATATTTTAATATTTAATATTTAATTGAAATATGTTAGTAGATATATTTTAAATAGGACATTTCTCCAGCAGAAGAAGTAAGCTTTGGAACACAAAGATGTGCAGAATTAGGATGAATTGTTTTATAACTGAGATTTTATAATTTTGGATCACTAGAAAAGTAAGTACACTACAGCATTTAATATTTTCTAATATGCAGACTTAGCTTTCTAAATTGAAAAAGGCAGGAACCAACAGTCTTGTTATTCTCAGACTTGTGCCTTTTCTGTCTAGTTGTCACTAAATCTGAAGATTAGGCTTTGTGACTCCTCTTTTTATGTGTTAAGAATAATGAAAGGAAAGAAAGCACCAGATCCAAAAGCCAGTGTTTATTTCCATAGATGAATCAGAGAACCAGAAGGTTTTTCACCTCCAGGTCACTGGCCTGAAAGCAGAGCAGGCCTACTGGGATTCTGCCTGACAACAACTTTAGGATATAAAAATGCGAAATAAAGAGATAGACTCAGATCACATAGTTCAAGTCTCCTTTTTAGATGCCAAGAATTACAAAGAGAGTGTGTTTTTCCCCACATATTTATGAACTTTTCAAACCCATCTTATTTAAGAATATTTTTTCATTTTATCTTCTGCAATTCTCACTTCTCAAGAATTTATAGAGCTTTGTTCCTGTATTTTCTATTATGAGCATAATAAATACACTATTAATATGTGTTTCAAAACAACAAATGCTAGGTCCCTTGCCCTGCCCCAACTGCTGATACTGTGACATGTGCTCCTACCTACTTGGGAAGCACTAGTCCAGAGCAATCCACAGTGTCATTTTGGGGTACTACATGACAAGGATCGAGTTTCCCACCTTGTCTGTTTCTCCCACAGTTTCTAACAGAATTCTTGTTTCTAGAGGTAAAATTTGAATATTTTATTAATACAATAATAGGGTATATTTCAAAAGTAGTAAATCATATTAAAACTATTAGCACTTACAACATTAAGTAGTAAATAACACAGCAGAAATATCAAATACACTTTTTTGGAGGATTATATGTAAAATAGTCAACTTGAATTCCCATTTCTAACAAAAGGTATATTTGCCCTTTTTTTAAAGGTAGGGTCTCACTATGTTGCCCAGGCTGGTCTCCAACTCCTGGGCTCAAGTGATCCTCGCATCTCAGCCTCCCAAAGTGCTAGGATTACAGGTGTGAGCTACTATGCCCTTCTTTTTAATACAGAATTACTCACTTTTGTCTTTTATGTATTTATCTGCCACAAATATCTGTTTATGTGTTAAAATAAGTCAATTTAAAAAATATTAATTACAAATTCTTTTAATTTTATGTGCAAATATAGATATATAAAATACCATTAAAATGGGGAGGAATTCCAGAGTATTGATCTATTTAGAAATGTAAATGTTTAAAATGTTAACATTATTACTGTTCTGTAAAAGTATTTTATCCTAGAGTATTTATTTTTCTAGATCTTTTGCCCCCTTTAGTCCTTCATGGAAATATTTACATGAGTATCTTCATAGTAACTCATTATATTTGCCCTCTTATAGGACTTGGGCTTGATATAGATTGGTGGATGTGAATCAGCACCCCTATTAAGATTTTGGAAACTAAGCCAGAGTTAAGCAACAGCATAAACATTTATCACAAATATCAGAGTACATAGGGACTCTGAGTTTTCCCTGGGCTTTTCATTAAGTAAAGGCTAAATAATAACAGTTATTGGCATATTCCAAGATGCAGAGAACAATGGCCAATATGTAGTTTGAATTATTATCTTTTTCTCTGGGTAACTTGTTCAAAAGAAAGGATTGCCCTTACTCAACCTGACTGCACTTCATTTTGTGGGTAGTGCAAGGCTAGGGATGGGGAATAACTCCACTAAGTAAAACAAAGACCAGAAATATGAAAAGGGACAGGTACATGTTTCCAGCAGGAAAAGATATTCTAGGTTACATAGGTGAATTTTGCTAGTTCTGTAGATGCTAATGCTTCGGGTGCTTTTGGCCTTTATTTCTTTCCACTGTACTCTTGGCTCCCCAGTCTAGATCTGCTCACTCCATCTGGTAATGACACAGGACTTTTCTCTGCCACTTTGCCACCTGGAGACCCCTATGGCTGGCAGTGCCCCCCTGAGGCTTGCTGAGGCCCAGGCCTGCCACTGGAGGCACGCTGCCCTCTCAGCCTGCCTGTGTTATAGCTTGTACCCCTGTTTGGCTGCTCCCAAGCTCTTGTCCTACATCCAAGAAGACTAAGGATATGCTGAAAATTTGAAGGGTGAGGAGGGCAGAGAATAATTTTGTTGAGTGATGGGAAGGCTCTCAACAGAGAGGAGATGTGGGAGTGTTCCCCCAATCCTGCAGTCTGGTGGTTTCTACCCCAGTGTGACTTAGTCTGGGGTTTTTATAGTCACAGAATGGGGAGGGCATGATGATTAGTTTGTGAGTATGCAAAAAGGTGAAAACAAAGGTACCACTCAAAGGTGGGCATGACAATGTAAAAAACTAATTAGGGAAGGGTAGGTATATGTAAAATAGATGAATGGTGGGGATCAATCAGAGGAAAGCATGCCAGACAGGAAGACAGATTCTTAGTCTGGTCCAAGGATTTACCCAGGACTGCCTTTGACTTGAAGGTAGAGTTTCACCAGGGAACCACCTCTATTTGCCTAGGCATGTGTCTGCCTCCTGCCTCTATCAGTAAATCAGGATCAAAAGGGTCTAATTCAAATTGGGCAAGAGGACTTATGGGTGAAAAGGATGGTGAAATTCAAAACTGAAGACTGCTGGTACTAATGAATAAAGAGAATCAGTAATTTTACTCAATGACCTTAGTTGTGATGAAATCCGCATTAGGCATAGGGACACTAAAGTGTATCTTTCTCTTGTACCTCTTATCTATGGTGCTCTGTTAGAGGAAACTTCAAGAAACCTTCGACTGGGCATGGAGTTTCATGCCTATAATTGCAGTGCTTTGGGAGGCAAACGTGGAAGGGATTACCTAAAGCTGAGTTCCAGACCAGCCTGGGAAACATAGTGAGACCCCCATCTCTACAAAAAAAAAGAAATAAAATAAAATTAAGCAGGTATGATGATATGCTCCTGTAGTCCCAGCTACTCAGGAGGGTAAGCCAGGTGGATCACTTCAGCTTAGGAGTTTGAGGTTGCAGTGAGCTATGTATGATCATGCCACTGCACTCCAGCCTTGGAGACAGAGTGAGATCCTGTCTTAAAAAATAAAATAAAAAAGGTTCTTAGATATAAATATATTCACATGACAGACAAAATGTATAAGTACACCTAGGTGCATATTTCCCCTTTGATCATTAATTTGTGAACAAGTTTCAACCCTATAATTTAAAAATATTCCCAAAACAGTAAATTGTAAGTGAATATTCATGTTGAGTACATGATATGATGTGGCTGTGTCCCCACCCAAATCTCATCTTGAATTGTAACTCCCACAATTCCCATGTGGCATGGGAAGGACTCAGTGGGAGATGATTGAATTATGGGGGCAGGACTTTCCTGAGCTGTTCTCATGATAATGAACGAATCTTGAGATCAGATGGTTTTAAAAATGGGGGTTTCCCTGAACAAACTCTCTTTGCCTACTACCATCCACACAGGATGTGACTTGCTCCTCCTTGACTTCTGCCATGATTTTGAGACCTCCCCAGCCATGTGGAACTGTGAGTCCAGTTAAATCTCTTTCTTTTGTAAATTGCCCAATTTCAGATATGTGTTTATCAGCAGCAAGAAAAAGGACTAATACAGTAAATTGGTACCAGTAGAGTGGTGCATTGCTGAAAAGATAACTGAAAATGTGGAAGTGACATTGGAACTGGGTAACAGGCAGAGGTTGGAACAGTTTGGAGGGCTCAGAAGAAGACAGGAAAATGTGGGAAAGTTTGGAACTTGCTAGACACTTGTTGAATGGCTTTGACCAAAATGCTGATAGCCATATGGACAATAAAGTCTAGGCTGAGTTGGTCTCAGGTGAAGATGAGGAACTTGTTAGGAACTGGAGCAGAAGTCACTCTTACTATGTTTTAGCAAACAGACTGGTGGCATTTTGCTCCTGCCCTAGAGATTTGTGGAACTTTGAACTTGAGAGAGATGATTTAGGATATCTGGCAGAAGAAATTTCTAAACAACAAAGCATTCAAGAGGTAACTTGGGTGCTGTTAAAGGTATTCAGCTTCAAATGGAAAATAGAGCTTAAATGTTTGGAAAATTTGCAGCCTGACAAGGCAGTAGAAAAGAAAATCCCATTTTCTGAGGAGAAATTCAAGCTAGCTGCAGTAATTTGCATAACTAACAAGGAGCCAAATGTTAATCACCAAGACAATGGGGAAAATGTCTCCAGGGCATCTCAGAGACCTTCCCCATCACATGCTGGAAGGCTTAGGAGGAAAAATTGGTTTTGTGGGCTGGACCTGAGGTCCCCGTGCTGTGTGCAGCCTAGGGACGTGGTGTCCTGCATCCCAGCTGCTCCGCCATTGCTGAAAGGGACCAATGTAGAGTTTGGGCTGTGGCTTCAAAGGATGCAAGCTTCAGGACTTGGCAGCTTCCACATGGTGTTGAGCCTGCGAGTGTGCAGAAATCAAGAATTCAGGTTTGGGAATCTCTGCCTAGATTTTAGAAGATGTATGGAAATGCCTGGATGCCCAGGCAAAAGTTTGCTGCAGGAATGGGGTCATCATGGAGAACCTTTGCTAGGACAGTGAGGAAGGGAAATGTGGGATGGGAGTTCCCACACAGAGTCCCTACTGGGGCACCACCTAGTGGAGCTGTGAGAAGAGTGCCACTGTCCTCCAGACCCAGAATGATATATCCACTGAGAGCTTGTACCATGTACCTGGAAAAGCCACAGATACTCAATGCCAACTCATGAAAGCAGATGGGAGGGAGGCTGTACCCTGCAAAGCCACAGGGTACAGAGGTGGAGCTGCCCAAAACTATGGGAACCCATTTGTTGGAGCAGCGTGACCTGGATGTGAGACATGGAGTCAAAACAGATCATTTGGAGGTTTAAGATTTGACTAGCCCACTGGATTTCATATTGGCATGCAGCCTGTAGCCCCTTGGTTTTGGTTAGTTTCTCCCGTTTGGAACAGTTACATGTACCTCCATTGTATCTAGGAAGTAACTAGCTTGCTTTTGATTTTACAGGCTTCTAGGCAGAAGGGACTTGCCTTATCTCAGATGAGACTTTGGACTGTGAGCTTTTGAGTTAATGCTGAAATTAGTTAAGACTTTGGGGGACTGTTAATAAGGCATGATTGGTTTTGAAATGTGAGGACATGAAATTTGGGAGTGGCCAGGTGCCAAATGACATGGTTTGGCTATTTCCCCACCCAAATCTCATCTTGAATTGTAACTCCCACAATTCCCACATGTTGGGGGAGGAGCCTGTTGGAAGGTGATTGAACTGTGGGGCTGCGTCTTTTCTGTGCTGTTCTCATGATAGTGAATGAGTCTCACAAGATCTGATGGTTTTAAAAATGGTAGTTTTCCTGAACAAGTTCTCTTTGCCTGTTGCCATCCACATAGGATGTGACTTGCTCCTCCTGTTGCCATGATTGTGAGGCCTTCCCAACCACGTGGAACTGTGAATCCAATTAAATCTCTTTCTCTTGTAAATTACCCAGTCTTGGGAATTTATTTATAAGCAACATGAAGTGGACTAATACAGTACAATAAAGGGATATGATAAGAAGAGGAACATAACTGATGTAGTTTCTAAGGCTGGATCAGTTTCAAAGGTAAATATTGTTTCAATATATGGATATAATTTATCAAGACATCTTTGCCCTTTTTTCTTTGTTACTTGTGTGGAAAAATTCCAACCCCTGTTAGTGACTATGCACTCTTCTACTTAAGCAAACAATATGGCTGGAACAAATCCCTGCCACATGCATTCCCACAAACTCATATAACCATGTTTATTAGTTATCTTACATTTGGATTACAGTCATCATAAGGTCATTATAATTGTACAGAAATTTAGCCTCCTTACATCTTCCATTCACTCACGTATTTGAGATGACTATTTTCTGCCTAAACAACCCTCTTTTTCTGTTCTTGAATCCTTATACCCCCGTCATCATACTCAGAGCTAGTACCTACTCCTTATTCAACTGAGAAAATACATGCAATTAGAAGGGACATTCTACATTTCCCCATCATCAAATCTACCAAACTATTAAGTATTTTAATATGTTTCCATGAGTCAGCCTTCCCTTCTCTTATGTTGAATGAATTGCCTCTATTCATTTAAGGACAGGGCCTTCTCTTTGACCATATTCCCTCATACTTTCTCAAAGAATTTCTTCTTGCATTTATGCTCTCTTTTCTGTATCATCAGTTTTCTCCTGTTAACATAATTTTCCCATCAGCATAAACATATATTCAGTAGCTCCCCCAAAAATGTCTAGTCTTGAGTCTGTGTCACCTTGCATTTCTTACCTTATTTCTGTTTGCATTTAAAGCAAAATTCCTTGAGTTTCTGTACTTCCTTTCTTTATTTCTTTCAACCAGTCAGGCTATTCTAGCCTGCTATCCTCTGAAAATACAATGCAAAAATCTACCCACACCAGTCAGGCTATTTTATTTTTATTTTTAATTTTTGTGGGTATATAGTATGTGTATATATTTATGAGGTACATGAAGTGTTTTAATACAGGCATGCAATGCATAATAATTACATCATGGAAAATGGGCTATCCATCATCTGAAGCATTTATCCTTAGTGTTACAAACAGTCTAATTATACTCTTAGCTATTTAACAAAATAAACTTAAATTGCCACTGACTATAGACATCTTTTTGTGCTATCAAATGGTAGGTCTTATTCATTCATTCTCATTTTTTTTGTACCCATTAATTCTCTCCACCTCCCTCACAGCACTCCACCCCCATCCCTACACTCTGCTTCCCATATCTGATACCTATGATTCTACTGTCTACTTCCATAGGTTAAATTGTTTTGATTTTTAGATCTCACAAATAAGTAAGATCATGGGATGTTTGTCTTTCTGTGCCTGGCCTATATCACTGAACATAATGACTTCCATTTTCATCCATTTGTTGCAAATGACTGTATCTAATTCTTTTTACAGCTGAATAGTACTCCATTGTGTGTAACTGCCACATTTATTTTTATCCATTCACCTGATGATACACTTAGATTGCTTCTAATTCTTGCCTATTGTGAACAGAGCTGCAACAAACATGGAAATGCAGTTATCACTTTGACATACTGATTTCCTTTCTTTTCAGTACATACATAGCAGTAGGATTACTGGAACATATGGTAGCTCTATTTTCAGTATTTTGAGGAACTTCCAAACTGTTCTCCACAGTGGTTGTATTAATTTACATTTCCACCAACAGCGTATGAGGGTTTCCTTTTCTCCACATTCTCACCAGCATTTTTTATTGCCTGTCTTTTGGATATAAGCCATTTTAATGGAAGGGAAAGAATGTACTTTCTGAGGCTACTGAAAATACATCCTTTTCATATGCTTATTTATTATTTTGTGTCTCCTTTTGAGAAATAGCTAATCAAATTTTTACCCATATTTTAATCGGATTATTAGATTTTTTTCCTACAGCATCGCTTTAGTTCCTTACATATTCTGGTTATTAATCCCTTGTCAAGTGGGTAGTTTGCAAATATTTTATCCCATTGACTGTTTCCTTTGCTGTGTAAATGCTTTTCAACTTAATGAGATACCATTTGTCCATTTTGCTTGGGTTGCCTGTACTTGTGGGTTATTACTAAAGAAATTTTTGCCCAAATCAATGTTCTGGATGTTTTCCCTAATGTATTCTTCTAGTAGTTTCATAATTTGAAGTCTTAGCCTATATTGATTTGATGTTTGTATATGGCAAGAGATGGGGTCTAGTTTCATTCTTCTGCATATAGATATTCAGTTTTCCTAGCATCATTTGTTGAAGAAACTGTCTTTTTCCCAGTGTATGTTCTTGGCACCTTTGTAGAAAATGTGTTTACTGTAGATGTGTGGATTTATTTCTGAATTCTCTATTGTGTTTCACTGGTCTATATGTCTGTTTTTATGACAGTACTATGTTGTTTTGGTTGCTATAGCATTGTAGTACAATTTGAAGTCAGGTAATATGATTCCTCCACTTTTGTTCTTTTTGCTTAGGATAGCTTTGGCTACTGTGGATCTTTTGTGGTTTCATATAAATTTTAGGATAGTTGTATTCTATTTATTTGAAGAATGTCATTGGTATTTTGATAGGGATTGCTTTGAATCTGTAGGTTGCTTTAGGGTAGTATGTACATTTTAACAATATTGATTCTTCCAACCCATGAATATGGAATATCTTTGCATTTTCTGGTCTTCTCTTTAGCTTTTCTCATTGGTATTTTATAGTTTTCATTATAGGTATCTTTCACTTCTTTGGTTAAGTTAATTCCTAGGTATTTAATTTTATTTGTGACTATTGTAAATGGGAATTCTTTTTTGATTTTTTTTTTCAGATTGTTTACTGTTGGCATATGAAAATCCTGCTGACTTTTGTATGTTGATTTTTGTGTTCTACAATTTTACTGAATTTGTTTATGAGTTCTAATAGTTTTTTGTTTGTTTGTTTTTTGGTGGAGTGTTTAGGTTTTTCCAAATATAAGATCCTTTCATCTGCAAACAAAGATAGTTTGACTTCTTCCTCTCCAATTTGAATGTCCTTTATTTCTTTCTCTTGTCTGATTTCTCCACCTAGGACTTCCAGTACTGTGTAGAATAACAGTGGTGAAAGTGTGCATCCTTGTTATGGTCAGATTTCAGGGGTAAGGCTTTCAGTTTTTCTCCATTCAGTATGACACTAGCTGTGGGTCTGTCATATATGGTTTTAATTACATTGAGGTATGTTCTTTCTATGCCCAGTTTTTGAGGGTTTTTATCATGAGGGGATGTTGAATTTTCAGCATCAATTGCAATGATCATATGGTTTTTATCCTTCAGTCTGTTTGTATGATGTGTAGCACATTGATTTATTTGCGTATGTTAAACCATTATTGCATCCTAAGGGTAAATCCCACTTGGTCATGATGAATAATCTTTTAAATGTATTGTTGAATTTGGTTTGCTACCACTTTGTAGAGGATTTTTGCATCAATATTCATCAGTGATATTGACCTATAGTTTTATTTTTTATTTATCTATTTATTTATTTGTTTATGATGTGTTTTGTCTGGTTTTGTTATCAGGATAATCCTGGCCTCATAGAATGAATTTGGTAATATTCCTTCCACCTCTGTTTTTCAAATAGTTTAAATAGTTTGAGTAGGATTGGTATTAGCTCTTCTTTAAATGTTTGGTAGAATTCAACAGTGAAGCCATTGGGTCCTGGGCTTCATTTTACTGGTAACCTGGTTTTTGTTTGTTTCTTTCTTTCTTTCTTTTTGAGACAGAGTTTTGCTCTTGTTGCCCAGGCTGGAGTGCAATGGCATGATCTCGGCTCACTGCAACCTCCGCCTCATGAACTCAAGCAATTCTCCTGCCTAGCCTCCCAAGTAACTGAGATTACGGGCATGCGCCACCACTCCCAGCTAATTTTGTATTTTTCGTAGAGATGGGTTTTCTCCATGTTGGTCAGGCTGGACTCAAACTCCTGACTTCAGGTGATCCACCTACCTCAGCCTCCCAAAGTGCTGGGATTATAGCTACCGTGCCTGGCCCTGGGAACCTTTTAATTACGGCTTTAATCTTGTTACTTGTTATCACTCTATTCAGGTTTTGAATTTCTTCCTGGTTCAATCTTGGTAGGTTGTATGTGTCTAGGAATTTATCAATTTCTTCTAGACATAGTAGCTCATAGTAGCCACTAATGATTCTTTGAATTTCTGGGGTAGCAGTTGTAAAATTTTCTTTATCATCTCTGGTTTTATTTGCATTGTCTCTATTTTTCCTTAGTCTGGGTGAAGGTTTGTCAATTTTATTTAACTTTAAAAAAAAATCTTTTCTTTCATTGATTTTTTATATTGGTTTCTTCATTTTAATTTTATTTATTTCTGTTTGATCTTTATCATTTCTTCTCATCTATTGGTTTGGGGTTTGGCTTGTTCTTGTTTTTCTAGTTCTTTAAGATGCATGATTACATTATTCATTTGAAGTTTTTCTTCTTTTTTGTTGGAGTCACAGCTATAAACTTCCCTCTTAGTAGTGCTTTTGCTATATCCTCTGTGCTTGAGTATGTTGTATTTCATTATCATTTGTTTCAATAACTTTTTCAACTTTCTGCTTAGTTTCCTCATTAACACATTGATCATTCAGGAGCATACTGTGTAATTTTTATGTCTTTATATAGTTTCCAAATTTTCTCTTATTGATTTCTACTTTTATTCCAGTGTAGTCTGAAGAGATGTTTGCTATTATTTCAATTTTTTGAATGTTTTAAGACTTGTTTTTTGACCTAACATATGGTCTATCCTTGAGAATGTTTCATGTGTTGCAGAACGGAATGTGTATTCTGCAGCAATTTGATGAAATGTTCTGTAAATACCTGTTAGCTCCATTTGGCCTAGAGTGCAGATTAAGTTTGAATTTTCTTTGTTTATTTTCTGTCTGGAAGATATTTCCAATGCTTACAGTGGGGTGTTGAAGTCTCCAGCTATTATTGTATTGGAGTCTGTCTCTTTAGCTCTAATAACATTTGCTTCATATATCTGGATACTCCAGTGTTGGGTGCATATATGTTTAAAATTGTTATAGCCTTCTGCTGAATTGATGCCTTCATTATTATATAGTGAACTTCTTTGTCTTTTCTTACAGTTTCTTCCTGGTTTCCTTTTATTGAAGATGATTTCGTCTGGTGATACGATTTAGTTTCTTGTTTTTTTATTTTTGTATATTCATTATATATTTTTTTGCTTTGCGGTTACCATGAAGCTTGCAAATACCATCTTATAACCCATTATTTTAAGCTGATAACAACGTAACATCATTTTCATAAACAAACTAATAAGGAAAGAAAACTTATGAAGACTGGATGCTATAACTTCATACCCCTGTTTTCTTTTAACATTTTGTTACTACTTATATCTTATTGTTCCATTTTTCTTGAAAAGTTGTTGTAGTTATTGTTTTTGATTGGATCATTGTTTAGTTTTTGTACTTTAGAGTAGTTCATAAACTGATTACAGTGTTACAATAGTCTCTGTTTTTCTGTGTTCTTACTATTCCCCGTGAGTTTTGTACTCTAGACCAAATGGAGCTAACGGGTATTTACAGAACATTTCATCAAATTGCTGCAGAATACACATTCTGTTCTGCAGCACATGAAACATTCTCAAGGATAGACCGTATGTTAGGTCACAAAACAAGTCTTAAAACATTCAAAAAAATTGAAATAAGTGATTTCTTATTGCTCATTAACATACTTTTCTTTCTGATTTAAGGATTCCCTTCAGCATTTGTTGTGGGAAAGGTCTGGTGTTGATGAAATCCCTCAGCTTTTGTTTGTCTGGTAAAGTGTTTATTTCTCCTTCAAGTTTGAAAGGTATTTTTGCCAGATATATTCTAGGAAAAAAATATTGTTTCTTTTAGCACTTTAATTATGTCATGCCATGTTCTCCTGGTCTGTAAAGTTTCCACTGAAAAGTCTGCTGTCAGATGTATTGGAACTCAATTTTCTGTTATTTGTTTCTTTTTTTCTTGCTGCTTTTAGCGTCCTTTCTTTATCCTTGGCCTTTGGGAGTTTGATTAAATGCCTTAAGGCAGTCTTCTTTGAATTAGATCTCCTTGGTGTTCTATAATTTTCTTTTACTTGGATATTGATATATTTCTCGAGGTTTAGGTAGTTCTCTGTTATTATCCCTTTCTGGTTTTATCTTTTTCTCTACCTCCTCTTTAAGGCTAATAACTCTTGGATTTGCCCTGTTGCAGCTTTTTAGATGCTGTCCATGTGCTTCATTGTTTTTTTTTTTTTTCTTTTCTCTCCTCTGACTGTGTACTTCCAAATAGCCTGTCTTCAAGCCCACTAATTCTTTCCTCTGCTTTATCAATTCTTCTATTAAAAGACTCTGATGCATTCTTTGATATGACATTTGCATTTTTCAGCTCCAGAATTTCTGCTTGATTCTTTTTAATTATTTCAATGTCTTTGTTGAATTTATCTGATCAAATTTTGAATTCCTTCTCTGTGTTATCTTGAATGTCTTTAAGTTTTCTTCATTCAGATATTGTGAATTCTCTGTCTGAATTCAAAGGTCACTTATCTCTTTCTTCAGGATTATTCCCTGATGCCTTATTTAGTTCATTTGGTGAGGTCATCTTTTCCTGCATCATCTTGATACTTGTAGATGTTCCTGTGTCTGGCCATTGAAGAGTTAGGTATTTATTGTAGTCTCCACAATCTGAGCTTGTTTGTATGCATCCTTCTTGGGCAGGTTTTCCATATATTCAAAATGACTTAGGTGTTGTGATTTAAGCTGTATCTTCTTTATGGGGGACCTCAAGTTCCCTAATGCTGTGGTTCTTATAGACTCATAGAGGTACTGTATTGATAGTCTAGGTCAAGATCCCAAAGAATTCTCTGGATTACCAGGCAGAGGCTCTTGTTCTCTTCCCTTACTTTCTCCCAAACAAAGTCCCTCTCTGTATTCTGAGCCACCTGGAGCAGAGGGTAGAGTGACACATCACCCCTGTAGGCACCACCCACAGCCTGCACTGGGTCAGACCTGAAGCCAGCATAGCAGTGGTTCTCACCTAAGGACTGCAGTAATCACCCCCTGGCTACTGCCTATTTTTGCTCAAAGCTCTGGGGCTCTACAATCAGCAAGTGGCAATGCCAGCCAGGCCTATATTCTTAGGGCAGTGAGTTGCCCCAAGACCTAGATGGGTTCAGAGGTGCCACCTGGGAGCCAGAGACTAGATTCAAAAACCTTACCAGTCTATTTATTGTTCTATTATACTGTGGTTGAGCTGGCAACTCAAATCATGAGATGCAGTCCTCCCATTTTTGCCTCCCCTTTCCAAAGGCAGAAGAGCCTCACCATGTGGCCACTGCCACCTCAGGCCTATGGAGAATACTGCCAGACTACCGCCAATGTTCCCTAAGGCCTAAGGGCTGTTTAACCAGCTTCTAGTGAATTCTGTCAAGCCTGAGACTCAACCTTCATGGCAGTGGGCTTCCTCTCTTCCCCAGAGCAGGTCCAGAAATGCCATCCAAGAGTCAAGTCCTGGAATCAGGGACCTCAGATCCCACTTCATGCTCTACCACCCTGTGGCTGAGCTGGTACCTAAGGTGCATGACAATGTCCCCTTTACTTTTTCCTCCACTTCTCAAGCAGAAGGAGTCTCACCCTGTAACCACCACAGCTGGGAATGTGCAGAGTCTCACTTGAAGCCAGTAAGTCTCAGAGTCTCCCCCAATGTTTTTCATGTAGTACCTAGGTATTGCTTCTGGTTATTATTCTGGTTATTCTTTTGTTGGCACATTACAAATCTTGCCATGACTGAGTTCTTCCCTTCAAGGCAGTAGGTTTCCTTCTGGTACATGGCGTTTCTGGAAATGTCATCAGGGAGCTAAGGCCTGAACAGGGGCCATAAGACTGACTGGTGCCCTATCCTGCTGTGCCTGAGCTGGTATCCAAGAGGTAAGATAGAGTCCTCCCCACTCTTCCCTCTCTGATCCTCAAGCAGAAGGAAGGGGTCTCTTTTGGATCCACAAGCTATGCAGCCTGAGGTTAGTGGAAGGGTGATGCCAGCAGTCCCTTACCAGTCCTGGCTGGTGTCTCAGTAGGTCATGACCTCCTCTCTCCCTCAGTCCACTGAGTCTGGGTTCAGAGCCCTTTAGCTCATGATGGCAAGGCTTGGGTGAGCTGAAGTTCCAAACACTGGGATTGGCAATTCCCCTTTGTATGGGGCTTATTTAAATTCTCCCTCCTGGGCTAGCTTCACCTGAATTTGGTCTGGTTTTGCTTTCTGCTATTAACAAGGGCAGCACTGAGTTCAATGCCTCAGAATTGCTAGTTTTTCCTCTCCCCAGTGCACAACAATGCTCTCAGAAACACCAGGGTATCTCTCTGAGCAGGGTTGCCTCTACTGAGGGATGGAGGAGGGATGGGGTCTGAGATTCAAGACTGTTTTTCCAGTGCCTCTTTCAGCGGTATGAAGGTAAAACCAGGTAGTGTGAGTGCTCACCTTATTTTTGGTTCATATAAAGGTGTGTGTGTGTGTGTGTGTGTGTGTGTGTGTATGTATGTGTAGATAGTTGTTAACTTGGTGTCCTCACTGAAGGGACAATTGGGAGAGCCTTCTATTTTGCCATTTGGATCTACCCCTCTCCCCAGTCAGGCTATTTTAGTCCCTGTCTTCTGAAAGTGCGATACGAAGATGACTAATTATAATGGCCATTTTTCAGGCTTTCTCTTTGTAGAGCTCTCTGTATCATTAAATCATTTTTTCTCCTAATAAAAACATACTTCATTTGGATGCCAGAAAGCACACTTTGCTGGTTTTTATTTGACCTCTGTGGCTGGTTTTTTTTTTTTTTTTTTTTTTTCCCGGAGTCTTGCTCTGTTGCCCAGGCTGAAGTGCAGTGGTGCGATCTTGTCTCACTGCAAGGTGTGCCTCCTGGGTTCACACCACTCTCCTGCCTCAGCCTCCTGAGTAGCTGGGACTACAGGCCCCCACCACCATGCTCAGCTAATTTTTTTTTTTTAATGTATTTTTGGTAGAGACGGGGTTTCACCATGTTAGCGAGGATGGTCTCTATCTCCTGACCTCGTGATCCTCCGGCCTCAGCCTCTCAAAGTGAGATTACAGGCAATGACTGTTTTTTGTCTATCTCTAGCTTGCTCTTCTTATTCTGCCTCATTCATAAATTTGGCATGCTTTTAGGCTCAATTATCATTTATCTATTTACATATACTTCTTAACTAATCTCATCATGTGCAAGCTGGTTACTTTATATCTCTATTCCTCCCCTACGTACCAGACCATGACTCGTATATCCAACTACTAACTCAGCATCTCATCTTCGATGTCTGGTAGGTATCTCAGAACTAACATATCCAAAACAGAAGTCTTGACAGGTAGGAAAACTCACCACTATACTAATAAGGAAAGGCTTCAAAACAGAAGTCTTAAATTCTGCCTTTCAAACTTTGCTTTCCCCAAGTGTCCCTGTCTTAATATATGGCACTATGATTCACTCATTTAAGAAGGAAAAAAAAAGTAGCAGCTGTCCTTGAATTTCTTTTTGTTACCTTCAATATTCATCCATCAATTAGACTGGTCAGGTTTCCCTTAGAAATATAAATCAAGCAAGACTGCCAAGGGTCTGAGGACATGACACAGTTGAAAAAAAAAAAAAGTTTGTGGCAAAAGTTAAAAGAGAAGTCTCTCATTATTTTCAAGAGTTGGAGTTAGGAGGATAATAATGCTAAATCTCAGGGGTTGGAAAGATCTGTAATTAAACTGGAACGAAGAGTAGGGAGTTCTTGTTGCTATTGAGGCAACCTTCATAATAATGCTAAATCTCAGGGGTTGGAAAGATCTGGAATTAAACTGGAACAAAGAGTAGAGAGTTCTTGTTGCTATTGATGCAACCTTTTCTTTCTGCCTGGAAGTGTTACATATTTTCTCTCTGCCTGTAATATTCTTAATTTTATGATAACATGCTAGGTCTGAAACTTACAGTTTGAGATTTTTCATGATCTTTTTTAATTCTCTGAAATATCTCTTCATAATTTTTTCGATTATACCCTCCTCTTTGTTTATATTTTTCTTTATGGCAATCTCAGTATCAAGATTTTGGCAGTTTTATTTCATATATCTTAGTATTTATTTGGTATATTTCTTTACTTTTTTATAGTCACCTAGGAGAATTTCTCCACTTTATCTTTGAACTCAGTAATATATCAGTAAGCTTTACACACAGTTCTGCAATTTAGAGCATTTATCATTGCTTTAAAAAATCTTAGCTATTGTATTTCCTACTAATATTTTCCATGTGGTTCACTTAGTGATAACTTATTTTTTTCCTCATTTACAAATATTGTTCCCTTTGTTTTTAGGCATAATGACGTATGAGATACTAAATAAACATTTTAAGAGATGTGAAAAATAAATAATTAAGTCAATCAAATGAAGACTCTGTCACAGATGATAAGTACACAAGGGAAGTATCCTACATCTCATCTAAGTCATATGGGTAAGGGTTCCTTGCAATAAGCTGTTTCTGGAACACAAAGATGTGGGATAATTTCTTTTAACTTTTGCTTTTTTTCCAGGATCACAAGTGCATTAGTCCATTCTCACATTGCTATATAAAGATACCTGAAACTGGGTAATTTATAAAGAAGTGAGGTTTAACTGGCTCACGGTTCTGCAGGCTGTACGGGAGGCATAGTGGTTTCTGTTTCTGGGGAGGCTTCAGGAACTTCCAGTCATCGCGGTAGGCAAAGGGGGAGTGAGGCATCTCACATGGTGTGAGCAGGAGCAAGAGAGAGTGAATAACAGTAGTGAAAGTGTGCATCCTTGTTGTGTTCCAGATTTCAAAGGAAAGGCTTTCAGTTTTTCTTCATTTAGTATGATAGTAGCTGTGGGTCTATCATATATGGTTTTTATTATGTTGACGTATGTTTCTTGTATACTCATTTTTTATGGTTTTTATCATGAAAGATATTGAATTTTATCAAATGCTTTTTTACATCTATTGAAATGATCATATGGTTTTTAATCCTTTGATCTGTTTGTATGATGTAGCACACTGATTGATTTGCCTATGTTGAACCATTCTTTCATCCCAGAGATGAAATCCCACTTGGGATTCATGATGAATGATATTTTTAATGTATTGTTGAATTCAGTTCGCTAGTACTTTGTTGAGGATTTTTACATCAGTATTCATTAGTGATATTGGCTTATAGTTTTCTTTTTCTCAGATGTGCCTTTGTCTGTTTTAGAGTCACGGTAGTACTGGCCTCATAGAATGAGTTTGGAACTATTCTCTCCTCCTCTATTTTTTGGAATACTTTGGTTAGTATTGGTATTAGTTCTTTAAATGTTTGGTAGAATTGACTTGTGAAGTCATCAGGTCCCAGGGTTTTCTTTACTGTGAAACTTTATTACAGCTTTGATCTTGTCACTTGTTATTGATTTGTTCATGTTTTGAATATCTTCCTGGTTCAATCTTAATACACTTTATGTTTCTAGGAATTTGTCCATTTATTCTAGATTTTTCCATTTTATTGACATGCAGTTGCTCATAGTAGCCACAAATGATCCTTTGAATGTCTGCTGTATCAGTTGTACAATCTCCTTTTGTGTCAGATTTGATTTATTTGGATATTTTCTCTTTACTAATTTTGAATTTGGGTTGCTCTTGTTTTCCTAATTTTTAAGATGTATTGTTTGTTTGTTTATTTGAAGTTTTTCTTCATTTTTGATGGAGTCACTTATGGTTATAAACTTCCCTGTTAGTACTGCTTTGGCTGTATTCCGTAGGTTTTCGTATACTGTGTTTCCACTGTCATTTGTTTCAGGAAAATTTCCAATTTCCTTCTCAACTTCTTCACTAACCCACTCATTCTGGAGCATATTGTTTAATTTTCATATGTTTGTATAGTTTTCAGAATTCTTCTTGTTATTGATTTCTAGTTTTATTCAGTTTTGGTCAGAGAGGATGCTAGATATTATTTCAGTTTTTTGAATGTTTTCAACTGTTTTTTGACCTAACATATGGTCTACCCTTGAGAATGATCCATGTTCTGAAGAAAATAATGTGTATTCTGCAACCACTTAAATGTTCTATAAATACGTTACTTCCATTTTGTCTAGAGTGTAGATTAAGTTTAGAGTTTCTTTGTTAATTTTCTGTCTGGAACATCTGTTTAGTGCTAAAGGTGGGATGTTGAAATCTCTAGTTATTATTGTATTGGAGTCTAACTCTATATTTTTAAAATTGTTATATCCTCTTGCTGAATTGACCACTTCATTATTATACAGTGACCTTCTTTTTCTCCTTTTGTAGTTTTTGCCTTGAAATCTATTTTATCTGAAATAAATATAGCTACTCCTACTCTTTTTTGGCTTCTATTGGCATAGAATAGCTTTATACCTTTATTTTCAGTTTATGAGTGCCTTTATAAGTGAAGCGTGTTTCTTGTAGGCAGCAGATCAACGACTTGGGCCCCCACTGCCCCGCCCCCACCCTTGTTTAGCCACTCTATGTCTTTTGATTGGAGAGTTTAGTCCATTTAGGTTCAATGGTATTATTGATAACTAAGGACTTACTCCTGCCATTTTATTATTTGTTATCTGGTTGTTTTGTGATCTTCTCTTCCTTTTTTCTTTCCTTCCTGTCTTCCTTTTATTGAAGGAGATTTTGTCTGGTGATATGATTTAGTTTTTTGCTTTTCATTTTTTGTGTATCTCTTGCATGTTTTTTGGTTTGAGGTTACCACGAGGCTTGCAAGTACTACTTTATAACAAATTATCTTAATCTGATAACAACTTAAGACTGTTTGCATAAACCAACTAACAAGCAAAAAGAAATGAAATAAAAACTCTACATCTTAACCTTGTCCCTGCTTTTTAAACTTCTTAAATTTCCATTTATGTCTTATTGTACCATGTCTGGAAAAGTTGTTGTAGTTATTATTTTTGATTGTTTCATGGTTTAGTCTTTCTACTTAAGAGTAGTTTACATACCATAGTTACAGTGTCCCAATATTCTGTTTTTCTGTGTTCTTACTATTACCAGTAATCTTTGGTGATTACTTATTGCTCATTAATGTTCTGTTCTTTCCAACTAAAGTACTAGCATTAACATCTATTCTAGGACAGGTCTGGTGTTGATGAAATAACTCAGCTATTGTTTGGGAAAATCTTTATGTCTCCTTTATGTTTAAAGGATATTTTCACTGTATATACTATTCTAGGATAAAAGAATTTTTTTCCTTTAGCAGTTTAAATATGTCATGACATTCTCTCTTGGCCTATAAAGTTTCCACTGAAAAATCTGCTGCCAGATGTATTGGAACTCCATTGTATGTTATTTGTTTCCTTTCTCTTGTTGATTTTAGCATCTTTTCTCTATCCTTGATCTTTGGGAGTTTGATTATTAATGACTTTGAGATAGTCTTTTTTGTGTTAAATCTGCTTGGTGTTGTATAACCTTCTTGTACTTGGATATTGCTGTCTTTCTCTAGGTTTGTGAAGTTTTCTGATATTATCCTTTTGAATAAATTTTCCACTCCTATCTCTTTCTCTCTTTCTTCTTTAAGGCCAAGTAACACTTAGTTTTGCCCTTTTGAGGCTATTTTCTAGATTCTGCAGGCATGCTTCATTCTTTTTACTTCTTTTTTTCTTTTGTCTCCTCTGACCATGTATTTTTCAATAGCTTGGTTTCAAGCTCATTAATTCTTTCTTCTGTTTGGTCAAATTTGCTATTAAAAGACTCTGATGTGTTCTTTACTATGCCCATTGCATTTTTCAGGTCCAGAATTTCTGCTTGATTCTTTTTAATTATTTCAATCTCTTTCTTAAATTTATCTAATAGAATTCGGAATGCCTTCTCTGTGGTATCTTGAATTTCTTTGAGTTTCTTCAACAAAGCTATTTTGAATTTTCTGTCTGAAAGGTGACACATCTCTGTTTTTCCAGGATTGTTTTTTCATGCCCGATTTAGTTTATTTGGTGAGGTCATGCTCATCTGGATTGTCCTAATACTTGTAGATGATCGTCTGTGTCTGGGCATTGAAGAGTTAGGTATTTATTGTAGTCTTCGCAGTTTGCACTTGTTTGTAACTGTCCTTGAAAAAGCTTTTCAGATTTTCAAAAAGACTTGGATGTTGTGATCTAAGCTGTATCTGCTTTAGGGGGGACCCAAAGCCCAGTAATGCTGTGGTTCTTAGAGACTCATAGAGATACTGCCTTGATGGTCTTGGACAAGATCTGAAAGAATTCTCCAGATCACTATGCAGAGACTTGGCCTCTTCTCTTCTTTTTCTTTCAAACAAATGGGGTCTCTCTCTTTCTCTCTCTCTCCCTCTCTCTGTTCTGAACCACCTGAAGTGGGGTGGAGTGACACAAGCACCCCTCAGTCCACCCCCTGGACTGTTTTGGGTGAGAGCTGAAGCCAGAACAGCACTGGTTCTTGCCCAAGACCTGCTGTAACCCCTGGCTATTGCCTGTTTTCTCTCAAGACCCTGGGGCTTTACAATCAGCAGGTGGCAAAGCCAGCTAGGCCTCTGTCCTTCCATTCAGGACACTGTGTTATCCCAGGCCCCAGGCAGGTCCAGAGTTGCCTATTGGAAGCCGTGAACTACAGTCAAAAACCACAGAAGTCTTTCTGGTGTTCTGTTGTACTGTGGCTGAACTGAAACCACAAGACACAGTCCTTCTCATTCTCTCAGCCCCTTTCTGAAGGAAGGTACGCCTCACCCCATGGCAACTGTCACTACAGGCCCATGGTGAGAGTACTGCCAGACTCCTGCTGATGTTACCCTAAGGTCCATGGACTCTTTAGTCAGCTTGTGGTGAATCTTGCCAGTCCTGAGACTCACCCTTCGGGGCAGTGGACTCCCCTGTGGCCAAGGACAGGTCCAAAAATGTTGTGCAAGAGCCCAGTTTTGGAATCAGCAACCCCAAGAGACCAGTTGGTTCTCTGCCCCACTGTGGCTGAGCTGGTATCTAGGTGCAAGACAAAGTCCTCTTTACTTTTCCTCCACTTTTCTCAAGCTGAAGGAGTCTTGCCCCATAGCCACCACAGTTGGGAATGTGCTAAGTCTCATTTGAAGCCAGCAAGCCTCAGAGTCTCACCCAAGTTTCTCAGTGTACCAACTGAGTATTACTGCCGCTTATTCAATGCCTAAGGGCTCTTCAGTTAGTAGGTAATGAAGACTACTAGTACTGAGTTTTTTGTTTCAAGGCAAAGGATTATCTTCTGGTGCAAGGTGTCCAGAAATGTTGTATTGGAGCTAGAGCCTGGAACAGGTACCTGTCAACTCTGACAGATGTCCTACCCTTCTGGGACTGAACTGCTATCCAAGAGGCAAGACAGAGTCCTTTCCACTCTTCCCTCTTCTCTCCTTGAGTGGAAAGAAGGGGTCTCTTTTGGAGCTTAATTGCCTCAGCTTGTGTCTCAGTAAGTCATGTGCCCCAGCAGTCTACTAGCTCTGGGCCCAGTTCATCACTCGGACTTAACTAAAACTTGCATTGCTTGTGACCTAGATTGCCTTTCCAGTTTATTTGGAGCCCCAGAACACTTTAGCCCACAGTGGTGAGGCTTGTGGTAACTAAAGTTTCGACAGCTGGGATCAGACATATCCCTCTGGCTAAGGCAGTTTTAAAGGCTCCCTCCATGGCTGGGGGTCAACTGAGTTTAGGGTGGTTTTGCTTTCTGCTGTAACAGGATAACACTGAGTTGAATGCCTTACAATTGCTGTGGTCTCCCTTCCCCAGCACTCAGAAATGCTCCTTCTAGAGGGTAGGGGAGGAGTGATGCTGGTGATTCAAAACTGTTCCTTCTACCTTTTCAGTGCCTCTTTCAGTGATACAAAGTTAAAACCAGGCACTGTGAGTGCTCATCTGATGTTTGATTCTTGTGAAGGTACATTTGTTTGTTTGTTTGTTTGTTTGGATAGTTGTTAAATTGATGTCTTTGTTGGGGAGACAATTGGTGGAACCTTCCATTCTGCCATGTTGTTCTGCGTCCTCAAAGTAACATTTTACTAGGGAAATGATTCATACATGTGTTTGTAGTCACTAAAACAATATTTGTGAAAAGTTTCTCTAAAAAGAAGGATTTATGTTACACCATAAATTGAGATACAGTCAATTTACATAGAATTGTATTTCTTAACTTATTAACATTAAAATTTTAACTATGTATTTTATTTCAATTATAAAAGTACATTAAAACATGCATTATTAATACATAAAATAAATAGTACATTGAATGCCAACATACTGTCATGTATTGTATTATACACATTGGGGTACTGAACAAAGTAGCTAGTATCTACATATTTTCTGGTGGAGTTGTAAGATGTGTTTTTCAAAAACAGTGTAGAGTGCACATTAGATCAAATAAAATGCTAACAAGTGGTGTTTGGATAGTTAAATTACAGTTTATTTCGAAAGAATGACTTATCTGATATATATTGACATTTGTATCTGTGCATTCTTTGAGCAAGCAAAAGTGCTTTTGGTGTTTTAGAGTCACAGTATTGTCATGTCATATATCCTCCATGTTTGCTCAAATGAACTTTATATAATTATGTGAAAGTTTTTTTTTTATTCTTTTTCTATTTATATGTCCCCAAGTTGTTTATATTTTATTTTTCTTAATTTAAAAGTCATACTATTATTTAATTTTATGAATTTTTAATCATGTAGTATTAAACTCCTTTTTTATATTTCACAACCTTCTTTTGTTGAAAATGTCCACCTCATGGTGATGACATTTGAGTAGTGCAGAGGTATAGTAAATTTGGTCTGCTGATTAATAAATTTCATAGTATTTTGTTACTTTATTTTTCCAGAGAAGACAAATTTTACATTTGCATATATTATGTTCTTTTTCTACTAATTTAAAAAATTTTTTTCCTTATTTCTTCAGGATATGCTCAATAAATAACCAGGTCTGTTAAGATATAGGTGAAAAGTAACTTTTGAAATGATACCAAATATATTATATTCTCTGTTGTGTTATATTCCATTATGTATATATATAGTCTGATGGCAAAATCCTCAAAGAAATTAAGGGTTTTGAAAAAAAAGAGAAGTACAGTAATTGAAAATGCATCATTTCTTGGTCTGTTGGTATAATATGTGTGGGAGATAAACAGCCAGCCTCTTGAAAGGACTGCAGTAGAACTAGTTTGCTCAGGCAACAACTAGGTTTCAGTAAGGGGGGCAGACTGGATAAAATCTTTAGAAAAAATGCTGAGTGCATTTTGATAATGATTTACTGTGAATGCCAGATGACACAGTGAAATGTTTCCAGATGATGGGAGAAGTGAAAGATGTGGTTACAGAATGTAATGCATTAGAATTAGATTCTGAGTGATGAGAGTAACCTGAGCTGCTTATGTTGACTGACATACTTAGGAATAAAGAATATGATAAAATTATGAAGATCTCCTAGCAGGACATGGTGGTCAGACTTTGAGTCTTAGAGTGGAATGGGGGAAGCTATTTCCGGAATCATGCAAAGCTTTTGGTTTCTCGTGAATTTATCTCTATCAGCTGAGATCTCTAGGCAACAGTGGACAGAGAGTGGGGAAAGTTTTACCCTGAGTGCAGTTACTGTCTTGCCACCTGCAGATGGGAGCACACCAGATTGGGCTCTTACACTGAACACATGAGTTTCCTTTGATTTCTGTTGAAGCAGGTCTCCAGGTTATCAAGGAAGAACATTATTAAACAGTTTTATTTACTGTGGTTGAATTCTAAGAAATGAAAAAAATGCCAATTTTTGAAAAATAGCAAAATATTTTAATTCTAAAAAAAATTTGTGTTACCCTGTAATATACCTGTAACACTAGTCCTCATAGAAGATAAAGTAGAAGTGAAAGGCTATCTTAATGTTAATTCATGAATATTCTGTTGCTAGAGCAGCAGAGTTACTTCCGAGTGTTGTATCTGTAAGATTAACTATTTTATGGACCCCAAATATAGATTACAATGCAGTGCCAATAACTATTTAATCGTAACTTTCTTCTCAGAACTTAATGTGAATTGTCTCTGAGTCTCTGAGGGAATTACTCCAGAAATCTTTTTATTATTGTTGTTTTGTACACGAAGTCATTAAATATATAAAATTGAAAGATCTCAATTGAACAACAGTGCATAAAGTCCTTTACCTAAGCTGCCGAATTTGATGTGTAACCCTCATAGTGAATACACTACACAACAGGTATTAAGAGGACCTCTTTGATGGATAAATAATGCATATAAAAAGATCAGTAAATTTGTATCCCATGCTATATCTAACACAAAGAGAGTAGCTAATATTTTCTGAGCTCAATATGTGCCAGATACTGTGCCAAGTACTTTCATACCTTTCCTAATGTGTAAAACAATCTTAATTGGTAGGTAATTTTATCCTATGGTTTTAACACTGCTCCTAGTATATCACCTGTCTTTGTGACTTTGTAATAGACATGAAACTTCTCTGGGCCTCAGTTAAATAAAAAGTAAAGTGTTTATATACACATCTCTTATCAACAAGCTGAGGAAAAAGTATCGATTTTTCTTCTCCTTAAGTTTGCAAATAAACATAGTTTGTGATGGATGTATAATAGAAAAAAGACAAAATTAAAGAACTTTGGAGGAATTTCTGTTGAGATATTCCTATCTGCTTTTGCCACTCACATTATTAAGTACCTGTGTTTTTTCTTACCCAATGTCCTTTGAATCATTATAGAATACTGTTTGTAAATATTTTTAAAAATTTAAAAAGACTTTGTAATTAAAACCACATTAGCAAAAGAGAGGTCAGTCAACAGTCCTTCATTTATGTTTTAATATTTTGTCACTTTTACAGGATATAAGGCGTGGAACTGAACATTTATTTGGCTGATCCTCATCATGAACCGTGCTTTTAGCAGGAAGAAAGGTAAGTGTGGTCATTTTTTAAAACTTGGGAGTCAAGCCAATGTTGCTATGATGTTAAGCACAGATGTTAAGAAATCAGTTTTTCTTGTTGTTCAACCACCTGGCCCAGAAATGAAGTTAGATTAGAGCAACACAAATCTGCAAATGTTGCTAATTAGCTTTCTTCAGTTATCACCCTAGTGAAAGATCAAAGTTGTTTATTACACTGAGTTCACAATACATATGTGATAATATGTCACCTGGCAATTTGAAGCTTGTTGTGAAATTGCAAAGAATAAAATTATCTGAAACTTCGTCCTAACTTTAGCTTATGTAGCAATATAATACTAAATTTCCTGGGCTTACGTAAGATTAAAGTAACATAAATTCATTCATAATTGTGTGTGTGAGTGTGCATAGGCTTCATGTATCATTGAATAATATGTGAGGATTGGTGGTAGATAGATTTAAAGCAATGAGGCCAAAATAAATTTGTTATTAATTTTTAGGTAGGAATTTAAATAACTATGAATGCAGTATATTATAATGATCACTATAGGACTGAAAGAAACAGCTAGTTAGATGTTGTTTCTTAATGGGCAGAAAACCATGGCATTTGACAAACTATTTTATGATGCACTTATAAATATAGAAAAATAAGTATAACTTGGTTGAGGTCAGTGAAGTTTAAATAATGTATCCTTTTCATTCTCAAAGGAGTTCTCTGGTGGAGGGCATCAGGCTCTCTCCTCTTTTACGTTATTAAGGAATTGGGAAAGAATACTTAAATAATGATAATCAAATTCATAGATAGAAGGTAATGATACATAAATGCTATAGTAGGATTACAGATGTGTGAAGAAAAAATGACCAGTTAGGCCTTATTCCACACTATAAACTTACTAAGATACTGCAGATTGTCAAACAAGGGCCCAGAACATCTAATAGTTTTATCATGATTCAAATATTGCTGTTATTTGGAAGATGTACCTTGAATACTATGTGAGTAAAAATGGCTGAAGAATAAAGTCAACAGTGTGATTATCAAAGGCTCTGTGTCATTTTCTAATGTATAGATAATGAATAGTCAAGAACCATGACTAGTGTTCTGTTCAATATCAGGAATTCAGGCACTGTGTGTTCTCCCTTTAAAAGGTTACAGTGTTAACTGACACATAGTAACATGCCCAGATGAGAAAGACTGAGATGACTTAGGACTTTCAGCCATGCAACAGGAAGCATGACTGAGAACCATTCATGTGTTAATGAGAGCTGTCTTTCAATATTTGAAGGACTGCCATTTAGCCATGGGGTTGAGTTTAGTAAAGGACAAATAGGTGTAAATGATAATGTCACTGATTTAATATAGGGAAAAAGAATTCCAAGAAAGTCATGTAAAAGTTTAATTAAATTACTCAAATTGCTAGCTTTTTTTGGTCCCTGAAGTGAGAGGTGTTCAAACATTTGGATGTGGCAGAGAAGATTGATGTATTCAGTGAGAATTTAGATAATGTAACCTTTAAGGCACTTTTCAACCCTGGGAAGCTAGAAATGTATTATTTTACTTATTTTTTCTGAATAAGGGGAAAGCAAAATGACATTGATTATAGTCTGTAGCTGCTTCTGATTTGTAAATAGTTTAAAAATTTTAAATGTTTTTAAATGTAAAAAAAAAGTCCCAAAAGTAAAATATTGTTTCTTTCATTCCTTTTACTAGTAAGAAAAATCTATAAATAATTCTACGATATATTGAAATTTTTGTTTTGTTTTATATAGAGACAGGATCTTGCTACGTTGCCAGGGCTGGTCTCAAACTCCTAACATCAAGTGATCCTCCTGCCTTGGCCTCTCAAAGTGTTGGGATTATAGGCATGAGCCGCTGTGCCCAACCTGAAGTATTTTTAATAAAGCAATAGAAATCTTACATCACAACTTAACACTTTAATCACTCTAACTTATTTTTAATAAACACTTCTAGGCCTTTTTTTAATATATATCTGCTAACAATCCTCCTTTCCAATCGCTTTAAAGTTGAAACTCCACATTTCTAATTTACTGTTTATTTGAAGGGGGTTTAGAATGGTTTTTCATTGAGAAATCCCAAGAGTTGGATAGTAATGTGAATAACCAGTAATTGTATATTTGTCTCATTTGAACACAGTGGGAGTACAACTATGGGAATAGTGGAGTGATTCAGAGAATCAAGAAGCAGAAGCACTTGTTATTTCCTGATTTGCTTCATTCACTTTGAATTTATTTTGACTTATCTTATTTTTCAGGTCTAATGATTTAGGATCAGGAATTCATTCATTAATATTTTGCTCCAACCTGAAGTTAGAACTTGAAACTGAAAATTTTACCTTAATTCACCAATCAATTCTGACTCTATCATTTGGTGAAGTTGTTAAAGAAAAAAATTTTAGAGCTTGTGCTCCTGGTTTCCATCAATAGCATTATTTCATTAAATTTTAATTTGAGATAAAAAACTTAAATTTTGTGAGAGTATTTGTATATCTGGATAAGCTGGAGCTATGAGCTGTAATTATATCATGAGAGAATATTTAATTTAAGTCATGTTTCCAAAACTACCATTAACATACACTGTGTACAGTATCCTAAACAAATCAAGATGATCTTCTATCAGTAAAAGCTTATTCTTTATTTCATGCCTACCCAGTATACTTGGTCATCACATGTAATCTTACTAAATGATCCTGGACCTCAGAAGCCTAAGGAAAAAAGACCATCTTAAACCTAAACATAATTGTGTGTGTTTTTTTAATTTAATCTCCGAATTAGTAAGTTTGAATTTCTTGATTGAATTCACTGATTTTCTTTGCAAATGCTCTAATGGTGTTAGAGTTACTCAGAGATTCTGAAGAGTGCTGAATATATTAGAGTCATATCATTTTGAGCTCTTTTGAAAAGCTCTTTAAAAATTAGTCAAATATAATAATAGATTAAATTTTAATGATTGTCTTTGTTTTAGATTCTTTCCCTACGTTAATTTTCTCTTTTAATTAAAAAAATTATATATTCTATTTATTACATCAAATATAAATCATTAAGTAAAAAAGCATAAAATAACATGCAAATGATTAAATAATTCAACTAATTACATTTTTTAAATTTAGTTGATATACTGTCGAGTAGATATCATAATGCACAGCACTTAAAATTTAATATTTAAATGTTACTTTTTTTAACGACCATTTTATTCAAATGTATCTATTCATCAACCAGCATTTAGTTTTAAATTTAAAGTACTCAAAAGTAGTTGTTTCACCATTGTAAGCTCTGATGATACAAAAATAATGAATTTACTCTATATTTCTTGATGAGTTATTAATCTAAATGCATTTTGAAAACCTAAATTTATTGACCCAGCAATCAAAGTACATTGATATTTGTCAGATATGTTGAAATGTTGGCATTTTCCTTCATGTAAGTGTTCAATATTGAGTTAGTGACTTTACTTTAATTCAAAGAAGGGGAACTCTTTTTAGAATCTCTATATTACCATTTCTGCACATTTTCATATATCTAATACCTTCTGTGAACACATATAGTGACCAAAGACCATCATATCTATTCCCTACTCAAGATTTAGTCATATCTATAAGGTAATATAAAGAGTCTTATTTTGTCATTTTTTTGCCAAAATATAAATGAGGATGACAGTAAGAGCACATTTGGGAAATCCTTCAGGTTTTATAAATTGTACTGCTCATACTTGAGGTTATGTAATAAACAAGCACTAAATTATAAGCACTTGATATATGGATGCAGATTTTTGTCATTGTAGGAACTGCAGCTTATCCACCGAAATTTAATATTGTGATTATTTTAGTCTGTCAGCAGAGGCAGCTTGGTATACTCATTTTAGGTCGCTGCAATATGAGTCTATAACAGAGTCAGTTTCATCAGTTTTCAAGTAATAGTGGTTTATGGAGAAAGAAATTATTAATACCTCTCTGCCTCAGGATTAGTATGACCCATCGTAGTGAGAGTTTAGTCAGACTTTACATGCTCCTCAGATGTGTTGTATGTTTTGGAAAGGAGACATGAAAAGAATTAAGTGAAGGAGTTAAAAGGAGAAATTGGACGTCTTTTTAGTTTTCCTAAAGGTGTTTTTTTTTATTTGTTTTGTGTTTTATTGCCTTGGAAGAAGTATTGTGATTAACTTCTTTTAATGTATAAAAGCAAGACTATATTCCAAATCTAAGTGCAAATTATTCTTGAATTAATCATATTACTTCCATTAGCAATCACAAAAACTATAGCTAAGATGAAAATCCATATAGAAAATATAAATTTCACACATTAAATGTCAATGTCAATTTTTTTTAAAACTTAGAATGTATTGCTGTTCAAAATATTTCACCCAAGTATGGCTATCATATATTCCCTCTGGTAGTCAGAAATAGCCCCAATTCTCTTGGCCCTTCATCTTTCCTGTTGGAAATACTTGAGAATATTGCATTGTACCCCATAAACAAGTTTAATATAAATATACTGCATTATTATTCAAATGGTATAAAATAATTTACATTCCAAAAATATGTGCCATTTTCTCTATGTCTTCACATTCACCCAGTTTAAGAACATATTAAGGGTATCAAGTTAGTTTCTGTTAACAGCATTTAAAAAATCTAAATTTAATGTTGAAAATACTTTGTTAGTAATACAATATTTCCTTCCAGTTTGTACTTATATGTTTCGTGGTAAAATAAATCTTTGATTTTGTTCTATTCATAGTACTGATTCTAAATTTTTAAACTCCCATGAAAAATAAGATACATACAAAACTACACGAATGGAGACAAAATATCATTGAAGATTGAGAAGTCGTACTCCAAATAAATGGAGATTCAAAAAAAAAGCCAATTTGTTTCATGTAAATGTTAACATTTATTTCTCCCGCTTATGCATTCATCAAAATATTGGGGAAAATGTGTGGGCCATATTAATAAATTTCAAAACTTAAATTAAAAATATTAGTAAAACAAATAAATAACAAGATATAAATAATATATAATACAATTAGTTTTAATATATCCTATCCTTTTGAGTTACTTTTATTTCTAATATTTTTAACATTTATCTAAGAAACATTTTGATTTATTGCATTTGAGACTATTTCTATCCAAAACTCCTGAGAGAAGACCTTCAATCATTGTTTCTTCAAATTTAGAATAAAGATTTATCACAATATTATATTGATTTCCAAATGAACATAGTAAGTTGGTTTATTTCAGTTTCATACAAATGCAGTTGTTAGTATAATATGATAATTTCCCTTTAGAATAGCTAAATCTTGATGGTACAATATAATATTCACAAAGAGTTAAAGAGCAGATTATATTTTATTGTTCTAGGAATTAAGAAAAGTAACCTATAATTCATGAGAGCATAAAGTGAAAGAAGAAAGATACTTGTTTTAAATCACAAATGAATGTAATTACTCATAGCCCTCTGATGTTGTTTTTATATGTTCTTTTAAAATTTGGTATCATTTGTATTATTTGAAAACTTTAAAAAGAAAAGCTAGGGACTTTTATACCAAAGAAAGAATCCTATAATCACTCCCCAGCTGCATTGTTCTTCTATCTGAGTGGTTATTCTTTCTCAATTTAGCAAAGAATCTCAGAATTAGAAATACTCAGATGTCCTACAAATGGTAATGCATGAATATGACACCATGAAAACCTAAAATTTAACTCTGTGTATTTTTTATTGCAGACAAAACATGGATGCATACACCTGAAGCTTTATCTAAACATTTCATTCCCTATAATGCAAAGGTAAAAATAGTTCATATATTACTTAATTTTATTTTGTTATAGTATTATTACTGATTCATGGCTAATCTTAGATTGCTTATATATTGACATTTCCTGGTAAGTGATTTCTGAAAAAAGATTACATAAATAAAATAATTGTGGCATGGGAAGTTATTTTTCTCTGTAGAATAGTTTCTCTTTTTAAAAGTATATTCTTTAAAATTACTATTTAAGTGAAACATGTGTTTTCTTCAAGTGATTTTGGTTATTATTAAAAATATTTGCAATATCATGGCCTGTAGAAACTCAAACCACTAACAAATTAGCTTTCTTTAAAAATATTTTAATGTTACATTACACGACCTAAATATAAAAACCTGCAAATGAGAGAAATGAGCTGCAATTTTCATAAATGTAATTATCATTCAAGAAAAAAAGAACAAAGTTTAAATTTTTATTTTATTGAGATGAAGACGTGTTCTGTAGGCCAAGCTGAGGTGCATTGGGGAGATCTTGGCTCACTGCAACCTCCATCTCCTGGGTTCAAGTGATTCTCCCACTTCAGCCTCTGGAGTAGCTGGAATTATAGGCATGCGCTACCATGCCCAGCTAATTTTTGTATTTTTAATAGAAACGGGATTTCACCATACTGGCCAGGCTGGTCTCAAACTGCTGACCTCAAGTGGTCCACCTGCCTCAGCCTCCCAAAGTGCTAGGATTACAGGCATAAGCCATTCTGCCCACCCTAAATTATTTTTAAAAAGCACACAAAAAGGTGCCTTTTAAAAATTCTTTTGTTCAAGTTGCTACATTTTAATAGAGAACTGGAAACATTAATCTATACTCTGTGTCTAAAGATTTCATTTGTTGTTGAAAAAAATGAGTGAATTCAGTTTACAACAGGGACTTTAAAGAAAGATGCTCTTTTGTAGTTAATGATCACCAAACTTGTAATAATTTTCAGAGAAATTTGAGTCAAAATTTGGAAGAGACAGATATGAGTTAAAGAGGGGATTGGAAATATTAGAGTCAAATTTAAAAGCAACTGAACTTGGAGATGAAATGGGGAAAACAAAACTATATCTTTATAAGAGAACTTAAATGTTGATGGATTAGTAAAGTATACACTGGGATACAGTCAGATTAGGCATAGCAATTATTTCAGGAAAAATTAAAGAATGTTTATTGAGGAGAAAATTAACAGTGTGTGGTAGAAAACATCTAGGGTTCTTATCTTAGTCTGAATCAGAAGGAAGAAACATTTAAAAGCCTATCTAGAAGAAGTTCTTTCAGAGCTGTTGCTCAGCAGTGAATTTGGAGAGTGCACCATCTCTTGTTTTTTTCTTGCTGACTTACCAGCAAAGAAATCGGAAATATTTTCTGTATAAACATATTATACTTGAAATCACTACAGTGCTTATGAATTTTTCTATAAACTTAACATACAAGTTGATTGCCCTAATTTAGCATGAAAAGTTTAGTTAACTGAATGAGAAAAATTTGTTTGTTATCCATCATTTCCACAGATATTGTTCATATTAGCTATTGATACACTATATGAAATCTACACTGAAAATATTTTAATCTGGAAAGCTACTGTGATTTTTAAAGTGCATGCTCAGTTTTTGATATTATCAATCATAGTGGAGTTATATGTTCCAGTTGAAACTATCAATATTATTTTTATGTGACTGATATGCCTCATTTTGAAAAACAGCTTTATAAAAGATTAAAAGGTTATATTATAATTAGATCTACATTTAAGTCTGCCAGTCATTCTGCTTGTCTACATGGAAAAGTTGCCTGTGCCAATTCACAGGTGCATAACAATTTTAAGACATTCTACAGGAAGTAGAGGGTACAGAAACATCTCCCCAGACTGGGACCAGTACAATATGGAAGGGCAGGATGGTTTTATCTATTCTAATATAGCCTCATGAGTGATAATGTATATTTTGTGTACAAAGTAGCAGTCAATTCATTTGAAAAATGTTAGTTTTTTTTCTGAATTCCTTTGTTTGTGGTACTTTTTAAGTTGACTTCATAGTAGAGTTACTTTTCAAGGTATTCTGTATCTCTTGTTATAGAATATGCCACTTGAAGACCAGATCCATGACCACAGAAAGTAGCTTGACACAATAGAAAGAATAATACAGACTCTAGAGCTAGATTCCTTGGTTTATATCGTGACTCCAACACTTGTTTACTGTGTGACTTTGGGAAAATTGCTTAACCTTTCTATGTCTATGATTATTCATCAATAAATAGGAATGGTAACAATAGTAATTTATCACTTGAGTTGTTATAGACATAAAGGAGTTAGTGCTACAACAGTGTCTGAAATAGTGGAATTTTTTTTTTCAGGCAAACATCAGTTCCGTCCCTCAATTCTGTTCTTAGAGCCATTCCATTCATTAGATCTGGCCCATTCAGATTATCCAGGATAATCTCCTTCACATAAAGTGAACCGATTAGAGATGTTAATCGTATCTATGAAATAAGTTTACAGCAACACCTAGATTAGAATTTGATTGAGTAACTGGGCACTGTAAATTAGCCAAGTTGACACATAAAACTGATCTCATACAAGTATTAATGATGGACAAGGTTAAAAAGGCAAATTGGGAAGGCCTTGAATGGCAGAGGCAACAGTTTAGGTTGTTAGCAAGTCCAACAGGATTTTAGGAAGATAAATCAGTAGTGCTAAAAAGGTTCCAGTTTGGATCAGGAGTGATAGAATGACATTAAACCTCTTAAGAAGTTATTTTAATGGTCCAAGGTTGTGGTAATAAGTTTACCATAGGGTAGTAGATAAATTTGTAGTGGAAAATAAAGATGTGCTTAATATTCCAGAGGAAGAATTGAGGTAGCATAGTAATGGTATATAAGCAGAGAATAAGAAAGAATATCTATTTTCATCCTGACTAAAAGGGAGAATCATCATACCATTAAAAGATTTCTGCTACTTCACTCACTTTTGGCATCCACTGGTTACAAATTAATCTGATAAATTTAACAGAACTATTTAAGAATTATTATTCTCCCTGGAGAAATATGTAATAACATTTATGTTTAAGTGTCTTCAGTTTTAAAGCAGTAGTATTCTGTTTTATTTTATAATTCTTTTATAGAACACATTTTATTTCTACATTCTTTCAATTTATGGAACATTGATTTCAAAAATTCACATTTAATATTCATGGTGCAATGATTTCAGATCATATGTTGATATAAAATAATAGATGGTTTAAAATAAACATTGTTCTATGTAGGGTTCATTAGTTTAGAGTTTTCTTTAATGTGAAGTAACAGCATTAATATTCATTGGTAATCTTTTGTATTATCCTGTGTACTCTGTAGTGATGTTTCCAAGTTAAAGGTTATTACCCATGAAAAAATGTGGTCATGAAATCAATGTAGTGGGTCATAGGGACATATATTTAGAGATGGGTAGCAAGGGCAAAAAAGTTGAATCTGGATGTATTTTGAAAGTAAAGTTGACAGAATCAATAGATTAGGTATTAGATTCTTATTGATACTATAATTAGAACATTAAGGCAGAAATTTAAAAAATTCTGTTCCCTTCAATTTTTTATGAGAATGCTAAACTCTCTTTTCTATAAAGATAAAATGCTGGCAGACTTATATTTTAATCAATTTATTATTGTTAGAGTGAGACAGCCATTTCCTAGATGAAGAATTGTGAAAAATGTTTCATTAAAATATTTTTATTAACGATTTTATTCTAAAATGTATAATTATCCCCCCAAAAGTTTACTGTATTTATCCTTTTATGAAAATCTTTCTTTAAGATATACAAAAATGCAAGGATGTATAAGAATGAAGTTATAAAGAGATTACTACCTTACTTTGCACGAGGCAGCAGTAAAGAGAGTCAACATTCCTTGATTACCTGTTTACTGTGTTCCAAGCTCTAAAAGTGAGCAAATCTAAAACAAATAGTAACATGGACCTTCACCTTAAAAACTTATGACGTCCCTGTGGAGAGGAAACAGTCACATGAGACACAGAAAGAATTTTGAAAGAAAATTACATAATGATAACCAACACCTATGCCATTATCTTCTAAACTATGGAACATCTTAAAATCAAATATAGAAATATCATATAACACATTCCTTGCAAACCCTTTCAAAACCATGTCAGGGAGTTTTACAAGTGAGAGAACTACATAGATAATCACCAACAAAATAAAATTCAAATGTCAAGGAGAGTTTTACAAAGAAAGATTACCTTACATTTCAGAGTTTTCTAGAGTATCAGAGTTTTACATATGACATGTGCACTGTTTGCCACTTGGTATGTTAATCAGAGAGGAGGCTTGCTGACCCAGTGAGTTGTGTAGTTTCTAGTGAGCCTTTCCTATCTTTACAACCTAAATTTGCCAACATATATAAACTATGAGCCTGTATTTGGGTTCAGAATACAAACAAAATGACAAAGAACAAAAACACTGCCTTCATTCCCCCACACACAAAATATGTAATATCAGATGTGACACTAAGATATTGGAACTTGAGGATTCTAACCCTTAGTTGGTTGAAAACCACATGTTGGGCACTTACATTTGAAACTTTTAACGAAACCTGCCCAATAGTAATCATAGAAAAATCAGAACCCACCTATCTGACATGCTCAGATGCACCCCTAAAGAGTAAGCTCTATACCAACAACTCCACTGATTCTACCAGAATTTTATAGCCACACAGTTGCTGTATCCTATTACACTAATTAGAGCAGCCACTTCTGGGTCAAAGTATTTGGGTTCAAATTTCTACTTTCTCAACTGTTGTCAGGATTATGTAACTTTTCTGTCCTTGAATTGTTTTACTTGTAAATGAGATTAATAACTACAAATATCAAACTGGTTTGTTAGGATATTTAAATGAGTTAATATATATTTTTTAAAACTTAGATCAGTGTTTGGCATGACAAAAGTTTATCGTTATTAATATCATTATAGAAAGTGTTCTGTCAACTCTGGAGTTGACACTAGTCATTACTATCTCTTGAGAATAATGTAGTGTTGAAAAATTGAACAAACTACTTAGAATGTGTATTAGGTTTTTTATTTTGTCTGTTTGCATCAACTGAAGTACGTGCAGTGACCACTTTGAAAGGTTCTATGGGAAAGGAATACTTTTTCCTGAAGCACAACAGGAGACTCAATATTGCCACCTTGGTGGAATTATGTACAAGAGAATGTTTTGATCATTAAAGAATAATACCATTGTGATTATACTTTCCTGTTACCTTGAGGTAATAGGAGACACTCTGAGGTAACTTTATTCTGAAGCAAAATATTAATACAAAGATTGTCCTGGTCTTAAAAATCAAATACAGAAATGTAAGGCAGTCCTTGTAAACCTTTTGAAACCATTAGGGAGTTTTACAAGTAATCAGTTAATGAAGAGAGAAAGTTACAACATTATGTGGCTTAATGAGTCATAGTAAAGAAGGATCTTTATATAAAAAAATCATTTTACTAATGTTCTTTAAATTGTTTTTTGAAAGTATATGATAAATTACCCTTCAATGAGATATTAAGATTGGTATATGACCTAATTGAAAAAAATTCAGGTTTTAGGAATAAATGACATCTATTAGTGTGTCAAAAAAAGGAAATGAAGAAAGAAAAATCTTCAGATTCAACTCTGTGGAATCATTGAAAGTTGGGCAAAAGGTACAACTCTGTAATCGATGAGATGCCTTGTTGAAACATCCCAAATGGTTTTGAATTGCAATTTCATGAGATTCTTTAGAGCAGCTTTATATAAAAGCAGCAAACATAAGCACTTGCCAGTTTTGCTGGTTGTAGATACCAGGGGAAATATAAGAAACATAAAGAGCTCAATTGCATTTCCAGATAATCTATATCATTTATCCAAAAATGAGTCTTCAATCTTGAAACATAGGAACCACTTTAAAATTTGGTGTTACATGACCTTTAAAAAATATTTATTAGATTTTAAAACTGGTCTTTAATAATGCTAATATATATCATTTGTATTCATTTCAAACATTTTAAAATTAAAGAATGAGCATATAAATTGAAGCCTAACCATCATTTTTCCAATTAAAGAGATAATATATACTATAATATGTATTGATAATTTGGGATCTGTTACCACTTAGAATTTTTGCTTTATGTGTCAAAGTAATACTGACAAATATTTAAAAGGAAATTAGAAATCTGTAAAATGTTACCTTTCCCTTGTCCTCTCTATAGTGGGAAACTGTACGGTGTTTTTTATGCCAAAAAAATATGAAAGCAAATAAAAGCATAGTAACAACTGGAAGGTTGTTCAATTGTGACTTGTATTAATAGCTAGTATGTGCTTATAAAATACAAGAATAAATGGAAAAAGGGCAATGGCAATAAACACTTAGCATTGCATAGCTTCCAAATTCTTGAGATAAACTTTCAGTTAATTCTGAAGGTTATCATTACAAACTGTTATTCTACATCTGAGAGTACTCTATCAAAGTGTTATATAGCTGCTAGAAATTATTGAATAGGAACTAAAAACTTTTTTAGTCCCCATTACATTTCAGTATTTACTATAGTATCATTTTATTATTTTAAAAAATGCAATATATGTGTTATGGATTCAAAGACAGTTCTGAAAAGGACTTTAGTATTCATTATTCAAACTCGGTTATTTTCTTGATAAAGTCCTTCAAGATGCAGTGAAGTTGTGATTTGTTTAAGCTTACACAGGAAGATAGTAGCCAAATTAGGTGTGAAATCAAGTATCTGATTCTCTTCAACATCCATTTGTCTATTTATTGTGATATACTGCTTCTAATTTTGGAGAGTAATTAACCAGCAGATGAAAGAGCTAAAGACAAAGTAAAATGTATGTATGTGTCTGCCACTTGTATATGTTGTATGTGAAATTGCTTCATGTGTGGAGCCCTGCCCCTGTCTGTTAAATGATTCTCTGGACATCATTTTAAACCAGGCATGGTTTGGCAGAGATGCAAATGGGCTAAGTAGACTAAATAAAGTCTATGTATTAGCCTCCCTAACACAGAGGCCATATGTCTAAGCTTCCATGAAGTATTGTATCTTTCTTTATTCTGCTTTGCTTAATGATATTTTTATTAACATAATTCCTGGATAAAAATGCTTTGGTGTTATCTATGTCCTTAAATGGTTCTTCACCTTCAGAGCATCTAGTTATACATAGGACATTTTCTGAAAGTTGAATATATTTATCATTTATTTCATATTTCTGCATAGATGTGTTTGGCCCTAGATGAAATAATTTTTGTTTTTTATTTTATTTTTTAGACAGGATCTCACTTTGTCACCCAGGCTGGAATGCAGTAGCACAATTTTGGTTCACTGCAACCTCTGCCTCCTGGGCTCAGATGATCCTCCCACTTCAGCCTCCTGAGTAGCTGGGACTACAGGCCTGCACCACCACGCCTGGCTAATTTTTCTGTAGAGATGGGGTTTCGCCATGTTGCTTATGCTGGTCTTGAACTCCTGAGCTCAAGCAGTCCACCCAACTTGACCTCCCAAAGTGCTGAAATTACAGGCATGTGCCACCATGCCCAGCTGAAATAATTTTAAAAAGCTTGTTCATAGCTAGAGAATGTAAAGAAGGAAAGGACTGATTTAGTCTCAAAAGGGTCAAGCAATAGCATTCTGAAGACTAGACTGTGAGACTTAAGGATCTGAGCAGAAAGGAAAAGTAAAGATACAGTTTTGGAGGAAAAAACATCTTTCCAAAAAATAAAAAACATTTAATGGTTTTATCAATACCATTTCAGTAATGGTGTTTTGATGAGCCACTAAAAGCAGCATATACGTGACTAAAATCAGCATAAAAGAAAATTAGCAAACAGGTGAGCATTTTTTTTTATTATTCTTATTGTTGTTGTCATTTTTTTAACAGAAAACGCAGGAGAAATGAGAATGAAGAGGAAAGGATTGTTAAGAGAAGTAAAATGTGGCAGGAAACACCAAGGTTTTGGAAATAATTTAGATGTGAACATTGATGTTATCAATGTTACCAATGGATAATATGGTTGCATTTCATATATTAAGTAGGAAAATGGTAGGTGAAAGCAATTTGCCTCCAGATTCACTCTTTGTCATTTTATTCAAAAGGTGTAAGATAACACAGGTGGCCAGCACACTCTAGAGACACAAAATCTCTTCAGAGGACAAATTAAGATTTCTACTTACAATGTTCTTTCATTTTAAGAGACATTTTAGAGGAAATAATCTCTCATCCCTTAGGCAACATATACATAAATTCACATATTTTACATCAAAATAAAGTCATGTTTGTCTTTCTTGTAGTATTTTGAACTATGAGAAACTTCATTTCCAGAGCTGTTATGCATATTTTTACATTTAAGAATAGTCTCCTGTTGTGTGCTTATTTCTTCAGTTTCCAGAAAAGTGTGTATCATCTATTGTTTTCCTTTTTGCTAGAACTAAGTGGTTTATCTTTCTAAACCTTTAAATCATTTTCATAAATGTAAACATAGACTCCAGATAGTAAATCAGATAGTATTAAAACACCTCCTCTTTCAATATCTTGCACAGATGTGATAGCAAAGTAGTACAAAGAGGTTGCTGGGATATGGTGTAATTCATATAAGCAAAATCTGAGGGAAAATGTATCTCCAAGTATGGAAAACACAGAATAACACAATGAAAAGTCAACTGTTTACATTATTAGGTCTTCAAAGTGTTATGTATTTCAGAATAATAACTTTTATTTTGGAAACACGTTATGTGCTAATTATTAAAATTTAAGCAGTACAGTTAAGCACAGAATTACAGAAATGAACACATTGTTCAAACTCTATCAGGCAGAAATAACCCAGCATTGACTTTTGGTTAACAGTATTCCAGGCATTTCTTTGCATAAATACAAGTGCGAGAATGGATATACAGATAAAAAAAAAATAACATTTAACATATAAACAAGACTCCACCAATAATTTTCTAAGCATTTCACATCTGTCATCTCATTTAATCCTTAGACAAGCCAAGTGAAATTGGACTACTTATACGTCCCATGTAACAACTAATTGATAACATGAAACTACAAGTAAGGAAAGTGATGCTGGGGATGAATGGATAGACTCCTAGGAAGAATTAACTTTTGAAAAAACGAACTTATAGCCAGGTGCGGTGGTTCACGCCTGTAATCCCAGCACTTTGGGAGGCCGAGGTGGGCGGATCACGAGGTCAGGAGATCGAGACCATCCTGGCTAACACTGTGAAACCCCATCTCTACTAAAAATACAAAAAATTAGCCAGGCATGGTGGCAGATGCCTATAGTCCCAGCTACTCCGGTGGCTGAGGCAGGAGAATGATGTGGACCTGGGAGGCGGAGCTTGCAGGCAAGATTGCGCCACTGCACCCAGCCTGGGCAACAAGGCAAGACTCAGAAGGAAGGAAGGAAGGAAGGAAGAGAGAGAGAGAGAGAGAGAGAAGGAAGGAATTATAACATGGATACTGTTTTAAAATAACATTGAACTTTACTTGAATTTAACAGAAGAAAAAAAGTGAAGTGAATCGAAGGAGTTCCTAAATTTTTTATATATCTATCTCTTTGCCAAAAGAGATATTAGTTCCTAAAAGGTTGTTCTAAGGTTCAAGAAGATGATGATGAAGGTCATTAAGTGTTTGGCATTATTGTGTTTTTCCTTAGTAGCACATTTCAATTTTTGACAGTAATGCATATCATACATGAATGATAAAGTGAATAGCTGACTTACATTTCTGCCTGGTAACATACTCCACCTCAGTTTTTGTTTCTTATTTTAGTTTTACTTGCCAGGATTTGCAACGTTTACATTTTGTTCTGAAATTATAATTTCCATAGCAGTTTAATCTAAATTAAAGATTCAAATGCATTCAGATCACCAAACACTTTATTTCCTATTTCTTCTCTATTTACGAGACCTATATTTATAAATTTCAGTTTTTGTCCTCAAGATTTTTTTCTAAAAATGACCCAATGACTTGAAAGTTTTGTGGGGTATTTCAAACTTGAGAATATCTATCATCTTTATGTTTGGATCTTTCTTTGCCTCAGAACATCAGTCATTGTTGCACATTCTTCCTTTATTCTCCTGTAGAAAAAAATCTGAATTCATCTCAATTTCCCTCCTTGAAGGTGTCTTACTTTTTCTTGGATGCCTGAGACTTCATTTTTTATCCTTACATTTTAGTTATATAATTGATATGTCTTAATGTTGATTGTCCTGTTCCACTATTCCTACTGGTTCTATCGTTAGAACATTTTCTTCTTTCTTCTACTCCCCTTGAGAAGTCTCTTTTATACCCATGAGTTAAATCACCATCCATCTCTTGATGACTCTCCTGCCTAAATATCATCCCTAAACTCCAGACCCAAACATTTGTCTACCAGACACATAATTTTTAAAAGACCTTAATATAACGTAAGGATAAATCCCAAATCAGGCTTGTGACAGTCTTCAATAACCTTATCCTCCTCTATCTGAGCCAGAAACACCACTAAGGACTGTTGGTTTCAACTGACAGATCTAACTCAATCTGGCTTCAGCAAGAAAGGGAATGCGTTGGTTTACATAAAAGAACACCTCACAGGGAGGACTGTCTCTAGGCCAACTTGATTCAGGGCTCATTTGATAATCTCTTCCCTTCAGTTTTCACTGGGTTGCCTCAGTTCTCAGACTCTTCCTACTGTCCCCTGGCAGAGTCAGATTTACATGACAGCTCTCAGATCCACTTCTCTAATAACTCAAACTCACCTTTCTGAATAGAATCTTCTTGACCCTTGTGAGTTTGATATGGATCATATGCCCTTCCTAGTCAATCTCTGGATAATGTGTTCATGCCAGCCAGTGAATGACGAACTCATTGACTTAACCCATGTGACATAATGCATTCCCAGACAACATGGACTGCTTGTGGAGAAAGGGTAGGTCCCTAAAGGAAAGCCAAGCCAGTTACTCGAAGAAAGGAAAAAGGATGTTATAGATACAAATACCATTAAAAAAGCACTCTGCCACATGTATCAGCTGTGACCAGTGTTCCCCTCCCTTACCGTCTACATCTAATTAAACATTGAGACTTTGTGTTTGTTTGAAAACCTCTTGAATATGTGTATTTCTCCACATAGCTACTACTGTCCACCTGGTGTAGGTCAGTGCTTTTCCTAATGTCTATGATGAAACAGCAGATTTTTTTCCCTAATCTATCACAGACCCGTATTTTTCAAAAATCTTGTTGTAATATACTCAAAATGATACCTCCTTTGTCAAAATGCTATAAAAATTGGTAAATGCTGACTCTCAATATCTGTATTTATCTGGCATGCAACACTTGGTGTCAACTGCTATAGGCCGCTGTCATCTGTCTCACACACAGACCTTTACAGAAGTCTCCACACATCAGGTGGACGTCCTCTTCCTCCCAGTTCTGATATGGCTCCAAAATAGGAGTGAGCATTTTTAAATGAAAATCTAGTCATTTTGTCTTCCAACCTGAATATCTTTAAGTAGCATCACATTTTTCTCTTAAGCTATTCCTCTGTCCTTAACATAACTTTTGGTTTGTCCTCTAAAGCCTCATCTCTCTTATATGTTCTTTTTTTTCTATGTGATCCTTTGTTTTTTCTCATAATCTCTTTCCACTCTTGCTCTCCTCAGGGCTTCTGTCTTTACCCTGAACATACACGGACTCCACTATATTTCCTGGCTAAATGTCAATGCTCTGCTTAGCTTGTTCCTTCTGGAAGACTTATCTGATACCACTTTCCTCTCAACTAAATCTCCGACTCAAGGGTTTTTGTGGTATCCTGTGCTTAACCACCCTGTCCTAGTTCTTCTAATCCTATTTTGTAAATTGCTTATTTAGTTGTCAGTATGTATGCTTTCACTAGATCAAAGCATCTTGGGAGGTAAGGCCAGATCTTGTTCATCATTATATCTCTGCCCCAACACTATTACTAATAGCTTACTTTCACTAGTTACTGTGGAAATTTGGTCAATTAATGGGTCCATCTGAGAAAATGTAAAGAGGGAACTCAAGCCAAACCAGACTGTTCATGCAACACAATTCTATACCCAATGCCTAGACAATAACTACATATATGCCCTCTTCTGGGGCTTCCCAGGCCCCAACTCCATCATCCTACTTTACCAGTTCCACTCTAACGTAAGTCTTAGCAAACACCTCTAATGCCTTGAAGCCAGAAAGTGAAGTCCTCCACTGTATTGTCAAGGCCACCAGGAGAAGTGAGTAGAAGATTAGTCCCATGTTCTTCAAAATATAACAACAAACTCACTTATCTAAAGAAATAATAGTGATTAAGGGGTATTATTCTATTACTGCAACAGAACCAACAGTTTAGAACTGGGAAGGCTGTGTCCTGTAAGCAAAAAAGCATGGGCTTTGGAGCCTCATTGAAATGAATTAAAAGTGGACACTACAACGTAATTTCAAGCCTAGTATTTAACTCAGTTTTCACACATCTAAAATGCAAATAATATCTTCTTTATAGAGCTTTTGAGACATTTAATTTAAAAAAAATCTGTACAGTGCCTAGCACATGGTTGGTGCTCATTAAATGTTAATTTTTTTCTCTTTTATCTCTTTCAAGTATACCAAGATTTAACAAAGATTTGATATACCATTGTTACACGGAAGAAAAGCTTCCATGATTTCAAACAACTGTCTTACAGATGGGATTTTTTAGACTGTAGCACATTCATTAGGAAGTTAGTCCCTGATTCCTTGCATATTTTAATAACACGACGATTTCAAAATTCAACATTACGAAATTGTAGAACCAAATTGAATAGATTTGCACAATCCCCCTCTCTTCATGCCCTGTCACCCAAGCAGATTTTATCTGTGACAGAATTAATCACTAATGATGATAGGCATGGCAGCAATGGCTAATTACTTCCTAGGAGATTTAAATTCAGAAGAGCATGAGTCACCTCACCCCAGACTGTGCAGGTTCAGATAAGAAATAGTATCATGAGCATCAAAGTAAGCAATGAAGGGGCTTGACCAGCTTTTAGTTGATCCCTAGCTGTAATCCTAAATAATTGAAACTAGCTTCTTAGCTCCCCCAGAGTTTGCATTTATTTCCAAGAAATGCCACACCACTTTCTTGGTTACATGTCTGTTTTTATTGCTCATTAGAATGGTATTGCTCTAGGCTTGCTCACATAAACATTTGGCTAGGAGATGATGGAAAAAAAACAAAGCAGCAAGCTTTACCAGGAAATAAGCTATTTTTATTTGCAGATACTCAAACTAAAAAATATTCTTCAGAAACTTCTGGGGAAAATATGAGCAAGATTAAATATTCTCAAGTATTGCCAGAAGAAACATGTCAATAAAAATAATTATTTTCAGGGTGTAGAGTGAGAAAAAAACCTTTAAAATTTAAGCAATGAACTTAGAATTTTACAGATGGTTTTATATGCTTGTGTGAGTGTGGACACAGCAGGTTAAAGGAGTAAAACAGACATTATAATTGATAGGGTCTGGATTTGTGTCCCTACCCCAATCTCATTTCGAATTGTAATCCCCAATTTTGGAGGTGGAGCCTGGTGGGAGGTTATTAGATCATGGGGGGTGGTTTCTCATGGTTTAATACCATCCCCCTTGGTGTCCTAGCAAGAGTGAGTTATGGCAAGATCTGGTTGTTTAAAAGTGTGTAGCATCTCGCACTCCTTTATCTTTCCCCGACTCTGGCCATGTAAGATATTCCTGCTTCCCTTTCACCTTTCACCATACTGGAAATTTTCCTGAGGTCTCTCCAGCCATGCTCCCTGTACAGCCTGCAGAACTGTGAGCCAATTAAACCTCTTTAATTTATCAATTGCTCATTCTCAGGTATTTCTTTATAGCAATGTGAGAACAGACTAACAGATATCAATGAGTTACCTGCCAGTTTTTGAAAAAGTAATTAAGATGAAGAAAAAACATATAGCAGAATTGTGATACAGAATGCAGTCCTGGTAGCATTGTGTCAGCATTACTTGAACATCTTTAGCTTGAACTTTTGTAATAAATTAACAAATGAATATTATCATTTATTTAGTAAATTTCATAAGCAATGTTCTTCTGTATGTTCTCCAGTATACTAAAAATAGCAAAGAATGCAAACATGCATAACATTATAGTAAATGGTCCAAACAACAGGACATTAATTGACTAAGTGGGTGCAGTGTGTTTCTATGACCACCAATATAAAATGGAAATATTTTTAGATAAAGATAATGGACTATTACAACTTAAAATGACTTTGTTGTCTGTTTCGCCATGAAATACCTTATAATGAGATGATGTGTATATCTGTAGTGAGTATGTTTACTTTTTTTAAGGGTATAAATTAACAATCTTTTAAACAACTTCTAAGAGGCAAGTTTGCAATTTCAGAACTGATCAACAAAAGAGATGAATATTTTACTATTTTTCTTCAGCATATACTAGGTATAGACTCCAGATATAGAAAATGTGTGTTCCACGGTCTCATGGAAGAAACCCACTACAGAGATTACACAAAGCTGATGGTTGAAAGAACAGACAGATCCTTTGGATCTAATGCAAGGCTTTAAAAAAGGCAAAGAAAATGTTATAGTAAAAGAAAGAATCCACAAAAACATGAGGGATCTGAGATGCTTCGAGGCACAGCTCTCTAGGGTCCTTTGTTAGTCACGCAAAAATCACCTCTAGATTATGAACCAACAGCATATGTGGGAGGAATTGTGGTTTCCAAAGACTTTGTTCTTACCCTGGCTAAGGATTAGTGCTAGATTTCTATACATTCCAGAGATATCCATGTAGCTGGCTTACCATCTCACACATATTGGCACCTTGACTTATACTAAGGAGCATCCATGGGAAGAATGAAGAAAGACTTCCTAATAGATGCAAAGAGCCAGTAGAAATTACCTTAGTGTGTCAGGTGAGGTGGCCATTATAATCAGAGGTAACAGCATACTCAGCATCCCAGAGACATACCAGAACTTGGCACATTTTAGAAAGTTTACGGGTTCACTGTAGCTGGAGAGTATGTAAGTAAAATAGACAAAGAGTTAACAGAATACTACTTCAGTTGCATTTCTGGGTGACAGACTTGAACTTGAGATAGGGGATAATGAGGTACTGGGTCAGAGATACCTCTTAGTTCTAGATGTTGAATTTTAGATTCTATAGAACATCTAGGTTGGAAATACCAAGAAATAATTAAAAAGCCCCAAATATAGAGCATAGTCTTTTTGTGATCACGCAATAAACACTAAACAATTAAAAGATGAATTTTAAGAGCTCTAATGATTCCTGTCAGAATTAGTTATAAATAGGAAAATGAACCAAAAAAGTATTTTAAAATCTATTTCATGCTGTGCACTTATGTTAGAACAAATTATTGTTTTCAAGTTTCATTATCCTCAAAGATAAGGATGTTCTCTCAGTTAAGAAAGGCATCTAGTGTTCTATAGCACTGTAGGATGGCTATAAATAACAATAATATATTATGTAGTTTCAAATAGCTAGAAGGAGGATATTGAATGTTCCCAACACAAAGAAATGAAAAGTGTTTGACATGATGGATTTGGGAATTACCTTGATCTGATCACTATATTCAAAGCATCACCATGTACTCCATGAATATGTACAATTATTATTTGTAAATTAAAATATTTTTCTAAAGAAATAAAGTTACACAAGATCAGGTGAAATCTGGCTTTATGTGAAGAAGGAGTTTGCAGTGGGAATTTCATTATGACTTCTTTATACCATGTGGAGTCAAATTAGACATTCTCTTTCTTTTGTTCCAGTTTCTCTTTTATCCAAGGGTTTTAATCAGTCTGAAGTTAGAATTTATTGAAATTAAATTCATAAATGTATGTGCTGTGTGTATACATATTATATATATACACACACATATACAAATGCACTTATATATGTATATATATACAAGAACCCTGTACTGTATCTTACAGACTGGGGAATAAATGGTAACAACTTTTAAATCTAGCTGTCTTCATGTTGACAAAGCATCTTTCACATAAGCAATTCTTTTGAAACCTGAGAAAAGAGAAACCTGGATTTTTTTTTTTTTTTTTTGAATACTAAGCAAGTTCCCTTCAAATACTTAATAGCAAGGATCATCATTATTATATTGTGCATGTACCTCATCCTGCCTCATGGTAAAATGTCTAAAAGTCATCACAAACATCAAAAACTCATCTTGTGTAAACTACAGAAATTACATATGTTATTTAGAGTAGTGGCCCCTATACCTTTGCAAAGTGTCATGTCTCTGCCAAGAATTACTACCTTACATTTCTTTATGCTTTTATATTCCAGTGAAGTATTCAGAACTTATTACATTTTATAATAGGAATACAACTTCCAAGTGCATAAATTACTTGTATAAGGTCACACCATGTAAAAAGTAAAACCTGGTCTTCCATGCAGGTAATGTTCTTTTCAAATCTTAAATTATTTGAAATGTAATTGATTTGTTTTTCTAAGACCAGCCGAGTGGGCACAAAAGAACCAGCGAATAGGCAAGGCTAAAAGCAAAACTGCAAATTTATTCTTTGGTCATCTAGCTTCAGGGACCGGAGCTGGGGGGGGGCGGGGAGCGGGTGGAGTTTCTAATACAGTCCCGACAAGAGTGGGGGCTGAGAAAGCTCACCCCCGGGCATCTGCTGGGAGCAACTTTTCTAGAAGTAGAAGGGCAATAGGCGGGGCACGGGCATGTCGGGGGAGAGGGGCCGCTCTGCAGGTGCCACCAGGTAAATCTTGGTCTCCTCGGATTGACATCACCTGGTGCATGCCTGATTAATCTGCACCTTCCCGGGCGTCAGCTGCATTCTCGCACACATGGGAAGAGTTGGTGGTGAAGAAGAACCCGGAAGTGCACCATCCTGCCTCCGTTCGTCCAAACAGTAATGTTTTCCTTTTTTAATCTGTCTTTTCTAGTTTCAGAAATATAAGAGTAGAGGAATATATAGTCTACCTATTTACATATGTTGAAACATATAAAGATAGAGGTAGTATTTTTATTATTATGATACAACTCTTATTTTGAATTTTACATTAAATCAACCTTCTGCATTGAAGTATATATAAAAGAGAAAGCTATTTTTGGGAATGATTGGCTTTTAATCCACAGAATGCTGCTACCTGATACCCTATTACCACGTGCTTTTTAAAAAATATATTTAGTTCCTTTCTGCACTATCCTAATACAGATCATCATTTTGGCAACTACGGCATATGTATCCTTGGCCAGATTAAGAGCTACTTTAATACTTTGTGTCATATGTCACAGAGCAGCATTCTCATTGAATATGCAGAATTAATCTTACTTGGATTTATTTAAGATGAATCAGTGTGTCTTATACTAGTGTGCTTGTTAAAAATACAGATTTTCTGTCCATTCATTTTGATTTGGTGTAGAATGAGCCTGAAAACCGAAATTTTGACACAATGTATGTGAGAAACACTGGGAAATATAAGGTTACTTTCTTTCTATTGGAAGATGCAAACAGGAAAATAAAGTACACAGATAAAGCCTGTATTGATCAATAATGTCTACCTTGTCCCCTGCCAATCTTTATAGGAAGCTAATGATAAGCCACAAATTAAGTGGCTTTAGTTTCAGTTTTCTCTGCTCCTGCACTCCAGCTGTGGCAGTGTTAATAAGTATCAAAATTGCCCAAAGGTGATGATTTAGGAGAGTAAAAAGAAAATTGCAGATGTTAATAATCTTTTGTACTGGTGTTACCTAGATAAATAAATCTTTTTAGAACAAGAGTCTTATAATAAAGTTGACTATGCTAAAATAAGTACCAGTTTTCCAATGAAATAGAAATGCCTCTCTTAAGCTGTTCTTGGACATGTTTGCATAGTACTGACATCACCATCAAGATTGTTTGAATGTCCATCTCTGATTAACAAAACTTGGAGTCAAAATTATATAGTTTGTCCTAATAGTCCTCTGCTTTCCTCCACTGGCTCTTGATACTCCCTCAATGGGGCCCCTTTTTCAAATTCTCTTCCCTTTATTCATATCTTCTAACCAGCCATGTTCTATCAAATTGGTTAAAGGTTAGAGATTGGTCATTGGTCTGTGCTGACTTACCAACTCTATTAGTACTTTAGCAGTAAGCACAATCCTGCTAGCACTGTTAACTGCTTAAAACTTGTCCAGCATGTGTTCTGTCTTTATGTTCATGACAGTTCTATGAGATAGATACTGTAGTTATAATGACCCTATATATACTTAACTATGTTGTTTACTATTAAGGCCCCCATTTTATGGATAATAAAATTGAAGTTTATAAAAATTACAAACTTACATGCTTTGGCTCTGTGTCCTCACCCAAATCTCATGTGAAATTTTAATCCCCACATATCAAGGGCGGGGCCTGGTGGGAGGTGATTGGATCATGGGGGCAGTTTCCCCCATGCTGTTCTCATGATAGTGAGTCTCATGGATCTGATGACTTAAAAGTGTCACACTTTCCTCTCTCTCACTCGCTCTTTCTCCTGCCTCCATGTAAGACTTGCCTGGCCCCACCTTTTGCTTTCTGCCATGATTTTAAGTATACTGAGGCCGTCCCATCATGTGGAACTGTGAGTAGGTTAAACCTCTTTTCTTTATAAATTACTCAGTCTCAGACAGTTCTTCATAACAATGAAAAAAAAAGGACTAATATACATTATTTGCCAGAAGTTACAGTTTGTTATTAGCATAGTATTCAAGTACAGATGGCATGATTTTGAAGTATGAGTTTCTAATCACTATAGCATGCCACCAGATATGATACCTCTAAGACCTTTGTTTTTATGTAAGTAGAAATGTCTCTTGTTAAAGATGTTTCCGCGTCTTACAGTAGGTTGAAAAACTGTCAGGAAGAGTAAAGGGATTGATGACTCTTGGTCCTACTGAGATATAAGCCATATAGAACTACATGGCGTTGGTTTTGTTCTGATAGAAAAGGGATGCCTCTGTTTCTCACCCCTTGATATGTTCTTTCTGATGAGTAGTTTCTAGCAATTTATTCCTGGAAGTTGCCAACACAGAAAAGAATAAGTGTTCTGTTGTCACTGCCTTCTTCCAAAACATATCAGCCAGGCAGGCTGTCTTCCCTCCTCTCCCAGTCTGACTTTCCCAACCTTGAACACTTTTTGTGCTTTTACCTCTGTTGGACCAGGATTTTCAGAGCCGTATTTTTAATTTTTTTAATGCCTTAACTTATAAACCATTTTTTTCAAAAATATATTTGTTAATCATTTGTACTGACTTCATAAACATCACATAGTCATGCTCTATTAGAATTATAGTAAATAAGTAGCCCTGGCAGGGTAACAGGCAATTGCGGAGGAAGGATAATAGTAGAATGGAATAGATGTTTATAAAACTGGGACACTTCTAGTAAGAAGAGGGACAGAAAGGGAGAGAGCTGCATCTGCTATCCATGGAAGGTGGTTTTCCCATAGGCAGGAAGCTGTCATGATTTACTCTATGGCTGGTGAAGCAATTCTTAAGGAAAGATTATCTATACATTTTAGAACATTTATTGTCTAACTTATCAGGATTCACTCTTGAGCCTGGATTTAGTTTTAATAAAGATACTATTTCATGATTATTATTAATGCTATAAGAATATTCTAGAGTAAATTATTCATTTTCCCTCTAAAGTAATGTCTATAATTTATGTAGTAATACCCACTTCTGGATATTAATTATATTACTAAAGGTTAAAATTGTATTCTTTCAATCTATAAATGTATGAATTGATATTTCCTGAGACCTCCTGTTTATGTTTTTCTTAAATGAGATATATTTGAAAACAGCTCCCACAATTTGTGGCACAGAGTAGGTGACTAATATATGTTAGAAATCATATCCTTTATATTTTCTACACTATAAAATTGTGCAATAATTTAACTTAATCTCTGGGTGTTTCAAGTACTTAAGGAGTTTTCCTAGAAAGCGTCTTAGTCAGTTAGTGCTGCTATAACAGAAACCTGAGATTGGGTAAATTATAAAGAACAAAAATTTATTTCTCACAACTCTGGAGGCTAGGAGGTCAAAGATCAGGGGACTGGCAGGCTTAATGTCTGGTAAGGAACCCGTCTCTGCTTCCAAGATGGCATCTTGAACTCTGTGTCATCCAGGAGGGACTAGTGCTGTGTCCTCACATGGCCCTCAGACAGACAATAAAAGGCCTAGCTAGTTCCTCAAGACTTTGTATAGTGTCGTAAATCCATGACCTAATCAGTTCCTAAAGGTCTCACGTTTCAATATTGTTGCTCTGGAGATTACACTTCAACATGAATCTTTGAGGGGGTACAATATTTAAACCAAGCTTGTTCAATCTGCAGCCTATGGGCCACATGTGGCCCAACATAAATTCTTAAACTTTCTTAAAGCAACATGAGGTTTTTTGGCTTTTTTTTTTTTTTTTTTTTTGCTCATCTGCTAACATTAGTGTTAGTGTATTAGTCCATTTTCACACTGCTATAAAGAACTACCTGAGACTGGGTAATTTATAAAGAAAGAGGCTTAATTGACTCACAGTTCTGTATGGATGGGGAGACCTCAGGAAACTTATAATCACAGCAGAAAACAAAGGGGAAGCAAGCACCTTCTTCACAAGGTGGCAGGAGAGAGAGGGAGGGTGGGGGAAACTGCCAAACACTTTTAAACCATCAGATCTCGTGAGAACTCACTCACTATCATGAAAACAACATGGAGGAAACTGCCCCCGTGATTCAGTCACCTCCCACCAGATCCCTCCCTCAACACATGGAGATTACAATGCCATGAGATTTGTGTCAGGACACAGAACCAAACCATATCAGTTAGTGTATTTTATGTGTGGCCCAAGACAATTATTCCAATGTGGCCCAGGGAGGCCAAAAGATTGAACACCCCTGATTTAAACCACAGCAGTCTCCTTTTCTTGTAACCATAACTAGACATGGACATGACTTCCATGGACTTTGCATGTAATAACACACACCAAATCTTATAAACGATGAGAGTACTATTACCTTGTTAATGCCATATGAATCCCTGAACTAGTAATGCTACCATCTTTTTTATCTTGATAATACCATATACTGAAAAACTTTAGTAACACATGTACATTAAAATTAATTATTAGAATACCTACCTGTATCCTAACTCTTTGGATTTAATTTTAGGTTAAGATATACTTAGTAAAAATAAAGCCTTGACAATTCTTTTTGAAGTGCTGATCTTAATCTGCCTGATACTTTTTTCCCCTGATAATAACCATTCCTTAATTCAGTACTACAGAGTATCTCAAAGGTAATGTTAACAATGATGCTTTGGAGAACTAAGGAGCAGAAATAATTCAGCTGTCACTATTCTGTATAGTAGAAGGAAATGTCATGACTTCTAACTTCCAACATTAATAACATAGAACTAGGAAAGCTCTAAAAAGAATGTATTGTCTGAAAAATAAAACTGACAAGATGTCATGATTCACATATTTTCGATTTGGAAAAACGTGACTGTAGAAATTCATTGGGACTTTTAAAAGCTTGGCAGTTTGCTGAAAAGAGGAACTGTACTAAGGAGAAACATTTTCACAGCAGGGCTTGAGTTGCCTATGTGGTGTATATACCCCTGCAATGCATTTCAAGTCTACTACTAATTTCATGGTTTTATAAATTAAATGTTGTTATAACAATTATAAAGAAAGTTATTTAGACAGGCAACTATGTAAAACAGAATGTAAAGGCAAAGGCAGTTATTTCTTTATCCCGTTTTGACAGAGAGTGATAGGTATTTCTCTAAAGTACTTAACAATAGCAGAGAAAATGATGGTTAACCGTAATTGTGAAGCTGTTTTTCATATTCATGGCTATTGTAAAAGTAATGCAAATATCCAATGGGCTATTTGAAATTTAGTGAACTATCAAACACTTTTGTTAGTGAAATCACATATTAATCCAATTGCAAATCAAAGCTCCATCATATACATGAAACAGCTTTATTTTTATTTCAGCTAATCAGTAGTGAATCATAAGGTAACTGATTTGTTTGTTATTTTACTTTATGCTGCTGTTGAATAAAGTCACAGCCTACTTTCTGAGTGATCTCTAGCAAATTTACGAGATTATATGGCTTTTGACTGCAAACCTGTTGCTACTCGTCCATTTTGCTTTTTTTTTTACTTCATTTTGCTAATTTATTTTATCTTTCTGTATTTTATTAGTAGTTATAAGCTACCTTAAATAAATAAATTTTTGGAAGTAGTGGAAAAATTTTTTAATCAGTGAAATTATTTTTTAAAATATGTTTATTTGAAGAAGGAATCCCTGGGAATTCAAGATCAATCATCAGCAAAATACCCTTTGTCTTAAACCTGTCTTCTGAACCTTACTGCTGCTTCTTGCTCTGAATAAAAACCAATTCTCTCATAAGGACACTAAATCGCCAGTAGCCTCTGAAGTGGTATGTGTTTTCTTTCCACAACTATCCTGTAGCACCTGGTATAACAGGGAAATTAAGTGTTCTCCCTTTCTCCTCCCTAAAATTTTCTAGCTTTGAATTTCATATTATCAAACTATGCCACCCTTCCTCTCTGTATTGAAATCATCTACAATCCTGAGTCAGTTCTTCATTGTTTGAATTTTGTAACTCTTGGTTCATAGTTTACCCCCAAATAACTCCATACTATGAAGCATATTATAATATACAGTATAGAATGTACATATTATATACAACAGCATATTCTAATGTACAGTATTCTATATACATATAGAATCATACTCTCTTCTGAGGTACTGATTTCCTTGCCAAAAAACATTCTCAATCTAATAGACACAGCATTCCAAGTCCTTGGTCCATTGGGTGAAGATGTGCCATTCTGGGCTAGTAATAGAATTATCAGTGCACAATCCTATTCATATGGAAAATCACAACCAAGAAGTTAAATGATGTGCTGTAAACTCTGTCTATTGAACTGGATATATGTAAATTAAAGGTATTGAAATAATTTATATGATGTATTTCTTGAATGCTGTGCCTTGACCTTCATAAACTGGATCATTTAACAAGGCAAGTTTCAGACTTTAACCAATTTATAGTCATTGAACAAATGTGCCTCAGACTTACCTCTTTTTTACCTTATAGTTGACCAACTGCATGACCTTATTAATGAGATCACCACACATCTACATAGTACAGTTATACTACTTAACAGATATATAATTATAGTACTGTATCAAAATTTACTTTATTGAATTTAGAAAAGAAGCTTCTAGAAGAATATATACAATATAATTAGCACCTAATGAAGTTTTAGTGTGATATTTCCTGCAAATTTTAATCTATAACATTTGATAAGTAGTGCCCTATTTATATACTTCTTTTGTCTTTTAATTTTAATTACAGTGTCATAAGCATACTTGCTAATATAAGTATTCATTTTATGATCCTCGTTAAATTTAAGATTTTCACTAATTAAATTCCAGGAGTTATAATGGGACATTAAAATTATTGGGAGAACTAGCAATGATAAATATATTTTTCCTGCTCATTTGCATTTATATGATTTCAAATCAGTAGATAAAAGCCAGAAACTAACTGATTATAGTTGTTTTCTATAATCTACCTGGATTATTTAGTATGGAACAATTTAATTTTAGGGATACTCTTTGGCTTTTATCTATAAAATACTTTTAGTTCTCCCACTTGAATAAGTGAGATAAGTCTATTAAATACTAACTTACTAAATCCTTAGCACTGTGCCAAACTCCATTGTCTCATTAACTCAAGAAATCCTCAGAAATATCACCACTGTTATTTTAAAGAGTAACAGGTTTGGAATGCAAAGGAGATATAACAAAATAATTAGAAACACAGAGCCCAGATTCAAATCTTAATCTCTGTAATGCCACAGATTCCCCTTAAATTCTACATCACTATATAAACTTTGACCTTGTTATTCAGTAAATAGTCAGTTCTTGAGGACAATAACAATTTACAAAAGTAAACGCCTTAACATCAATGTTTACATGGGGATTTGTGTTTTACCCATGGCTTATATGATAAATTGGCAAATTTGCTATACTAATGACAAATTGAACATTCAATCAATGTGGGGAAGAACCAACCACAACCTGAACTTCTCCCAGGAAGTGTGTTTACAGCAGCAAGCCAAAAGGACTTTCTGTGGAGAGGCTAAGACAGTCCAGAGAAGAGAAGGTTACTTTTTCTCTCCCTGTATTTGCCCTAGGCTTTTGCCAGACCATCCACCCACTTCACATTCTTTCCTGCAGGCTGCTGGCAGGATTTCTATAGGCATAGATTGACAGTGGGGTTCTAGTAACTGAGGCCCCTCCAGCTCCAATGGGATGTCATCAAGGACTTTAAAAAGGCCTTTCCCCAAACTACCTGCTTTACAAAATGCTATCTATCTTCAGATAAAGAGTTAATCATGATTAAGTGGCAGTAACTCTGAGAGTCTCTAGGAAAATCCCATTCTAGAATTTATTGGGCTTTATAGAGTGATGCTTCCTGGGTTTGTGCAGATGTTTCCACTCGAATATTCAACAAACGAGTGTGTTTCTGGAGCAAAGAGAATACCATGTGTTTTCTATTTTTCTTTTGCATGTGGAAAGCAGTATCCATAATTTCTATGGACAAATATAATTTTGAAATTTGTAGTAGGTTAGCCTTGAAATGAGTTGCAATAAGTGGCATGACTCTAATGCTATTAAAATGTTGTGTTCTTGCCCATACTTCATTTATTTGTGTATTTTAATAGCATGTATCACTTTGAATTAAAACAATCAAATTAATCTCAGAATTGAGTCAGTATGTATATTTTATATTTTGCATTATTATCAATGAACTGAAATGGCATGTCACAAAATGCTTCAACTGAAATTACATTAAAAGTAAGTGGTTTACTCTAATCTTCAGACATATTAATAAATGAAAGTACATAGTTCATTAATTACCATTCCTATGTAACAATTAGATGCACAGTTCATATTTCAATTAATAAATGGAAGTACACAGAGTCAAGGCTCATTTCAAATACTAGTTCTGTAGTCTGAAAATACCAAGCTTAAATATTTGATATATTAATCAAATATATCATGAAAAGTAGATAGTATGGTTCTTTTTGAGAAAAGTGATATGCTGCAATATAGTTCTGTATATGTAAAGTTTTTTATATAATTTGGGATTATAGTTACTAATCAGGCTATTAAATTTTTATAACAGTTCCAATAAAATCATAAAGGTCTATGATAATAGCAGGATTAGAAATTTAAAAGGGCAGCTGAAAAATACTCTTATAAATTCAAATAGAAATCAGCATATAGTAGGGTTCAAACAAAACCAATTAAACATTACAGTGAAGCATTACATAACTTTACTAAATAGCACTAATTAGTGATAATTGACTTCAAGTGTTGAGAAAACTAAATCAAATTATCTTAAAAAAAACAGGGATTTAAAAAGTAAACAAAATTACCAAACTGAATTTAGAAATGTATAATATGATTGGCCTAATTGTAACAAAAGCCTGACTTGCGATAGTGGAAGCAGAATACTTGCTCACTTTTACAAAAGAGGAAGAGAGAATTAGGCTGTTTATTAGCTGCTAAGATGAAACAGCTGATCACCTCATAGCTGTATCTGATTGCAGACTGATGAAAGTGAGATGGACCCAATTGATGATACAAAGAGCGCTGCACTCCTTTCCCGACTCCACAGCTGTCAGGACCCCACCATATTTGAATGCTTGATGTTCCTGTCTTCCTGTCTGTCATTTAGTGAGCCAAAGTCACCAGCTTCCCAGCAGATTCCTTTCAGCCTACTAATAGAATTATACTGACTCTATAAAGTAATTAGAAAAAAAATGGCCCTTGTGGAAAAGAATAAAAGCCACAAACCCTGTTGTTCTAGCATTACTTTGGGATCTGGAACCAAATAATATACAGCTGGACACATCATTCAACACCATTTGCTTTTGGAAGCAAATATTTATTGAGTGCCTGCTATGTGTCAACAGGCACTTTACCCACACAATTTTTTTCTCACAGCCCACTTATAAGTACAGGGGACATTTATCTACATTTTACAAACTGATAAGCTGCAGTTCAGTGGCACTAAGATAGACCTAGCAAGTGGCAGAGCCAGAATTCAAAGCTTAAGTCCATTGGACTGTCACTCTGAAACTTATTTGCATAGTTCCACCAAGCCACGTATGCAGGGATCTTTAACTATTCTGTTCATCATTTCTTTTCAAGTATCTGGAACAGTGCCTGGTATACAGTAGGTGTTCAGTAAACAGCTGTGGAATAAAAGAAGCTCTACTCTGGTGCAGAGTCTGCTCTCCCTAATGCCTCTGTAGGAGGCCACCAACATTAAGCTTGTCTCAATCTGTTCCAGGTCAGAATGGTTTTTGTTATTGTTGTTTGTTTATTTTCTTTACGCTTCCTTGTATTGAATCTTTAAACCTGGAAGGTAAAACAGGATCCGGCCTTCTTTGCTTTGACCTTCAGAGCACACTAATGACAGTTCTGCATACAGCAATGCTTTGCAGAGGTAGTCAGGCCATATTAATCATTGACAGAAAGTCTGTTAAATGAAATCAATAAATCTGCATTTCAGGAGTATCGTTAGAGCACACTCATTTTTCACTCAAAAGAACTATGCACCACCTATCAAGATCTGAAGAGTAGATTTTTCTCCTTTTCTACAAAAAATGAGGACAAGAGTTTGAGTAACAGACTCCCTTAATATGATCACTCATTTTCTATGATATTCAAATATGAAAAAAGTTCTGCTTGTAGCACGGGAGGAGGTTTTCTCAAAAATGGCATAAGAGTTCAAAACAAACAATAATCACTTACAGCCAGAAAACTATGCTGTGGCAATTATTGCATATTTGAAAGCTTTGTTGCAGTTGATTTGTTTGTTCTCAAATAACAAGGCCTTGGGTAGAATGGAGTGAAAGAACCTGTGAGAAAAATAAGACGCTCTGGTCATTGAAGAAGCGTGTGTAGCCTACGGCAGCATTAGTAGGTCAGGGATTTGGGTCTATTTAGTTCACTGATATATCCTCATGTCTGAAACAGGACCTGATACATAGAGTATGCACAATAACTATTTTTGAAATGGATTAGGACATAGAAATCCTACTAATAATGATCATAGTAATGATAACAATAATCCAGCATCTCAGAGAAGTCCTGTGAATGGTAAGCCCTGAAAGATGGGGGTGCTAGAGCATTTAAAGAATCTTCTCTCCGAAAGGGAGAATAAGAGATAAATTTAGCTCAAGAGAGCTCAGAGCGCACTTGAAATGTCAGGAGTTTCTGCAAATAAATATATTTAGTGTTCAGGCACATAAATACATTTGGGAAGATTATTTTGTGCAAGTTTAAACATGAAGTAGAACAATGATCGGTATGTTGTATAGTCAAAAGCTTAAGTAAGTTCCATGAAAATTAAGAATGAAATATAGATGCTTCTTATTACTGTTGCACAACATTGCTTTTTAACTAATTTTGTAATCAAGTAAAATTAAATAATTAGTAGCCATATTGGAAAGGAAAAAGATATATTTCCTTTTATTGATAATTGGATTCCAGCGCACTTAAATTTAAAAAATAATACTACTAGGCTTAAGAGAATTTGGTAAGCTTACCACATACTGGATAAACATTCCTTATATAGCAATATATTGTTATAAGTAGAATTGAAAAATAATCTAACTTACCAAAACTTATAAAGCAATTAAGAATATATTTAGCATGAAATATACTCAGCCTCACTAAGAAACAGAATAAACACTTACTTAAAAGACCCTCACAAAGAGACATATTATATGTATAGATATCTTTAAAATCTCACTTGTCTCATGTTATATATAAATCTGATTAAATTGCAAGGAGAATTGAAAATAAATTAAATTAAATTACAGTGGGAATTCAGAAGAATAAATGTTTGAAAGTAACCAATACCATTTTGAGGAAAAAAAAAATAACTTGCGTATGTGTTGGTAAGTAGTGTAGCTGCCTCAAGAACCAAAACCCAAATCTTAGTGGCTTAAAATAGGGTCTTTATTCTTGCTTACTTTGCAGTTCATTGTGGGTGGGTTAGCTCTTTTTATTTGCTTGATGTGGTTGTTATTATTTCATTTTTATTTCTAAGCATAAATTCATTGAATATTCATTCTGTGCTAGTCACTGGTTGTATTTTCTCATTTAATTATCACAAGAACACTGAGTTTTTCACTATTTTATGAATGAGGAAAGTGAGACTATGAAAGGTAGAGTAAAATAGTGGAATCAGTATTCGGAAACTCATTTTATCTGATTGTAAAGTACATGGAATATTCTTTTGACTGCCTTCATTTTTAAACCGCTGTCACAATAGGAACTATATTACATAAATCTTAACTAGCTAGATGGGTGTGGCATAGATAAGTAATATTATCCTCAGTTCGATCCTCAGTTTTCACATCTGTAAAATAATGAAAGTTACATGAGAATATTTCCACAGCCCAAAAATGTGTTTTATAATCATGTGATTCTCTAGTGAGAAATGGATTGTGAAGCTTGCCTGGCTCCAAATCCCATGCTTTTGGTTTTCTATTCAAGTTGATGCTTATTTATTTTTATAACACTTCTGTTGATAGCAATACAGATAAATGCCCTACTTACTCCACCTGTCTCGCTCTTCAGATGTGAAGGATGTTTGAGTATGGGAGGGACTCCACAGACAGGACAAAAACTCGCTGCTGCTTAGTCTGACCATGTGGTACAAACTCGGTGGGGGAGCCTCCTGAGCAATGAACGCAGTTTCTTGTTTATAGCAAGTAGACTTGTTTGGACTTAAACATGGAAACTATATTTTAAAACAAGAGACGATAAAAATAATATACCCTATATCCATGTAAAACAAGAACAAATATAATTTAATAAAGAATTGTTATAATAAAATGAGCAACAAATATTAAATAAAATATAAAATGTTGACTTTTTAATACTCAGTCCATATTTTAAACATTTTCTATCAAAACTTGCTTGTCCTTTAAAGGATGACCTTTTTAGAGTATTTAATTTCAAATTTAAAGTATAACCTTTTGTTGGTGGATCTATTTTAGTTTTTTTCAGGATTATGGTTTTGATTAATAAATTTAAATCCAATTGATTCTGACCCTGCTTTAGCAAATGACTGTTATGATGTGCTTTTTAAAAATGGCTTTTCCTGTATTGCTTGGCAATGGGACCATAGTAAGTCAGCCAAATAAAGGCTATAAAATTAAATTGGCTTACTCCTATATAGCTTATCTACTGGGTACAGTTGAGTAGCTAACAGGCTTAAATACTTTTCCTTTTTTTTTTTTTTTTTTGCACATATGGAGTCAAATTGCTTCAAAGAAAATTAGTCCCATCATATTTGAGTCTCTGCAACATTGGTTACAAAGATATATATGCATTTTTTTAAATAATGAGAATATTCATTGTTATGCCACCAATATTTATTAATCTTGAAGCAAGATAAAACTTTTATATTATAAAAAGTAGGAATAATTCTCCCTTAATATTTTACAGTAATTCTGTAGTGAACATATTATCTACATAAAATTGGCATATTTTGAATTTACTATACATAAAATGTGTATTCCAGATATTTTTGTTATAAATGATGTCCTTTGTATGTTAAATACTGTGAAATTTCATAGCAGTTAGACTTAGTAACTCTTTAGCTATTTAATTGTTACTTTTCTGATATTTAAAAACAATCCTACATTATTCATAGAGTGATTCTGAAACATTTGAGGAAAGAAAGCAGATAGTGTAAACGAGTCCATATGATGTCCAACACTGCTCTCTACTGGCAAAGAAGCAAATTATAAAACAACTATTCAGCCTTTCAAGTGAAAAAAATCTTCCATTTTGAATAATACTTGGTAACGTGGGTGGAATCCTCAAACTTGCACACATTGTTGTAAAATGCTAATGGTAGGCATAATAGAATACAGTGAAAGAATGGAAGAAATGAATATAGACATCACTTGTGGAAATTAACTTAAAAGAGAAGTCTTTGTTTCATATTAACTATCTGAAAAATAATTATAGGAATTTTGGAAAATATTAACCAAATGCAACATATCTTACTAGCATTTTAAGAGTCACCAAGGTAAATACTTTGTTTGCAATAGCAAGTTTGATAACATTTCTGTAGATTTAATTTCAGCAGACTGCAGCCTGTAAAATGCCTGTTTTGAGTACATCTGCCTAAACAATAAGTATTCATATACATTGAGTGGAGAGATATATGGGGTGGAGTATTTATGTTGAATATAAAATTATGTCTATAATATCAGAAATTTGTTCTGTATTTATCAAAATCTTTATAGAAGATTTAAAAAAGACATTTACTAGTTTGTAAAATCTGACAAAATATATACCATGTTGTTATAACTTTCAATATATAGACTAATAATACACAAAACATTTTTAGATCAATTGACTACATGTTACTTTTTATAATATAATATTCTAAATTTCCCATCTGTGTTTTATATCTTTCTTATCTGTCCATTTTGCTTAGGAGTCATATTCAATGTTTTAATCTCAAAGTTCAATATATATAGATACAATCACTTATAGATATACCTGCATATTTACACAATAATGCCAAATTATATAGTAATTGATGAGGTTTTGTTTGTTAGGTTTGCCTAATATTGTCATTGGCTGATCACTTTTATTTTAATGTAAATTGAAAAGATAATATGCAATATTTTTAACAAAGTCACTTCTTGGCTATGAGGTAAAAGTTGATGCTTATTTTCATTGATACATTTTCCTGGAGTTTTCTCATTTTTCTTAGTGAACATATATTAATATTAAAATTAAAGTGTTTATTCATAAATAAACAGAAAACCTGTTGCATTTTCCAGACACAAGCACACAACTGTGCAAGACACATACTTGTACTTATGTAAACTATGGCCTGATATTTCTTAAAAAAAAAATTACCAAAATAAATTTTGTCTATTTGGATCTACAGCAGGGCCTTGAATAACACTCTTTGATTCAGTGTTGTTTTATTCCATGTTATTGGTTATAAGGTTGATGAGAAAAAAAAAATCAGTTCCCAGCCAGGGCTACTGTCTGTGTGGGGTTTTCAGGTTCTCCCCATATCTGTGTGGGTTTTCTCTGAGTACTCCTGTTTCCTCCCATATCCCAAAATGCACAGGTTTGGTGAACTGATCTGTCTAAATGGTCCCCTTCTGAGTGTGGGTGTGTGTGAATGTGCCCTGCCACTGGGTGGCGTCCTGTCTAGGGCTGGTTCCAGCTTTGTCCCAGAGCTATCAGGCGAGGATCCTGCCACCTGGGACCCTGAGCGAAAATAATTGAATAAATAATTATCTTACTTGTTTTTATTGATCTTTCTTAAATGTATGTATAACTCACATTTATTTTGGTGTTTAACATTAGAAGTATTTCGGTCTTTATTTAGAAGTTTGGTGATAGTTTTGTGACCAGAAATATGGTGTAGGAACATAACTGTTGTTTATATCAGTTAGCCTGTGGTAAAATTGATTTTGTTATATGTCCTTCAGCTTAGAGTTGCAGTTTCAAAGAACCTATTGATGCTGTTAAGTGAGGATGTATTGTACAGAAAAAATAAATAAATAATAAATAAATAAAACCCTGAACATTTTAAGTAAGAAAAAAAAAATGCAGGAACAATTATCACTTGCCAGACAGCACATAACTTTTTTTTCTTTTGCTCTTTGCCAAAGTGAAAAATAACACTCTGAATCTAATTGTATGAAGCAAAATAGTCTGAAACATTATACTCTTTTTTCATCATTGCTAATTTTTTTTCTCACATGGAGGAATTAAGACATAAAGTTGCAAAACATAAAAATGAGTATTTTTACACAATTTTAAGTAATGTTGAATATACCAGTGTCCCATTTTTAAGAGATTGTCAGTGAAATATTCCTGTATTTCTATTTTAGGTAAATAGTAATGAAAAATAAACCTTTTGGGATTACCTTTTTATATTTGGCAAAATTCCCTTTTGATCCATCTAACTTGTCCTGTGTATCAATAATTCATTCATTTTTATTTCTTAGCAGTATTCCATGGTATAGTTGTACCACTGTTTAAGCATTCACTCATTGCAGGACAATTAGATTGTTTCTGATTTTGAGCTATTACAAAGAGAGCTACAATGAACACCCGTACAGGACATTTACTTGAACATTAGTGTTCATTTCTCTGAGGTAAATACTCAAGAGTGCAGTTGCTGCATCATATGGTAAGTCCACGTTTAGTTTGAAATGAAACTACCAAGCCATTTTTTTTTTTTTTTTTCAGATTGGCTGTACCATTTTACATTCCCACCAGCAGTGACATCCTATAATTTTATTTGCTGTATCTGGCAACCCTGTTCAGGAGTATTAATGTCTCACTTGCATGATTCCCCCTCCATTTCCTTGAACACTCATCTTATTCCCCTTTGCAGCATTATTCTCTTCCATCTCCCTCTGAAATATGGCAGCTACTTGAGGACCCAGGATTCTGGCACTCTTTTCAATCTTTCATCCTTTCATTGAGACCTTCGTGCCAGGATCTCCCTAATCCACGTGATCTCTTCAGAATTCTTCTTCCTTAGGCTCCAGCGCTGTATACTCAATTGTTGAGTCTGGTATCTCTAGTGAACACATCAGAGTCATGTTAACCTCAATATGCTTGAGTGTATGTTTCATTTCTTCCTTACATCTCATTAATATGCCACCTTTTTAGAGAGAACTGATGACTGTTTCTTAAATATTACCCACACTCTGTGCAGTCCATCTGTGTGATCAAAATCTAATATGTGTGTCTATGATCTAGACATAAAATAGACATAGATGCACACACACACACAAACACACACACACACACACTCATTAGGATAACTTCCATGAATACAGGGACATTTTTACCTGATCTCTACCCAGCGTTTAGTAAATGCTAGACTGATATTAAATACTCAAAAATATTTTAAGGAATAAATGAGCATATGCAAAATTAACATGTCACCTTCTGGGGGCTTAATTTCATTTTTATTTCATCAAATAATCTATGTCCATTTAAAATAGTCAAATATTTCTCCAAAATTTATAATGAAAAAACTAAAAAACAAAACCTTCTCTAGCTCTTCTCCTAAGCCTCACTGAAGCGACTGCATTTTGCTTTCCTATCTTTTGTTATTTTGTTCTATTCTGGATAAACTGTTGTACTGCTGTGCTTTTATTCATGATGTTTGTAGTGGCCATCAACACCCTCCTGACATATCTGCCCTGTTTCCTGGGCTCATTACTCCCTCTGTTTTATTTTAGTTCCTTCTTTTCTTACTGAGAACTGGGACGTGGCAGGGCAATTTTTGAGCCTCTGCACATCTCAGTATGAATTTTTCTTTCCTCATAGCCTGGAAACTTGGTTCAAAATTATCATTTCCCTCAGAATTTGAAGTTACTTTCTTCCATTACTGCTGATATGAAGAAGAAATCTGATGTCATTCATATTTCTGGGTTTTGTTTTGTTTTATTTTTTGTTGTTTGTTTCTCTCTGGAATCTTTTCTGATTTTTTTAATCTCTAGTATTTTGATGGTAAGCCTATTTGTGCTTGTATATTTGTTTTCACTCATTAATATAACATTAATTTGAAATTTTATACCTTTGGTTCTGAAAATTTATACCTTTGGTTCTGGGAAAGTAATTGATAGTGTTCTATCCTTTAGTTTTTCCTCTTCTCTCTTTCTAGGACTCTATTTGGTTTAAAGTTGGCTCTCCTAAAACAGGTTCTCACCTTTAGGCATGCATCAGAATCACCTGTAGAAGATATTAAAACTGATTGCTGGGCCTCACTCCCAGTTTCTGATTGAGTAGAATTTGTATTTATGACAATTTCCTAGTTATGGTAGTTGATGCTACAAGTCCTGGGACCAAATTTCGAAAAACACTATTCTAGACCAATTCTTCAATTGTTCTAGTTTGTATCTCATTTTAAATATCTGGCTTTTGCACTTTCTGTTTCCCTTCCTTGGCCTACATTTCCCCAGATATCTGCCTTTCTGATTGTTTTACATTTCACCTTATCTGTGACATCTCCTCTGAATATCCTATTTAAAATGGTATGACACAGAAAACAGACACAGTCACACACTCTGAGTTCCACCACTTCTAAAGTACCATCTAATTCACTTATTCATATTAATATTGTTTGGCTCGCCCACTAGGATGTAAGTTCCATAAGGGTAGGGAAATTTTTTTTTTCAGTGCATTTAATAAATTATTAATTTTATTTTTTAATTAACAGATAACATTGTATGTTTTTATTTTGTATGTTTTGAAGTATATGTGCATTGTGGAATGGTTAAATCTAGCTAACTAACAAATGTATTACCTCTCTGCTATATTCTTAACTCCTAAAATGCAACCTGAAAAATTGTAAGCATTTAATAATTACTTCTTGTAATTTTTTCTAACTTTATCTTTTAATATTCTTATGATTTTTTAATTACCTGAGTCATATTATTAAATTTCTGTCAATTCTCTTTTGTTCTTTATGTGCTACTTTTTCTAGCATCCTGGTTTTATTATGAATGCAATATATCTATATTGACTATAGAGTATTAGCCATCATATTTTTTTCTTGCGCTCCCTCTACTTTTCTAACCATTCCTTTTGTTGCTGTTATTTTTTCCCCCCAGTCTTTTCATGTGAGAGGCTTTTCTCGAATATATTCACATACTTGCTGTGTTTTGATATTTAAGATTGACTCACTCAAAAGCCAACTGGCGGTTCTGTATACTTGAGAAGGGCTTGTCATCTGCTGACTGATCAGGTGACTCACCTATTTCACATGGATCGTTAACTGTCAGCATAGGTTGTCTTGGTTTCCTTGGTCTGTTTTCCTCAGGGAAATATTATTCTGCTTGGAGGCTTATAAGATTAGCAGCTAGTGTCCTGGGAGCCAGGCTGAGAAAAGAGTCTAGGGGATCTTTCAATTCTGCATGTGGACTTCTGCTTAGTATCTTTGTCAGTTAGGTGGCTCACTTCTGCTCCCAGCCATGCCTAGCATTTTGCTAATTCTTCAGCTAGTTAACAACTCTTCTGTTGGAATAGGGTGAAGTAATTCCCTGGTCACAGCATGATTCCGTTTTTTGTTTCACCCTCCAGGAACCAGGAAGAATAGAAAAGATAAAAATCAAAGTTTGTATACTTTGTACAAGACTTTTGATGGCACTTAGGACAGTCATTTATGGGTTTATATACTAGACTGTATGTCCCTGGAATGTAAGCATTTAAGCCTTTAACCAGTGTCTTAGACCAGTTTCTCCCAGAAATAAACCCCAAGGCAAAAGATTTAAGTGTATTGATTTATTAAGGGGGGTACTCCCAGGAGAAATCAGTAAATTAATAGAAAAAGCAGAGCCGACAAGAAGAAGAAATGAAGGAAGAGTAGACATCAGCTGGAGCCACAGCATTAGCCTAATTCCATGGTAAGCTCTGCATCATAACATTACACCTTAGCATTTATCTCACCTCCAAACAAAGAAGCTGGGCTTTTGTACCTCCACAAAACTTGTAGAGGTACAAAACTTGACTTGGCTTACTTCCTTAGCCGAGTCAGTCATTGGCTAAGGAATGTGATGATGGGGTGGTGTGGGTATGGGGGGGATTAAAAAAAAAAAATTCCCATATGCTTCTAGCTCTCAATACTGGCAAGGTGCCTTTGACTTCATTGCCCAAAAGGAATACTCTGGAGGTCTTGAGTGTGAGTCATTACCAGCAAAGCATGTGGAAACTGGAAGATGGGTCTCTGCGTTGATAAAGTGGATCCCAGGAGAACTGAACAGGCATCAGTTGTGTCCACTAAACCCTAATATCTTCCCCTAACAATCACCTGATAAGGGAATGGCAATCCCTCATGAACACCTTGCAATTTAAAGAGGTTTTCTGTTTTTCATCTCTCATTGCAATTGCTCTTTAGAATGATTTTATAAGGAGAGAAGAACAGCATTATTATCTCTGTCTTTCAAAAGAGTCAGACAAGGCAGAAATTCGGGGACTTTTCTAACATCTTCAGATTCTAAATCTAGAGCTTGTTCTAACATGCTACCTCATATCTAAGAGTTTTATAAATATTTTAGATAGGCGTAAGAAATGCATATAAATATGAATTATTTAATCAATATATCATGATTTTTTATAATTAAAAAATACAGGAAGTATAAGGAATAAACTTTTTTTTTTAGTTTTAGCATGATTGTCATATAGGTTTTCTAACATTACATAAGGAAAAGTTGGGTTAAGTAGAGTGCTCCATATTAAGATATATTTTAATACCTACCATCACTCAAGGCTTCTCCCAGTGTTGCATTACTCAAAGGATTTCATTAAAGCTAGTGTGAAAGAAACCTGTTAAAAGGTTCCTGGAGCACAGCTAGAGGTTGATTCATTTTGAATATACTTGGAGTTCTTCCATACTTTTCCCCTATGGCCTTATTTGCATATAATACTTTTGACTCATGCCATTCCTTCTGAAGTATGAATATTCCTTCAGAAATATTGCCAGTAAAACTTACAGTCTATTACTGACACATCAGACCTTTCCTTCTTCTAGTTCAATAATTACTTCCCCATAAAGGATCCACCTTTGCTCCTCTGCTCCTGCTAATACTAGACCATCCACTGATCACAGTGATATGATAAATTCAGAGAAGTTGAGAACAGTTTACCCCAGGGATGTATTCAGAACTAGTTTCTATTATGTTAAATCCTCCTCAGTTACTTGAACTCTTCTTCCTTTCTGGATGATCTGAGATGGTGCTTTTCAAACCTGGTGGCACATTAATATCACTTAGGGAGCTTTAAAATATATAGATGGCCTGATTCTGACCCAGGCTAGTCAAATCAGACTTGCAGGCATTGGTAATAAGATTATAGCTTCCAATATGATTATTTCTCTCTCTCTCTCTTTTTTTTTTTTTTTTTTTTTTAATTGAGACAGGACCTCGCTGTGTTGCTTAGGCTGGCCTCAAACTCCTGGGCCCAGGCAGATCTCTTGCCTCAAACTCTTGAGTAGGTGAAACTACAGATTGCTTATTAAAGCACCATATCCTAACCACTGCACCTGGCTAAAGCGCCCCCTATGATTCTGTCATTCAATCAAGTTTGAAAACACTCATCCAAAACTGGAGAAATGTGACAGCTCCATTGGTGTCAGGAATAGATTTGGCTGTCTCCCAATCTTGGTAGCAGGATTTCCTTTCTTTTTCAGCTTAAAATTTCTCATTCACTTTGGTCTTTTATGCATGCCTGGTCAACCAACAATTTCAGGTCAGAGCGGGGCAAACTGAAAGCCTGTTGATATCTTATCTAGGGCCTGTTAACAATTTGATATAGTTGAAGCATATTAGAAAAAGGAACTGTTGGCCGGGCGTGGTGGCCCACACCTGTAATCCCAACACTTTGGGAGGCTGAGGTGGGCGGATCACGAGGTCAGGAGATCAAGACCATCCTGGCCAACATGGTGAAACTCTGTCTTTACTAAAAGTACAAAAATTACATGGGCATGGTGGCACGTTCCTGTAATCCCAGCTACTCAAGAGGCTAAGGAAGGAGAATTGCTTGAACCAAGGGGTCGAAAGTTGCAGTGAGCCGAGGTTGCAGCACTGCACTCCAGCCTGGCAACAGAGTGAGACTCCATCTAAAAAAAAAAAGAAGAAGAAAAAGGAACTGTTGTACCTTGCAGAATCTGAAAAGTGAAACTTCTTTTTGCCTCAGTGCAACTGAGCTTTACTCTCAATCCTCCATTAGTTCATCAGAAAGGGAACACCAGTTATTGCCTGTATTTTCAACTCACGTTTGTACCTACCTTCCACTATCCACATGGCCTGTTAACTGTTTCTAACTCTGTTCTTTAGACTTTGGTATGAGAAATCACTTGCAGTGCTTCTAGAAATATAATTCACTTGCCCTACCTCTAAAGATTATGATTTATTTGACCAAGGAACATGTATTTTTACGTTTTAACCAACTCTCTAGGTAATTCTCATGCCAGTTGTGCAGCGAGCCCATTTTGAAAATCAAAACTCTAATTTCCTTAGTGGTTTTTTTTTTTTCAAGACTGAAGGAAGGAATAAGAGATAGTATGACTTTACTATATTTTCCCTTCTATTCTGTAAGTTAATACATGAAAAAGATTCCACCTATGGAATCTTTGATGTAGAGTTTACAAACATGTATTCTCCTATGTCTATACATAGGAGAAGTGATTAATTTGTGAATCTCTTTGGTCTTATAATTGGTGATATGTCACAAGAACAAAAAAAGGTCTTTGGAAAATTACATATACTTCATGAATTTAATGTTTGTTTGCCCTATATATAGAAATTTTTCTAGAATGAAACCTCTATGTTTCAATTCTAATTGGTATTGAACATTTAGTGATACTAGACTTCTGTTTAGAAGGTATTATATCTCTCCAAGGTAGAGATTTTATTACAGTGTGATAATTATTATGAAACTTTTTTCTTTTTATGGATTGGTCAGGTTTTAACTAAACACGCTTACTGTATTATTCTGTTCTCATACTGCTAATAAAGACATACCCTAGACTGGGAAATTTATAAAGGAAAGAGGTTTAATTGACTCCCAGTTCCACAGGGCTGGGGAGACCTCAGCAAACTTACAATCATGGCAGAAGACGAACGAAGAGCAAAGTCATGTCTTACATGGCAGCAGGCAAGAGAGCTTGTGTAAGGGAATACCTCTTTATAAAACCATCAAGTCTCATGGGACTTACTATCATGAGACCAGCACGGCAAAGACCCACCCTTGTGACTCAATTACCTCCCACCAATTTCCTCCCATAACACATGGGAATTACAGGAGCTACAATTAAAGATGAGATTTGGGTGAGGACATAGCCAAATCATATCACTTACTGACTACTTGCAGGTTTATTTAAAACAGTAAAATTGTAGATCATGTATGTTTTATTTCTTTAGTCTAACTATAGCTTCACTTAGTTGTATATATTGGCTATTAAAAGAAGCTTATATTTTAAATTCTACATGTTAGATGAGTCTCATAAGTGGAAAACAAAGAAAAATGTTTACTTGAAATTATAAACTTTGAAATTTACTATCGATATGAAATATAGTAACAAAATACAATTACATGCTTTGAATGAAAAATAATTTTTAATTACTAATAAGTTTACTAAATTTTAATGGTTGAGATCAACATTATTCCCTTGGGCCTAATAAAATAACTTCAGTTTTCTTTCCAGTAAAAACCTGCAAGTCAAATATTTATCAAACAAGTATGTTTTTAAAAATAAACTTTGATTAACAGTAAGTATAAATGATAAAGTTTATTTATATTTTGATATAATATAAAATAATATTTGTATTTAATTAAAATGTGAGTTTGCATTACTATTAAACCATTCTATTATGCAATCTTATAGTTCAACATGATGCGATGATATATGATGTAGTAAAGCCTGTGTCTCACAAATGACCATTTTCAGTTTCTTGGCAGTACAGAAGTGGAACAGCCAAAAGGAACAGAAGTTGTGAGAGATGCTGTAAGGAAACTAAAGGTAGGGAAAGCCCTTCAAATAATTTACAAGTGCATTGATTCTGTCTTGTTTTCAGCAGATTGATGTAGATCAAAGCATGAATAACTTTGTTGCAGGTATAGCTTCACCCTATTAAAAATGAACTATTGAAGAAATGTAATCATATCAAGGAAACATTTTTAATAGTAAACATGTACACAAAATTGTTTTTAAAATATGGCATACTGTTCATATTTTTCTAAGGTATAATGTGTCATATTAAAAATAATGTTTTATGGCAGTGTGTCTTGAATGTTTGTTTTATAGCTTGCCTTTACTTTGCTTGGATAATGTGAACTTATGTCCCAAATCAAAAGCTAGTAATGGCATAAGAACTATGTTTAAAAGCTAAGATATAGTATCCACCAGTTAAAAATGTGGAGTTAGAGTTGATTTCAACCAGAATTTTGCAGTGACACTGTATGTTAAAGATGTCCTAATCTACAAGTCCAACAGGATCTGGCAATGTCCATAAGTAGCCATGGGGAAACTGGTGAAACTAAGAGAGGAGAGAAGGACATTTAATAAGCAACCCCACATATCCTAGTCAACAAGTTGCCTGAGAAAATCTTACATAAGATGCCACACACCATGTTTCTCTAATTGTTCCACATCTCGAAGGACATTGTTGTCGTTGAGATTTTAAAATTTAAAAAACTCCTCAACAGAATTCTCAGCTGTATCATATAAGAAAATATATATAGTGCTACTTTTTTTTACACAGTTAATGTTATTCTCTATAGTTGCTTTCACATTTTTGGAGAAATAACCCTTCTCTAACTTTATTTGGTTTAGGGACCATCCAGTTATTCTAAAGAAGGGTTAGACCTCTGAGTGTGCCAGGCAAACTCAGAGACATTAAATGGTATTACTTTGCTTTGAGAATGTCATATCTGGTGGAATCTACTCTGTGTTTAAATTGAGAAATAACTGAATTGGCATGGCTTCTATTCTGGGTAAAGAACTAAAGGTCAGTAATATTTTATCCATCTTATTTTATATGAGAATATTTTACTAATCCTTTTAAGTAAATATGCTAAAAACTCCCAAGATAATATCGTTCCCATTTGGGAAAAACATGGATGAGCCAACTATTTATTTCCACCATTCATTAGGTAATAATTTAGATTTGCCTTTTATTGGCCAATAGTTTTAATCAATCCAAAAGAAGATTTAAAAGGGCTCACAGTTTATGGACAACATTAGAATAGGATTCTATTTAAATGCCTTCAAAAAATTGCAAATTCTGGGCATGAATCCAACTTCACTACAATCAGAATGTTTTATGAAAGAAAAAATACTATTTACACATAGTATTTCTTTATGCCTTGTAGGTTGTTCAGCCAACCCAAATTGAAGACCAAAAAAAATTCAATTGAATAATGAATAGATCAAATGTAAAGACATATTTGAAATCAAATGCTTTTTAAACAATGGCTAGTTTACATATATTTTTGCAGGATTGTAATGTATTTCTGTGGAGTTTCATGTTAAGAAATGTATTCTGTTAATAAAAGAATGTGACCTACAATAAGGTAAAAAAATTATGTAGTACAGTTTAAAAATACACACTTAGTTTATAGAAGCTGTTGTTTCTCAAATGTCTTCCAAAATAAGTTTGTATTTAATAAGCAATTTTACTGTGCTGATTGCAAACATTTTGTATATCAGGAAAGTATATCTAAGGGTAATGATTCATACAAGAATGATAATGAATAAAACGATGCTTTTTATTTATTTATTTATTTATTTGCTTTTTTTGTGTGTGTCACGGGTCAGAAGCTACAATTCAAAGTATACTAAGAATATTTTTTAAATGTCAAACCCGGCTCTACTGGTTCGAAATGGCCAGTAGGTGGTAGTGTGGCTCTACTAAAAAAAAGAAAAAGAGAAACTTGCTCTTTTATCGTACGTAGGCATCTCCATTTTAATTTCCTATTTGTTTTTCTGTAACATATGAATTCTGACTGCTTTCAAAAAAATGTATGTAATTCAGTATGTGATTTTATAATTTATTTTATTTTATATTACTTACTTTACTTTATCTTATTTATTTTATATTACCATGTAAGGTAACATTTTATTTATATTTACTCCTTTTTCAGCAATATTAATGGCTTCTGACATTAAACAAGAATTTAAAATTTAAGAATAAAATCTGATGGAGAAATTAAAGAATTATCAATAATGAATTTTTCATGCTTCTGTGTTTAATGATGCCTGCTTAGTTTTCAAAAAAATTTAAAACTTTGACTTTTTTACACTCTGTCATTTTTTAGAGAATTTACAGTTTATAAATTTTTCTTTTATAAATATAATTACTTTTGTAAGTATTAACCTTTTAAGGTTCAAATACCATATCAAAACATGTTCTTTATTTCCTAATCATGTTCAACAGTTTCTATTTCTTGATCATGTTTTAGCCGGGCTTGGTGGCACATGCCTGTAATCCCCGCTACTTGGGAGGCTAAGGCAGGAGAATCGCTTGAACCCGGCAGGCGGAAGTTGCAGTGAGCTGCGATCGCGCCATTGCACGCCAGCCTGGGCAACAAGAGGGAAACTTCGTCTCAAAAAGAAACAAACAAACAAACAAAAAAACAAAAACAACAACAAATAAAACAAATTTTCTGAAATGTAGTAATTTAAAACCCTTTCGACTTCTATGTATTGAATAGCACTGTTTATTGGAACGAATTTTATTTTTAATAGTGATTTATATATTTTTATTAACACAACTAGTACAGATGTTGGGGGCTCAATGTATTTCATAAACAATTTGTGATTTTTACATGTAAGTAAGTATTGATATATAGATTCAAAGCTTATCAATTTCCCTAGGAGATACCCAGTGGGCAACATTCCTGGAATCCAATTTTAGAGTGAAAATCCCCTCACACCGGTACAACTAAATTAAAGTTACATGAAATTGCTGCAAGAAAATGTAGCCTTTGGGAATTGCTGCCAAGCCTCGTGAAGTCTCAGCCTAATAGATTTTCCATTTGAACTCATTCTTTCTGTATTGTATAACACTATTTTGTCTTCACAATCAGTTATCTAATTAATCAAACATTTAGAGCTTAATTTAATTATATATAAACATAGCTCATTTCCTGCAGGGTTATTAGAAACACTTTAAATTAAAAATATAAACAGAACCCCAAAGAAGAATAGTAGCTTCAAATAATAGGCCCAAATTAGTAAATTAATTTTATTGCCTAATACTCTATATTCCATTAGTAGTTTATTTAATTTCACTTTTTAAAAAGTCCTCTGAGAAATGGATAGAAATTATGTAATGATAATATTGAAACTCAGTTGTGGTCCCTTTAAATTTTCTTTATCAGTAGTATATATGTAACCAAATACTTTATTTCAAGTACTACTCCATCCTTCCCCATCACTTTATGATGACAAAGTCTTGGTTATATTAATTTGTTGTATCCAGTCATTCTCCAAAATGCTTCTGCATCACTTCCTTTTAATAATTTTTATTGGATTATTATATTCAAGTTTTAATGGCAGATCACTGTATCCATCTAGATCTACCAAGAAATAAATCCACTGAAGCAAAAATTGAAAGAAATTTACAAAAAAGACTGTTCAAGCTTTGATATTAAAATAGTAACTAGGGAAAAAATAGAATATAATGTTATGTAGATTGATCAGAATATCTTCCTAAGGTTAATTAGAAATATTAGGAAGGCAAGAAATCTGTAAGTAGCAAAGGGACTTAGAGGGGAGCATGCAAACTATAGAATACAGTTAGCTTAAGTTTTATAAAAAAACAGAGACAGGAAGGAGAATATTAAACTGAGAAAAATATAGATTGAATGAGTATAACTTTAGGCATGAGAGTTGTGTAACATAGGTTCAAAAATCAAGGCCAATAACCAGTGTAAACATTGATATGAATGAAGGTAGAACTGGGAATTTTCTTTTCTAAATGCAGAAAATATGTTGTATAAAAGAAAAAGATTATTTAGTGGATATCTGCAAAACTAGTTACTAGGCCTAATTCCTACAAAACCATTTTATGACCATGGTACATAGCTTATCTGAGACTTACTATCCTTATCTTTGAAATAAGAAGATTAGATTGCATGAACCTGAAGCTGTTTTGAGCACAGTTAATTCATCCTGTTATGAAGAAGAGAGAAAAATTTCAGAAAACCTAGATTATAAATGTGCTTCTTTTTCTTTTTCTTTATTTCATTCTCTCCTTCTTCCCTCTCTTCGTTTCTTCCTCCCCACTCCCTTCTTACCTCTCCACTTTGTTTTTCTACCTCAGCCCCTACTTCCTTCCTTTATCTAGTTCTTCCATTCTTTCTTTCCTTCTCAGTAGTTAAGTTTAATAATAGTGGTTGCTTTGTGGTAGAAGTTTCAGTGGGAAAAAATTTTAAAGGTTGCACAGTTCTTGTCAGAGGTCACAGGAATGGTTGAGTCTGGATGTGGAAGGGGCTTCAGAAGCCATGCTCTGTCTGTTTCTGGGAAACAGCAGAACCTAGGAAACAAGCTGAGGATGCTTCTGCAGCTGATAATGAGAGTTGCTTTATCCAGATGCATTCACATACGTGGAGAGCTGCTGACTTATTTTGTAAGCCTTCCTGTGTGAAAACCTTCAAATTGCTTAATTATGCTGATATAAGGAGATTATGAAGGGAAAATAAAAAAATTAATCCATATTCTTTGGGAGATAGCTGGGATAATTTTTAACGATCTACACTCAAGCAAAATAAATTTATTAAAGACAAAAAAGAAAAGTATCTGGCACAAGTTAGTTGTATCATGTGCAGCAGTAAGACTGCTGAATACAAAAAATAGCAACCTAAGTTCATAGAGCAAGACAGACAGCAAGGGGAAAAATTATACCACTCAAAATGGAATAAAATAAATGGTACCCCTTGGGATAGGAAGGCAGACACTTAAAGGCATTCATTGTATGATTCTCTGTGGTAGTGCAAAGCCGTGAAAAGAGAGAAAGACTTTTAATAACTCTGTGCTCCAGAACGGAGCTATGCCATGTGTATTCACATCTGCCCTAAATTACAGTGAAATACACAGTGCAAGTAACTATGACATCCAAGAGGACTGGAACGCTATCTTGCATTACATGTCATCAATTTTGAGTCAAGTTGGGATGATCTATATCCTTAGAGAGAAAAAGGTATACTAGGAAATAACTTTTTGAAGCACTAGAAGAGGGGTCAGAAATTATTTCTTCTAATAGTTTTCTTTCCATTTCTTAAAAAGAAAAAGTTGGATGTGGGGGTGATTGCAGAGGAGAGAAGGAATGTAGGGAGAGAGTAAAATTGTCAATTAAAATCAAGACGCCTGGTAAACTTTGAATTTCAGACAAATATTTTTTAGTACAAATATGTTCCAAATGTTGCATGGGCTATGTGTATACTAAATAGTGTGTGTGTGTGTGTGTGTGTGTGTGTATGTTATGTTTGTGCCTGTATTTTAAAATTAAAGTTTTTAAAAAGAATATTAATTGTTTAATATTCAAGTTTAGCTGGGCTCCTGAAATTTTCACCCACTAAATTAAGCAATGCTAGGAGAGAGGCAGACTCCATCTGCTAAGCACATGAGTATTCTGATTTTCTTTTTGATTTTATAACAGAATCGAACAAGCATTTACATACTGATTTGTTTTTCTAAGACCACCAGAGTGGGCACAAAAGAACCAGCGAGTAGGCAAGGCTAAAAGTAAAACTGCAAATTTATTCTTTGGTCATCTAGCTTCAGGGACCGGAGCTGGGTTGGGGGGAGTTTCTAATACAGTCCCGACAAGAGTGGGGGCTGAGAAAGCCCGCCCCCGGCGCATCTGCTGGGAGCGACTTTTCTAGGAGTGGAAGGGCAATAGGCGGGGCACGGGCACGTCGGGGGAGGGGGGCTCCGCAGGTGCCACCAGGTAAATCTTGGTCTCCTCGGATTGACATCACCTGGTGCATGCCTGATTAATCTTCACCTTCCCGGGCGTCAGCTGCATTCTCGCACACACGGGAAGAGTTGGTGGTGAAGAAGAACCCGGAAGTGAACCATCCTGCCTCCGTTCGTCCAAACACATACACCTACTAACTCAGTGAGAAAATATAATAAATACTACTACAAAAGTATTGAAAAAAATTTGTGCTTTCAAGATACTCACTATATATGTAGTTCTAGACTGAGTCTAGTTCTATACCTGAGTCTTTCAGCTGGGATAATTACTTCAATTCTTAGCTTCAGTTTGGACATGGTAATCTGCTTCTTTTTATGTATTGATTTGGTTGGATAGAATAGTGTTCCAAACTAGGTAAATATCTAGAAATGGCAAAGAAGGCATATTCAACAGCCGATGAACTGCTAATTCTGTGAAGATAATAACAACAAAAGATTCACAGAAAACAAACTGATCTCTACACATCTTCCCACAAAGTATTTTGAGTTTTCTCAGCTGTCTGGTATGAATACATTTTTGTAAATACCATGAAAGAAGTGCATTAAAAATCTTAATTTAAAAAAATTGCTGAAAATCAATGTGAATTATAATGGCTGATTGCTATGATTTTTAAATATTTTGAGACTATCTTTATAAAATGCTTTATACTTGGCAAAAATTCACTTAATTAAAGTCTGAAATTGAATATGAACTCCAAATGTATGTTTATTTTTGTTCATTCTTTATAGAAATAGAATTGTAGTTTTGTGAATAATTTTTCATTTGTAGTTTGCAAGACATATCAAGAAATCTGAAGGCCAGAAAATTCCTAAAGTGGAGTTGCAAATATCAATTTATGGAGTAAAAATTCTAGAACCCAAAACAAAGGTAAGGCTTATTTTTTAATGTTAGAGGTAATCTTTAATTAATTGCAATTGTATTCCTACTTTAACAAATATTTAAAAATTTTTGCCAACCTGAACTGTTTAGTTCTGAGCTAATGACAGTTCGAAACTCTAGGATTTTTAGAAGTGAAAACAACTTTTGGAATTGCGTTATAAGTGATCTTTTCTTCAGCTTGTTTGGGATATAATATTAATAACTTATGTTAAGTGGATTCAACAGTGTTTGGACTTGTATTTGGGAATTTTTGTTTTCATGAGATGTGAAAGAGATGCGTACGGTGTGGTTCACTGAGTACGAAAGAAGATAAAAGCTGTGTGTTGCTTATTAAAATATTCTGCATTGACTCTTATTTCCTGTAGATGTAATCAGTGTGTATTAGTTTTCTAGGAAGGCCATAACAAAACACCACAACTGGGTGGCTTAAACAACAGAAAATATTTTCTCACAGTTGTGGAGGCTGGAGTTCCAAGATCAAGATGCCAGCAGGGTTTCCTCTGTAGCCATTCTCCTCGGCTTGCAGAGGGCTGCCCTCTTGCTGCCTCTTCACATGGTCATCCACCTGTGCACACACTTGTCTGGTGTCTCTTCTTATAAGGACACTCATCAAATTGGAGTAGGAACCATACTCATGGCCTCATTTTAACTTAATTACCTTTTTAAAGGCCTTATCTCCTGTTCAGAGAAAAACTAGACAAATTAAATTTAGCAGAGTTTATTTGAACAGATAATGATTCATGAAGCAGGCAGCACTTGAAACCAGAAGATGTTCAGAAAGCTTTGCCTAGCAGCATGAACATGGAGCTTTTTATAGGCTGAACACAGAATCAAAGTGACAACTCACCTGACTGGCTATAGCAAGGCATCTACTTTATATGGACATGTTGTGATGAGCTGGCTGCCTGTAATTGGCTGAAACTTAGCTGTGTGTTCTACTTCCAAATTAGTGTTCAGTTTATTTACATACTAGTTAGGTTGCAGTTTGTTGTCTAGGAACTCAAAATACAGAGACAACCCCAGGTGAATGGCCTCATGCTTATTTAATTTAGCACTCCAACTGCAGTCTCATTCTGAGGAGCTTCAACATGTGAATTCTGGGGAACACAATTCAGCCCATAACACAGTGTAAACTTAAGTTTCTTGTATTTAAGGGCCTCTGACCCTTCAAAGCAAATTAAATATTTTTAAATATAATCTGTTCTGGATTCAAAGTCATTAACATGTACTTGTGTTGGACTAAAGTGTTTCCTTCCCAAATTCCTACGTTGATGCACTAACCCCTAATATGACTATATTTGAAGATAAGGCCTTCAAAGAGGTAACTCAGGTTAAATGAGACTTTAAGGGTGGGACTCTCATCCAATATGTCTAGTATCCTTACAAAAAGAGGAAGAGATACCAGGGATACGTATACTCGGAGTAAGGCCCACGTGAAGGCACAGAGTGAAGGCAGCAATCTGCAAGCCAAAGAGAGAGGCCCCAGAGAAACCAAACCTACTGACACCTTAATCTTGGACTTGTAACCTGCAGAACTAGGAAAAAATAAATTCTTGTTGGATAAGCCACCCAGTCAGTGGTATTTTGTTATGGCAGGCTTAGTAAACAAATAAAGTACTTTATTCAGAATGCCTCAGAGTTATCATTTAGTAATTTTCATAAGACTGTATTAGTCCATTTGGAAAAATTAATATTTAACTCCAATTATTTTATAAATGCATATTGTCAAAGCATTCTTCTAACACCGTAGGATACATATTGACAAATTAATTCAATATAAAAGCCAAAAGAGGAACTTCTGGCCTGTTAACAGATTATAAAAACGTTTCCCACAGGTCTGCAACTTTTCTCTAGTCCAGCAAGTATCTTTGATACCTTCCTCTATGTAAATTCCAGTTCCCAGCAACAACTGAATATTTAAAGCGTGGCCTGTGGACCGCCAGCAATCGCATCTATTGGGTGCTTGTTAGAAATGTTGAATCTCAGGCTCCGTTACAGACCTACACAATCTGTATTTGCAGTTAAAGAAGAAACATAGTGATTCATATGCACATTAAAGTTGGAGGGGATCTGCTGTTGTGCATAGTTTAGTGGCTAAATGCAGTAGGCCTCATTTTCAAATTGTAGCTTATGGAATAGCTACAAAAAAATTACCTGAGACATTTCCAAATGTAATTTCTAAGGCCCCAAATTTGCCTCCAGAATCAGAACCTCTAACTGTGGAAATCTGTAGTAAAGCTCAATGGCATACCTTCAGCTTTCCATATTAAAGAACAATGGCATTCCGTCAAACTTCCCAAGACATGAATTTAAATCCTCTCATAATTATCCTGTCTAATCTTCTCTATTATTCACCCTCAATATTTGATTACAAACAAACATGTGAAGATTTACTTTAGTTATGGGGATCCTAAAATAACTACTGGTAAGGTGGCTGAAATCAAAAAAGTGAAATGGTGAGAAGATAGTAGAGGGTTGATTCAAGCATTTGGGATATAAGTAGTTTGCTGGGAAACAAGGCAGTTGAAAGCAAGGTATGAATGAGATAAATTCATTAGGCAATTAGCAGTTACATAAAGAACAATAGACCAAGGAAGCAATAAGTTACAAAAGGACAATGCAATCAAAAGTGTAGCAACGAAGTGTTGTCTTACATGTCATGAAAAAGAAAAATAATCCTATTCCTACATCTTCTTTTCAAAATTAAAAGGATATATAGTGGCAAATGTCCAGCTAGAATAGGGTATTTGTACGCCATGCTTATGTTGAAAGTTTTTTTCTAAATCATATGAATTAGATAGCTGTTTCCAAGTGTGTGTATATGTTTGTGTGTGCATGTGTAATTAATATTATTTTCAATTTCTTATCTGAAGGTTTGGGGCTTGTCACAGCACACATTGAAATATATAAAGCTGATAATATACATTATGTATCGTTTTCATATGTTCTTGTTATTTTGTATTTGAATCTACCTATGGTGTATTCTAAACTCTAATAATTTCACCACATTCATATACCATAATTTACCAAATTATTCTTCTATTATTAAACATATGGAAAATTTCAAATTTTTTGTTAGTTGATAATCACGTTTAAATATTTATAAAATACAAACATGAATAAATGCAGTTATGTAGAGAAAACTTTTTTGGGTTTTAGAATTCACAGGTTAATAATGGCATGTCCTTAGAAATGCATAAAATGCTAATTGCTTAAAGCACTACAAGATGGTTACCACTAACTACCACTACAAGGTGGCAACCACTAACTACCACTACAAGATGGCTACCACTTATGTTTATAGGGTATGTGTGTGTGTAAAGAGAGACAAAATTGGATCATGTAATGCAAATGTGGCACAATGTTACCAGTTGGCTAGGTGAAGAGTATATGGGTATGTATTGCAACTTTTTCTATTATTTCCTGCATGATTTCATCTGACCTTTTAAATGAGACTATTTCTTTCAATTAAAGATATGTGAACTGGCTGGGTGTGGTGGCTTATGCCTGTAATCCCAGCACTTTGAGAGGCAGAGACAGGGGAATCACAAGGTCAGGAGTTCGAGACCAGCCTGGCCAACACAGCGAAACCCCGTCTCTACTAAAAGTTAAAAAAAAAAAAAAATACGTGGCTGTGGTGGCAGGTGCCTGTAATCCCAGCTACTCAGGGGGCTGAGGCAGGAGAATTGCTTGAACCCTGGAGGTGGAGGTTGCAGTGAGCTGAGATAGCACCACTGCACTCCAGCACAGGCGACAGTGTGAGACTCCATCTCAAATAAAAAAAAAAAAGAAAGATATGTGAAAAGCTCTGTTAAAAACTTAATCAACAAGTTAGGCTGTCATATCTGTTTGGCTTTTCTTCCTTGGCTTCCAGACCACTTGAAGAAACCTACCTTTATGAAACCCAATTGACCAATAACTTATGATTTATTAGGTTATTCCTTATACCTGATCTCCTGATCGTTGATTATTTACCTGGAATAAGGATAATTTTTTTCATTAACTTTAAATATTTGTAAATATAAAGACAGAAATACTAAACTTAAAAAAATAGCATATGATACTGTAGAGTGAGGAAAAACTAAAGTGAATAGGGTCCAAAATTAAGCTGGGCTTAGAAAAAGTCTGTGGTGCAGCAGTATTACAGAATAGAGAACCCAAAATTAAAGCTGCACACCTATAGCCATCTGATTTTTGACAAAGTCAACAAAAATAACAAATGGGGAGATTATTCGATAACTGGTGCTGGGATAGCTGGCTAGCCATATGGAGGAGATTGAAACTGGACCTTTATCTTTCACTATATACAAGAATTAACTCAAGATGGATCAAATATTTAAATATAAGACCTTAAAGTATAAGAATCCTGGAAGAAAACCTAGGAAACACCATTCCGGTCATTGGCCTTTGGAAAGAATTGATGACTCAAAAGCAATTGCAACAAAAACAAAAGTTGACAAATGGGACTTAAAGAGCCTCTGCATAGCAAAAGAAACTATCAACAGAGTAAACAGACACCTACAGAATGGGATAAAGTGTTGCAAACTATGCATTTAACAAGCATCTAATATCCAGAATCTATAAATAACTTAAACAACTGAACAAGCAAAAAATAATAATAACCCTATTAAAAAGTGGGAAAAAGAAACAGGAACAGACACTTCTCAAAACAAGACAAACAGGTGGCCATCAAACATGAAAAAAATGTTCCACATCACTAATCAAAGAAATTAAATTCAAAACCGCAATGAGATACAATCACCACCATGCAGAATAACTGTCATTAAAAAGTTAAAAAATAACAGATGCTGGTGAAGTTGTGAAGAAGAGGGAATGCTTATACACTGTTGGTGGAAATGTATATTAGTTCAGCTGCTGTGGAGAGCAGTTGGAGATTTCTCAAATAACTTAAAATAGTTAACCATTTTCCAGCAACCCTATTGCTGGTTGAATATACTTGTTATATATCCAAAAGAAAAACAAATCTGTATACCAAAAAGACATACACTCTCATTTTCATCACAGCACTTTTCACAATAGCAAAAACATGGAATCAACCTAGATGCCTCTCAATGGTGGATTGGATAAAGAAAATGTGGTACACATACATCATTGGAACACTATGCAACCATGCAACCATAGTAAAGAATGAAATCGTGTCCTTTTGCAGCAACGTGGATGCATCTGGAGGTCATTATCCTAAATGAATTAATGCAGAAACAAAAAAACCATGTATCATATGTTCTTACTTATAAGTAGGTACATGTATTAGGTACTCACGGACATAGTGATGCAACAGTAGTTTCTGGGGGCTACCAGAGAGAGAAGGAGGGAGGGACAAGGGTTTAAAAACAAACTATTGTATACTGTGCTTAATACCTCAGTGCTGGGACTATTTGTATCCCAGACCTCAGCATCATGCAGTATACCCTGGTAACAAACCTGAACATGCACGCCCTGAATCTAAAATAAAAGTTTAAAAAGGTCTGTTTGGTGATAAAAACATAAAACAAAGGGAAAGGTAGTAAGAAAGTAGATGATCCCCACGTACTATTTTTACTGTTGGAAAATCATATTTTCAGGTTTCTATCAATAAGTTTATCACATGACAACCTATCAATTATATAATTCTATTTCTTAAGCTTTTAATATCAAATCTCCATGCTTCCCCCAACCTAAACCTCCTTTACAAAATATCAATGAGGTGGGGTTCAACTCAACATGATTAGCCAGTTGACTTCATTATCCTATATTGCCTTACCAAAATAAATAATGCCACTGCTTTCCTTTCCTGTCCACAAGTCTAGGTTTCCTAGTAAGACTAATATTTAATAATAAATTGATATTAATAATTAATATTCAATTAGTGTTTAATATTAAATTGGTAATATTTAATTATTCCATATTAAAGTAATAAATATTTAATATATTTACATTAATAATAGTAAATTACTAGTTAATATTAAAAATTAATTTCTGTTTTTTCTGTTACTTATTTCTGCTCATTTTGTTTTTAATAATTTCAACTTTCATTTTAGATTCAAGAGTTACATGTGCAGATTTGTTACCTGGGTATATTGCATCATGCTGAGGTTTGGGATATGAATGATTCCATCACCCAGATAGTGAGCACAGTACCCAATGGTTAGTTTTTCAACCCTTAACACCCTCTTTTCCCATCTCCTTTATGAGTCCCCAGTGTCTACTATTGCCATCATTACGTCCACAAGTACCCAATGTTTCTTACTTACAAGTGAGAACATCCAGTATTTGTTTTTCTGTTTCTGCATTAATACGTTTAAGATAATGGCCTCCAGCAGTATCCATTTTCTATAAAGGACATGAGTTTGTTCTTTTAGTGGCTGCATAGTAGTCTGTGGTATATATGTACCACATTTTCTTTATCCAATCTACTGTTAATGGGCACCTCAGTTGATTCCACGTCTTTGCCATTATGAATGTGCTGCAATGAACACATGAATGCATGTGTCTTTTTGGTAGAAAGATTTGTCTTTTTATGGATATATGTCAAGTATGTATACCCATTAACAGGGTTGCTGGAAAATGGTAGCTGTTTTAAGTTCCTTGGAAAATCTCCAAACTTCTCTCCACAGAGGCTGAACTAAATTACATTCCCACCAATATACCAATAGTGTATAAGCATTCTCTTTTTTTCATAGCCTCACCGGCATCTGTTGTTTTTGACTGTTTAATAAGCTATTCTGATTGGTGTGAGATTGTATCTCATTGTGGTTTTTATTTGAATTTCTTTGATGATAAGTGATGTGGAGCATTTTTTCATGTTTATTGGCTGCTTGTTTGTCTTCTTGAGAGAAGTGTCTGTTCATGTCTTTTGCCCACTTTTTAATATGGCTATTTGTTTTTTTGTTTGTTTAATTGTTTAAGTTTCCTATAGAACCTGGGTATTAGACGTTTGTTGGATGCATAGTTTGCAAAAATTTTCTCCCATTCTGTAAGGTGTCTGTTTACTCTGTTTGATAGTTTCTTTTGCTGTGCAGTTGCTCTTTAATTAGGTTCCACTTGTCTACTTTTGTTTTTGTTGCAACTGCTTTTGGGAACTTAGACAAAAATTCCTTACCAAGCTGATATTAAGAAGGGCATTTACATTATTTTCTTCTAGGATTTTTATAGTTTGAGGTACTATATTATTTAATCCATCTTGAGTTAATTTCTGTATATGGTAAAAGGTTGGGGTCCACTTTCATTCTTCTGCATAGGGCTAGCTAGGTATCCCAGCACCATTTATTGAATAGGGAGCCCTTTCCCCATTGTTCATTTTTGTTGACTTTGTCCAAGATCAGATGGCTGTAGACTTGTGGCTTCATTTCTGAATTCTCTGTTCTTTGCCATTGGTCTATATGTCTGTTTTTGTACCAGTACCATGCTGTTTTGGTTACTATAGCCTTATAGTACAGTCGTCAGGTAATGTGATGCCTCCAGATTTATTCTTTCTGGTTAAAATTGCTCTGTCTATTTAAGCTCTTTTTTGGTTTCATATGCAGTTTAAAATTTTTAAAATTCTAATTCCCTGAAAAATGGCATTGGTCATTTGATAGGAATAGCATTGAATCTGTATATTGTTTGGGCAATATGGTCATTTTAACAGTATTAATTCTTCCAATTCATGAGCATGGAATATTTTTCCATTTGTTTATGTCATGTTTGATTTTTTCTGCAGTGTTTTGTAGTTCTTCTTGGTAGAAATCTTTCACCTCCTTGGTTAGATGTATTACTAGGTATTTTATTTTTTTTGTTGACTATTGTAAATAGGATTGCATTATTGATTTGTCTCTCAGCTCTAATGTTATTGGTGTACAGAAATGCTACTGATTTCTGTACATTGATTTTATATCTTGAAACTTTACCAAAGTTGTTTACTTTACTATCAGTTGCAGGAGCCTCTTGGTGGAATCTTTAGGATCTTCTAGGTAATCATATTGTGAGTTAAGAGGGATAGTTTGACTTATTATTTTTCTATTTCGAAGCCTTCTCTTTTTTTCTATTGCCTGATTCTTCTGGCAAGGACTTTGAGTACTATGTGGAATAGGAGTGGTGAGAGTGGGCATCCTTGTCTTGTTCCAGTTCTCAAGGGGAATGTTCCAGCTTTTGCCGGTTCAGTATGATGTTGGCTGTAGGTTTGTCATAGATGGCTGTTACTATTTTGAAGTATGTTCCTTCAGTGCCTAGTTTGTGCAGGGATTTTTATCATGAAGGAATGCTGGATTTTTTTGAAGGCTTTTTCCACTTCTGTTGATATGATCATATAGTTTTTGTTCTTAATTCCGTTTTTATGTTGAGTTGTATTTATTGATTTGCATATGTTGAACAAACCTTGCATCCCAGGAATAAAGCCTTCTTGGTTGTTTTGAATTATTTTTTTAATGTACTGTGGAATTCAGCTTGCAAGTATTCTGTTGAGAATTTTTGCATCTATGTGCATCTGGAATATTGGCCTATAGTTTTCTTTTTTCACTGTATCTTTGCCATGTTTTGGTATCCGAATTATGCTGGTTTCATCGAATGAGTTAGAGAGAAGTTCCTTCTCCTCAGTTTTTTGGGAATGGTTACAGTACAACTGGTACCAACTCTTCTTTTGTAGGTATAGTAGAATTTGTCTGTGAATCTATCTGCTCTGGGGCTTTGTTTGGTTGACAGATTTTTATTACTGATTCAGTTTCAGAACTTGATATTGTTCTGTTCAGGATTTCAGTTTCTTGCTGATTCAATGTTGGATCAATCATTGAATCTTGCTGATTCAATGATTCATTGAATTCAATATTCAATGTTATACATTTCTAGAAATTTATCAGTTTCCTCTAGATTTTCTAGTTTGTGAGCTTCAAGGTGTTCGTAATAGTCTCTGAGGATCTTTTGTATTTCTGTGGGATCAGTTGTAATAACACCTTTGTTGTTTCTCATTGTACTTCTTTGGCTCTTCTCTCCTTTAGCCTTTGTTCTGGTAGCTAGCAGTATAGTGATCTTGTTGATCCTTTCAAAGAACTAACTTTTGGGTTTGTTTATTGCTTTGTGGATTTTTTTATATCAATTTCATTCAGTTCCACTCAGATTTTAGTTGTTTCTCCTGCTAGCTTAGTTGATATTTGTTCTTCTAGTTCCCCTAGGTGTGATATTAGATTGCTAACTAGTGATCTTTCTAAATTTCTGAGGTATGCATTTAGCATTAATAACTAATTTTTAAGAGCCCTACTTGAATTCTATTCCCAGAAGTGAGTTTTTAAAACTATTAAGGGAAAAGAAGCATCTCTATTTTAATCCCTACCAAACCTGGAGAACAATCTTGGAGTTTAAAAATCCTTGAGATATTTTATACATTCAATTATATTGCATATTAATATAGAAAAACTGACTATTTACCCTGTTACATATGAATATAGAGTATATGACTATTTACCTATATATATAAAATACCATGTATTGAATGCATTAAAAATGTAGGAAATCTAAAAAAGGGATTTGCAAGCTCTGCTGAGCACCAGTGTCCCCAAGACATTCCTAAGAATGCCAGTTGCTCTGTGTGTCTGTGTGTGTGTGTGTGTGTGTGTGTGTGTGTAGTGAGAGAGAGAGAGAAAGAGACAATCCTCAGTTCTCAGATACAACCTATTCATACCCATTCACGGACATGCATTTAGGAACTACTATTCAAGGACATACATATAAGTGAAACAGAAAAAAATCAATCATTTCATTTTAGATATATGTTGATATTTTTAAAAAAAACAAATGTGATACTTCTAAAATAAATTTATTTATAGTTAAACATACAGATATGAGACAGGATTTTTAAATATATTATTAATCTAACATGGACTGTCTTTATACAGAATAGAATCTTTATTTTTTTTTTCACTTGGATGAATGAAAATGGAAAGTGAAAATTAAGTGAAAGCAATCTCAATAACAATTGGCTCCTCTATCTTTCTTTGTGTGTCCTTTTGCTTTCTGCTTTTCTCACTTGTCCTCCAAATGAAGATTATAGAGTGCTAGAAACAGGCAGTGTAGATAGATTAATTGGGAATAAAAACATCTACTGATTTTTTGTTCCAACTCCAATAAAATATCATTAATATGAAAGCCTAGTGTTTTTTACTATAGTTATTGTGTTCCTGGGTCTCTTTATCCTGTCTTACCAAAAATTATTGCTACATTTCAAATTTATAGTGGTCCATCACAATAATAATAAAATAACTGATAAACGTAATGAAATTACAGGTTTCAGCTCCCTAGACTATTTTAGGAAGATACCTTTGCTAATCCAAACAAAGATTAGGATGATTCACCACTGGTCATAACCACTTTCTGTGATCATACTGGTTGGGTAAGTAAATGAGAGACTATGTAGATTTCAGCACCAGCTAAGTGAATGTTGTGTTTTGCATGTTATTCATAATTTCTCACATCTATGGAGAAATGAATTTTTTTCCTATAGTGTTTAGCAGTAATATTTTCTCTTTATTTATCATTAACATGCTTTTACAATTAATAAGCTGGTGTAGACCTCCTGTGAGTATTTGGGAGCTATAGTGTAACAGAGGGCTGTTATTTCATTGACTATATTGTCATTAAAACAAAACAATGTCAATAAGAAAGGAAACTGCTCTAACAGGCAAAATACAGAAAGAAGATAGTCTTAAACAAATATGGTCATTGTCCATCAATGCTCTATGTATAAGAAAGGAAAGATGCCACCATAAAAAGCTAAGTAAATCAAGCACCTCTTCTTAGAATTGATTACCCCTGCTTTCAAACATATAAATTAGGCTATCTAATAATGCCAGTAAGTATTACGATCATACAATATACTTCCTCATTTTAATTTTCATACTTACCAAGCAACTCTTCATTGGCTTACCAGTTGGTTTACCATTGTATGCAGGGAAAGAATGCATTGCTGTAGACAGTTCTCTTGGCATTCATTTGTATATCTCTCTCTTTTTTTTTTTTTTTTTTTTGACGGAGTCTCGCTCTGTCGCCTAGGCTAGAGTGCAGTGGCACGATCTCGGCTCACTGCAAGCTCCACCTCCCGGGTTCAAGCCATTCTGCCTCAACCTCCCGAGTAGCTGGGACTACAGGCACCTGCCACCGCGCCCGGCTAATTTTTTTTGTATTTTTAGTAGAGACGGGGTTTCACTGTGTTAGCCAGTATGGTCTCGATCTCCTAACCTCGTGATCCACCCTCGTCGGCCTCCCAAAGCGCTGAGATTACAGGCATAAGCCACCACGCCCAGCCTTTATATCTCATTTTATATATTCGTTTTCAGTCTGACGAGCAGTTATTTGAATCGGAGTAATAGAGCAAATCTCAGCAAGCTGACACATGAAACTCTGAACTGAGAAGTGTAAGTGTTTTCATATCAATGATCCTTATCTTGACCAAAATCTCTGAGGTTTTGATTCAACTGACATTAATACAGTGAAAATTTTTATGGCAAGCACCCCAGGTATTTGTGCTACAGGTTGTCCGAAGCCACCTTTAGAAAAACTCTTCTAGTTACAACCTAAAATAAAGCTTTTTGGGGGGATATTCAGCCAGCCTTCTTTAGATGAAACTATAGCTGCTTCCATCTCCAATCTTATAAAACACCCACTCAATAATGTTGGCGAACTGAGTTATGATTGATATTTATAGTGTTACAATGTATCTTAGGAAAATATATTTATGACTACAATAGAAAAGGGAATAGTTGATTTTTCTATTTGTCATAATCAAAAACATTGAATTTCTACCTCCAACATGTTTCAGAAGACTATGAAGAATGAATAATTAATATGGATGATCTATATGAATATAAAAGTGTCAAATGCCCCATCTTTTGACTAAATAATAGTAATTTTAGAAACATTTATTTTATATAAATATTTTTATTTTAATGATGTATATACCTGCTATTTTATAAGTTTTATAATTTAATGTATGTGTGTGTCTGTGTGTGTGCATGTGTAAATATATACTGCCACTATATCTATCTGGTTGCAGTATTTGCCTTCTACTGATGAACAGATTTGATTTCGTGATATGGAGTCTGGATATGTATACCATTCATTCACTGCTTCATGAAAAATGCTACAGAAGTTCGAAAGATGGGCTTCCTAGACAGAAAAGGTTCAAGAGTGTATGAGTAATCATGAAATCATATAAAATAAAATTTAATAAGATTACTAAGGATGAAATTATAGTGTGTTTCACACAAAATTGTATCCAGATAAAGCTGTGTTCTAAATTATAATGCTGGTAAATAGCAGTGAGATAAAATGAGAATCCTCTGGTTTAAAAGAATTCTGGTAATTCTGTAAAACTGTGCTGGTGTCTTATTCTTTCTGGGTCTCATTGTTCTCCTCTGTAAATATGCAAAGTTTAAAGTGTATGATTTCTCAAGAGCCATTGTAGCTCAGATAGGCCATAAATCTTTGATCATTTTGTACTATGCTTGTGTTTTGCTAAGCACTATTGAAATGCGTATCTTAGTTTCATCCTGAATCCGAAAGTCTATCTGTATCCATTATGCCTTTGTTTTAGGTTGGAGTATACATAATTATAAAATCAAAGGTTGACAGATGATTGTTCTACTTTTAAAGTCATATGTTATTAACAGAAATGAGTATTTTAGAAAATGAAAAAAGAATCCCATCAACTATGTTTATTTCCATCTGTGTTTACAGGAAGTTCAACACAATTGCCAGCTTCATAGAATATCTTTTTGTGCAGATGATAAAACTGACAAGAGAATATTCACTTTCATATGCAAAGATTCTGAGTCAAATAAACATTTGTGCTATGTATTTGACAGCGAAAAGTGTGTAAGTATCCCAGATGTTTTAGGGTGGTTTGTTCTGTTTTACAAGCCAGGAATTGTCTAGTTTCTGGCATTAGTAAAGTGTTTGAAAATGAATAATGTCTGTAAATACTTAGCTGTACTAATAGATTTATTTTGTCATGAGAATATGCTTCAGGATGTCATCCGTAACTAAATTCTCATGTTCATGAGCATAAACTTACATGCAAATTTATTTTATTAGAATGTCATGCCTGCTTATGTTATGCATTTATTTATTTTGTAATAATTTAATCTACTTTAGTTTTAAACTCAAATATGATTTAGTAATATGCACATAATAAAAGAGTAATGGTAAGCAAAAGTGTGTTTCCCCCACATGTGCAGAATCTGATGGATTTTATAAAAATAAATATTCTTAACTCCAGGAAGTATAATCTGTATGGTTCCTTAAAATATTTTCCAATACATTGAAAGTGTAGTTCCTTATGTTCCTTATATAAAACTCTTAGGCCAGGCATGGTGGCTCATGCCTGTAATCCCAGCACTTCGGGAGGCCGAGACGGGCAGATCATGAGGTCAAGAGATCGAGACCATCCTGACCAAAATGGTGAAACTCCGTCTCTACTAAAAATACAAAAATTAGCTGGGTGTGGTGGCGCATGCCAGTGGTCCCAGCTGCTGGGGAGGCTGAGGCAGGAGAATCGCTTGAACCTGGGAGGTGGAGGTTGCAGTGAGCCGAGATTGCACCACTGAACTCCAGCCTGGTGGCAGAGTGAGACTCCATCTCAAGAAAAGAAAAAACAAAACAAAACAAAAAACTTAATATAATGAAAGTTAATGGAATTGTATGTATGAAATTCTATGTTAAATCCTGTAGCTATTCTTTAATCATCTGAAATCTTAAGGAAAACTCATTGATGGCTGCAGTGAAGGAAAAACATGTAACCTCAACAGTTTTATTGGTTTAGATAGGAAATAAAACAATTCATCTATTTTCTAATTTATCTTGCTGTCAAAAATAGATAGCTAATATTATTATCGCTATTATGTCATTTGTTTATCTAGCTTCAGTGTTGAGCTTCTTGAGAGCAATACCTTTTTATTTGTTCATGTGACTCCTACATCAAGTGGACAATAGGTGCTCAATGAAGCATTCCTTAAGAAAAAGGTCACGTTGAAAACTTACAAAACGTAGAGCAAGTTATCATTTTTATTTTTTAAACTGTAGTTCTCTAGAAAGGAAAGCTAATGTGCTAAACTACCAGACATCATAATATCTTTTGTGAATTTGGTGCACATTATGGAATATTTCATCAGAAAAAGATGCTTAGCAATCTAAGACAATATTTTGCGCACAATAAGACATTTTATATAGCTCAAATTGATTTTGAATTTTATTTTATATGAGCTTCTGTTGAATGAATAAATAAAATTTACATATAATTTACATATTTCAAGTGCTTTTTAACCATGATTGCTTGCAGATTCTTTTCTCTATGACTGAGAAGATTAAAGTTGATATTTGTTGAGTATCTTTTATACATAATTTGTAATAACCTTTTACCACCGATATAAAGCAGTAAACTCAGTTATTCTTCTTTCCTGCCTTACCCATAGAAATAAATTTCCTTGAGATCCTTTGAAATGTTTCAGAGTCAGAGTTCATTATAAATATTAGCCTTCTTATAGATTTGTGCCACTTATTTTATATTCTTTGATCCCTATCCAAATTTGTTAAATTAATATTTAAAATATAAGCTTGCTAGCTTAAAAGCATAGACCCCATTTCTTCTTCATCCTGTCTGTAATTGATTATTCTCTTTGGATGTAGCATATCTACTCTACTTTCTCTTAAAGACTGAAAATAATTTCCTAAAGCCTAAGCAGTGGTTCACAATCTTTAATGTGCATAAAAATCATATGGGATGCCTTTTAAAAACTCTTATCAATTGGGGCTGAAGCTAAGGAAATCTGTATTTATCAAGTATACCAAGTTGTTCTGCTGCAGGTAGAGGAAGTCTTGGCTTTGAAAAGTTTTCAGAAAATCTCCCAACTATAAGTTGGCATCACCTTCATGAGCTGAAAAAGGACATGTTTTCTCAAAATTTTGTTATACCTGCACTATCTTAACTATGAGGTTTTATCAGTGCTAATTATAATGATGACTATATTTATAACACTGATGTTATGTGTATGTAGAATTTTTGATATGCCATCTTATGTAATTCTTATTTTAAATAGTTTATCATAGAATGCTAAAATGGGAAATAAGTTATGGCCTGTCTCATACAACTCTCCTTCTGTTTTAAAAAACCAAGATCAGAGATGTTGAAGTAAGTTTTGCAAAGTTACAAAACTAAGTAGTCAGTAGAATCAGGAATAAAATCTAAGACTCTTAATTCCCATTGCTACGTTTATCTCAACATTCTATATTACTCCCATAACTGGCCTCCTCTAGAGTTCATCTGCTCTTATTGGGGGCTTTACTCTATCTGTTCATTGTATTTTGTCATTTTAGTACTTCTTTGAAATTGAGAAGTTGAAAGATGAAACCTTTTTTAGTATGTCACAAGACTGGAATTCACTACTTTATTAACAGTATCATGTTGTATTAATAGTCCTCCTTCTTCCATAGTGACAGTGAGGACCATATGATGAGTGAGAACATTCAACCCTGCCAAATTAGAATGCTGAGCCTCTATACTTACCAGGCAATAAGGGGGCAGTGCATTTCCACCCTTACTCTCATACTGGAATTGCATCAGATGAAGCCACCTAAAGCAGAAAATTTAAATCATTTCCAGTATTTCATAAAGTGAAAATCACTCTTCGTACCAAGAAACAGGTTTCTTAAACTAAAAAAGAAATGGCAGTCAGTAGTTACCAACACATAGAGGTCAGAGATATTAGAATTATAAGACAAAGTTACAAATACACATGAAACAGATGAGAATGCAGAAAGCCTTATCAATGAATTAGAAAATCTAAGCAAAGAAACAGAAGATATAAAGAATACTGAAAAATAACCACATGAAAGACTCAACATATAGGCTCAACAGCAGAATAGAGAGGACCGAGGAAAAGAATCAATGACCTAGAAGATTGACAAATAGAAAATGTCCAATCTGAACAACACAAAGATTATAGACTCAATAAACCAACAAAAACAAAGCCAAAACAACCTCATGGACTGTGGGACCATAACAAAATATCTAACATCTGTGTGTCATCTGAGTCCTAGAAAAAGAGAAATAAGCACCCTTAAAAAATACTCCAAGAATGTTAGTTGAAAACGTTCCCAATTTGACAAAGGACATCAACCTATAGATTTAAAATACTGGGTGGCCTCCAAACGGGATTAATCCAAATAACTCCACACCAAGACACATCATATTCAAGCTTCTGAAAACTAAAGACAAAAGAAAAATCTTGAAAGCAACAAGAGATAAGCAAGTACTTACCTATAGCAGAGAATGTGAATGGCAGTGTATTTCTCACCAGAAACCGTGAAGTCAAGAAGGAAGTTGCATAATACTTTTGAGTAATGGAAAAAACAAAAATCTGTCAAATGATCCTATATCCAGAAAAATATTTTTCAGAAATTGGAAAGAAAGTTTTAAAAATTATTAAATGAATGAAAATTAAGATTGCCACTACTAGACATCCTTAATGAATGGCTAAAGGAAGTTCTCTAAATGGAAAGGAAACAATACAAAACAGGAACTTGGAGCATAAGGAAGGAAAAGAAAAAACAAGATGAGCAAACATATGAGTACATCTTTAGTTTTCTAAATTATGTTTGATGATAGAAGAAAAAAATACTTTCTGATGTGATTTTAAAATCTGACGTGATTTCATATATGGACATATGAAATATGTAAGGCAATTATATTAAACTAGGAAGGTTGAGAGGATGTAAAAAGGGAGGTGAGGTGTCTATACCTCACATAAACTGGAAAAATAATAGCACTAGGTAACCATGATAAGTTATATAGATAAAATGTGAATCCGACAACAACCCCTAACACGTTATATAATGAGATACACTTAAAAGCACTATAGAGAAATTAAATGTTATCATTTTAAAAACCCATAGAAATGCAATGAAAAGAAAACAGAGAAAGAAAAAAGATAAGTAACAGCAAAGAAAAAGATTAAATAATGTACTTAAGCCCTAACATATCAAAAATCACATTGCATATAAATAGTCTAACTACGCCAGTTAAAATACGTTGTTAGGTGGATTACAAAATGTAATCCAGATACATATTGTCTACAAGAAGTTCACTGCAAACATAATGGTATAGTTGATAGAGGCAGGCTAAAAACGAGAGAATGAAAAGAGAGTTTTCATGCAAACATTATTCAAAGAAAGCAATAGTAACTATATTTGCATCAGATAAAGTAGACCTCAATGCAAAGAAAATTACCGGAGACAGAGGGGGACATATAGTGATAAAAGGGATCAGTTCCCAAGAAGATATGGTAATTCTAACTGTATATTACCAAAAAATAGAGCTTCAAAATGAGAAACAAAAACAGATAGAACTAAAAGGGTAAATAGACAAATACACAAGTATAGTCAGAAATTTTACTGGCACTTTCCCTCAAATTTATAGAATAATTAGAAAATCATCAAGGATATAGAATAACTCAACATCATCAACCAGTGGGATCTAATGAGCAATTACAGAGAACCTCACCCAACAACAACAGAATGTATGTTATTTTCAAGTGTTTGAGGATGATGTACCAAATTAAGTCACATCCTGGACCATAGAGTAAATTTTGAAAAGTTAAAAGAATTAAAATTATTTAACATTTCTCTGACTATGAGGAAAACAGTCTAAAAATCAGTAACAGAAAGCCAGAAAATCTTTACAAGCTAGGAAATGAAACATCATATTTATAAATATTCCATACATCAAATAGCGATTCACACATGAATTTTTAATTCTGTTAATTGAATAAAAATGAAATAGAGCATATCAACATTTGTGTGATATAACTAAAGCAGTCATAAGAAATAAATTTGTAACAACTAATTTAATACATTAGAAAAGAGGAAAGTCTCAAATGAATAATCTATGTTCCCATCTCAAGTACACAGAACAACAAAAATATCAAAATTAACCACAAAGTAAGCAGAAGGAAGATAAGATTAATAAGAGAAGAAATTGAAAATACAGAAAATCAATGAAGCAAAGACCTGATTCTTCAAAAGATTATAAAAGTCACAAATTGTATTAATTTGGCAAAGAACAAAAGAGAGGGAGAAGACACAAGTTACCAATATTTAGAATGAGAACCAGCAGATTTAACTACAGACTCTGAATATCAAAAGAATAAGAGGATCCTTTAAAGAACTTTACACACACAAATTCAAAAATACAAATGAATTGGATCAATTATTTAAGAACAATATTACCACAAATCACTCATTATTAGATTATTTTAATAGCCTAACTATAAAGGAAATTAAATTTATAAATTAAAAGTTATTAAAAGATAAATCTCCAGGTGTAGATGACTTCACTGGAGAATTCTATAAAATGTTTAAACAGGATGTTTAAATGGATTGCTATTCTGTACAATCCATTTCAGTGAAAAATAAGAGAGACAGAAACACTTTCTACTTCATTTTGTGAAACTAATATTTCTCTGATACCAAAACAGAGAAAATGCAAATAAATTATTTCTAAAATAAATTATTAGACAATGCAAATAAATAAACAAACAAACACTAGAGATCTAAATTCCTCAGGAATAAAAATGTAAAAATTCCTAAGGAAATATAACCCAATAATGCATTGTATTAGTCAGGGTTCTCTAGAGGGATAGAGTTAATAGGATGTATATATTGAAAGTTTACTAAGGAGCATTAAATTCACACAGTCACAAGGTCCCACAATAGGCCATCTGCAAGCTGAGGAGCAAGCAAACCAGTCATAGTCCCAAAGCTGAAAAACTTGAAGTCCGATATTCAAAGGCAAGAAGCATCCGGCACAGGAGAAAGATGTAGGCTGGAAGGTTAAGTCAGTCTAGACTTTTCACGTTTTTCTGCCTGCTTTATATTCTGGCTGCACTAGCAGCTGATTAGATGGTGCCCAGCCAGATTAAAGGTAGGTCTGCATTTTCCAGCCCACTGACTAAATGTTAATCTCCATTGGGAACACCCTCAGACACACACAGGATCAATATTTTGCATCCTTCAATCCAATAAAGTTGACGCTCAGTAATAACCATCACATGCATTAAAATAATTATATGCAAAGATTAAGAGTAGTTTGTCCCAAGGATGCACATTTTGCTCAACATTCAAAAATCCAGTGATGTAATCAACCACATGGCAAATCTAAAGAAGAAACATCATGTGATAATACCAATCAGTGCTTTAAAAATACTTTAAAAAAAAAATGAACACACATTCATTGTTTAAAACTCTCAGAAGAATAGGAATAGAAAGAACTTCTACAATTTGATAAAGAGCATCTAAACAAAATACAGATATTTTACTTTATGGTAGAAAAAAAAAATGAATGCCTTCTTCCTAAGATACTGAACAAAACAAAGCTTTTCACTCTCTTGGCTTATATGAAACACTGCCATAGAAGCTGTAGCCATCGCAGCAAGACAAAAAAGCATATAGGAAATTTGCAGATAGTAAAAAAAGAAATCTTTGCTTATATGCAGATGACATGATTGTCTATGTAGAAAATTTTGAGTCTAAAACAATTTCTGGATTTAATAAATGAATTTAGCCAGGTGGCAGAATACATAATTAACATACATGGATCAATTGTATTGCTGTATACTGGTAGTGAACATATGGATACAAAAATTTACAATTGCTACAAGAAGTGGAATACATAGGTGTAAGTCTAAACTAAGAAGTGAAATTTGTATGCTGAAAATTTATATGCAACAAAATGCTGATGAAAGAAATGATAGACTATAAATAAATGGAGATACTATTTTCAGTTCTTCATACTGATGTATAGATTTAACACAATTCCTGTCAAAATTATAGCAAGGTTTTGTAGATATAGACAAGATTATTCTAAACTTTATATGGAAAGGCAAAGGAGATAGAATCACTAAAACAATTTCAAAAAAAGAGCAATGAAGTGAAAGTAATTCATCTATCCTGTTTCAAGACATATTAGATACCTTTACTAATGAAGACTTTAGTTTTGTTGGAGGGATAGACAATAGGTCAATGGAAGAGCAAACGTGTAAATCAACACACAGAAATATGCCCAGCTAATGTTTGTCAGTGCTACAAAAGCAGTGCAATAGGGGAAAGAAGGTTTTGGGTTCTTTTTATTTTGTTTGTTTTTTGTTGTTGTTGTTGCTTTGTTTTTGTTTTTTTGTTGTTGTTCAAAGAATGCTGGTGCAATTGGATTTTCATAGGCAAATAAAATGCACCTTGACTAAACCTCACACTCTGTCTAAAAATCAACTGAAAATTCATCATGGACTTAGATATAAAAAGTATAACTATAAAACATTTAGAAAAAAACACATGGGAAATCTTCAGAATGTAGGGCTAGGAAAAGAGTTCTTAGAATTGGCATCTATAGCAGGATTCAAAATGGGGGAAAATGATACACTGAACTTTTGAAAACATTTTTCTATGTGTACGTGCTTTATTCCATGTCTTAGGAGGAAAGCATTCATTTTTTTATCATGAAGTAAAATATCTGTATTTTGTTTAGATGCTCTTTATCAAATTGGGGATGAAAAGACTGGGAGAAAGTATTTGCAAAGCACATATCAGACAAATAACTAGTAAAAAAACATTCAACACTCAACAGTATGAAAACAACCAAATTAGAACACGAACAAAAGACAACAAGATGCATTTCATTGAAGAGGATATACAGATGGCAAGTAAGCATGTGAAAAGATGTTAAACATTGGTGTCCATTAGGGAAATGCAAAATAAAGTCAAAATGAGATATTACTACAGAACTTTCAGAAGGGCTACAATAAAAACACCAAATGCTGGTAAGAATGGGGAAAAAGTACATCACTCACACATAGTTGATGGAGATATAAAATGGTATGGCCATTCAGGAAAAACAGTTTGGCAGTTTTATAAGAAACTAAACATGCAGCTGTCCTGTGAAATACTTGGACATTTATCCCAGAGAAATCAAAACTTAAAATGTTCACACAAAATCCTATACACAAATATGTATAGAAGCTTATTCTTAATAGCCCAAAACTACAAGCCATCCAGAAAATGGGTGAAGGAACATTACTTAGCAATTAAAAGGCATGAACTATTAGACACACAAAAATGTGGATGACTCTCCAGAGATTAGGGAATGCAAAAAGTCTATCTCAAAAGCCTGTGTACTCTATGATTCCATTTCTATAATATTCTTAAAATAGCAAAATTATAGAAATGGAGAAAAATTAGTGTTTTCCAGAGGTTAAGGCAATGGTGAGGGCAGGCTAGAAGAGGATGTGCTTATAAAACAGCAAGATGAAGGATTCTTGTCGTAATCAAATTATTCTGTATTTTGACTATATTATTAATATCCCGGTTGTGAGTGGTACTATAGTTTTGCAATATATTATCATTAGAATAACCTGGACACAGGATACACAAGGTCTCTCTATATTATTTCTTACAGCTGAATATAAAACTAAATTATCTGAAAATAAAGTTTACTTTAAATATCTGAAAAATAAAGTATGGCCTATTTGGACCAAACCTTTTATCTTATTTTAAGTAAATGTAGGCCAAAAAGAATTAGTTTCTTTCCCAGAGTGACAAGTTAGATAGAAACAGAATTTTTTTTTTTTTTTTTTTGAGACGGAGTCTTGCTCTGCCGCCCAGGCTGGAGTGCAGTGGCCGGATCTCAGCTCACTGCAAGCTCCACCTCCCGGGTTCACGCCATTCTCCTGTCTCAGCCTCCCGAGTAGCTGGGACTACAGGCGCCCGCCTCGTCGCCCGGCTAGTTTTTTGTATTTTCTATTAGAGACGGGGTTTCACCGTATTAGCCAGGATGGTCTCGATCTCCTGACCTTGTGATCCGCCCGTCTCGGCCTCCCAAAGTGCTGGGATTACAGGCTTGAGCCACCGCGCCCGGCCAGAAACAGAATTTGAACTTAGAGGAAGGCCTACCTTAGCATACTACAAAACTGGAATTCACATTATTGGTATTATCATGTTGTATTATTTACATTTGATATTTATGAAACTTCTACAGTCATCTTATTAAATTACAAAAATACAACTAGAACAGAGAATTTATTGTGATATGGCTGATTTTTATTATAAATTAAATACAATTGCTGTCAACTATTTAACCATTATTTTGATTTTCTTCATTTTTCCCAATTTCATTTCCAAATGTTAATAAATATACCTTATTTGATGAATGCTTTTAATATAATTCAGAGAGTAGCCCAAATTATCAAATCAAATTATCACACACATGTTTTTTAATGATGTGAAAGGAACTGTAAAATAAGGCAAAGTTTAAAACTTCATTTTTACATCTTAATTAATTCTCTGTAAAAAGGGTTCATTGTCAAAAGAATCATACATTATTAGTACTAAAAGGAATCATTGCATCCAGTCTTTTTACCAGGTCTGTTTGGGAGAAGGTATTTACTACATATTCTTATTATAGCTATATTTCACATTTGCCTTGTATTAATAATTTTTGAATCACATTTATTAAAATAAAAAATGGTTGTTTTTTATATTTCGTTACATGATTGAGGGAGAGCTGATTTTCTTAGATTAGCCATCCAACTTAATGTAATTAGTTTAAAATTAGGATCTGGAAGCTTATTGTTGCTGAGTATTTGCCTCCAATACTAGTTTTCATGTTTCCGTTTCATGAAATACTATAATCTACATACCAAGTCCCTGAGTTTAAAAACTCCAAAGAATTGGCTTATTATGACAGCCAGCAGGAGTGACCAGCTATATACTGGAAAACTAATTTTTCAGTTAATTGTCTGAGTTTCTTTTGTATGTGATTTTGTAAGACAAACTTTCTTTTATTTGAACAAATTTATGGAGTAAATGTGAAACTTTGTTACATGGATATAATGCGCAGTGATCAAGTCAAGGCATTTAGGGAGGACATCACCTGAGTACAACACATTTATATTAACTATAGTCACCTTACTCTACTACCAAACATTGAATTTATTCCTTCTCTCTAACTGTGTGTTTGTACCCATTAACCCACTTCTCTGCATCCTCCTTTTCCCACTTACTCTTCTCAGGCTCTGTTATCCATCTTTCTACTCTGTACCTCCATGTGATCAAATACTTTACTTTCACATGTAAATAAGAACATGCAATATTTGTCTTTTTGTGCCTTGTTTATTTCACTTAAAATAATGACCTCCAGTTCCATCCATGTTGCTTCAAATGATATGATATCATTACTTTTATGGCCAAATAATGTTTCATTGTGCATGTATACAACACATTTTCTTCATCCATTTATCCACTGGCAGACATTTAGGTTGATGCCATGTGTTTGCTGTTGTGAGTAGTGCTGAAATAAACATCTGACTGCAGGAATCCCTTTGATATATTTATTTATTTTCCTTTGGGTGGATACCCAGTAGTGGAGCTGCTGGAACAAATGATAAATATATTTTCAGGGTTTTTTTTCTTTTGAAATCTTCATAATGTTTTCCATAGTAGCTTTAGTAGTTTACATTTCCACCAACAGTGCATAAAAGTTCATTTTTCTCCGCATCCTCGCTAACCTTTGTTATCTTTTGTCTTTTTGATAATAGCCATTCTGACTAGGGTAAGATGATAACATTGTGATTTTGATTTGCATTCCGTGATGATTACGATATTGAGCATATTTTAGTATGCTTGTTGACTGAATGTGTGTCTTCCTGTGGGAAATGTCTATTTATGCACTTTCCCTTTTTTTTTTTTTTTTTTTAATGGGAACATTTTTTTTCCCCCTAAGTTGTTTGAGTTCCTTATATGATCTGGAAGTTAGTCCTCTGTCAGATGAATAATCTGAAAATATTTTCTCCAGTTCAGAAGTTGTTTCTTCATTCTGTTGATTGTTAATTTTTCTGTGCAGATACTTTTTAGTGTAATTAAGTACCATTTGTCTGTTTTTGTTTGTGTTGACAGTTCTTTTGAGATCTTAGTCATAAATTCTCTGCCTGGTCCAATGTTCAGTAGTTTTCCTTAGATTTTCTTTTAATATTTTTACAGTTCCAGATATTACGTTTACGTTTTTAGGCCACTTTGAGTTGATTTTTGTATGTTGTGAGAGACAGTGGTCCAGTTTCATTCTGCATGTGGCTATTCAATTTTCCCAGAACCATTAATTGAAGAGGATGTTCTTTCTCTAGTGTAAATTCTTTTTGGCTTTGTCAAAGCTCGGTTGACTGTAAATATGTGGTTTTATTTCTGAGTTCTTTATTCTATTCCATTAGTCTGTGTGTCTGTTTTTATACCAATACCATACTGCTTTGGTTACTGTTACCTTGTAGTATATTTTGAAGTCAGGTAATGTGATGCCTCCAGCTTGTCTCTTTTTGCTCAGAATTGCTTTAAGCTTGCCGTTTCTTATTCTGTGACGAATGATGTCAGTATTTTGATAGGCATTGCATTGAGTCTGCAGGTTGCTTTGGATGGTAGAGTCATTTAAATGATACTATTTCTTAGGATCCATGAATGTAGGATATTTTTCTATTTGTTTGTGTCATTGACTATTTCTTTTATGAGTGTTTTGTAGCTCTCCTTATAGAGAACTTTTACCTCCTTGGTTAAATTTATTCATATATATTTATTCCTATGTGTATATATATATATACACGTATATGTGTTTATCTCTCTCTCTATATATATATATATGCATGTGTATACATATTGCGCTGTTGTAACTGAGATTGCCATCTTGATTTCCTTCTCAGCTACATCATTGGTGTACAGAAATGCTCCTGATTTTTGTACCTTAATTTTGTATCCTCCATCTTACTAAATTCATTTATCAAATCTAAGAATTTTTTTATGGAGCAATTAGGTTTTTCTAGATATAAGATCATATCAGCAAACTGGGATAATTTGACTTTGTCTTTTCCAACTTGGATGCCTTTTATTTCTTTCTTATGTTTGATTGCCCTGGGTAGACTTCCAGTACTGTGTTGAATAGGAGTGATGAAGGTAGGCATTCTTGTCTTGTTCCAGTTCTTAGAGGAAAGGCTTTCAACATTTCCTCCTTCAGTACGACATTAGGTGTGGGTTTGTTATTTCATGATATGTTTCTTCTATGCCTAGTTTGTTGAGAGATTTTTATCAAGAAGCAATGTTGAACTTTATCAAATTCTTTTTCTGTGCCTATTGAGATTATTATTTTTTGTCCTTCATTCCATTAATTTCAGTTACCACCTTTATTGATTTGTGTATGTTGAATCATCCATGCATCTCTGGTATAAATCCCACTTAATCATGGTGTATTATATTTTTATGTGCTGTTGAATTGAGTTAGCTAGCATTCTGTTGAGGATTTTGTTTCTATGTTCATCAGTAATATTGACCAGTAGTTTTGTTTTTGTTTTTGTTGTTGTACCCTTCTCTAGTTTTGTTATCAAGGTGATCTTGGCCTTATAGAATGAGTTAAGAAGAACCCTGTTCTTCAATGTTTTGGAATAATTTCAGGATTGGTATTAGTTCTTTGTATATTTGGTAGAATTTTGTTGTGAATCCATCTGGTCCTGAGCTTTTCTTTGTTGAGACAGATTTTATTACTGATTCAATATTGCTACTCATATTGGCCTGTCCAGGTTTTTTATTTCTTCCTGATTCACTTTTGTTAGGTTGCATATTTCCAGGAACTTACACATTTACTCTAGATTGTTCAGATTGTTCAGTTTGTCAGCATGTAGTTGTTTATAGCAGTCTTTGGTGATCTTTGTATTTCTGTGGTCAGTTGTTAAATTTCCTTTTTCATTCTAATTTAGTTTATTTGGATCTTTTCTGTTCTTGGTTAGCCTACTTAATGATTTCTCAATTTTACTTATTTCAAAGAACCAATTTTTTGTTTCTTTGATCTTGTGTATTTTTTTAGTCTCTATTTCATTTAGTTCTGCTCTGATCTTTTTAATTTATTTTATAATGTTAATTTTGGGTTGGTTTGTTCTGACTTTTCTAGTTCCTTAAGATGTGTTGTTAAGTTGTTAACGTGTTATCTTTCTACAGGAATTTTTTGATACAGGATTTTATTGCTATAAACATTCCTCTTCGTACTGCTTTTACTGTATCTCACAGGTTTTAGTTTGTTTCCATTTTCATTTGTTTCAAGAATTTTTTTTTTATTTCCATCTTAATTTCTTTGTCAACCCGATGGTCATTCAGGAGCATGTTGTTTAATTTTTATGTATTTGTATATTTTCCAAAGTTCTTGTTAGTATTGGTTTATTTTTATTCCATTGTGGTCTGAGGGAATAGTAGAAATTATCATCATTTTTTTATTTGTTGAGGCTTGTTTTATGGCCTAATATATGGGCTATACTGGGAAATGTTCTATGTGCTAATGAAAAGAATCTTCTGTAGTTTTTGGGTAGAATAGTGTATAAATGTGTATTAGGTCAATTTGGTCCATAGTACAGTTTAAATTTGGGGGCTTTCGTTGTCTGTCTAGATGATTTATCTAGTACTGACAATGGGATTTTGGACTCCCCCACTATTATTGTATTGCAGTCTATCTCTCTCCTTAGATCTAGAAATATTTACTTTATGGATCTTTGTGCTCCAATATTGGGTGCATATATATTTAGATTTTTTTAGAATTGTTATATCCTCTCACTGGATGTATTCCTTTATCATTATATAATGACCTTTTCCATCTTTTTAGAACTGTTTTTGGCTTAAAGCCTATTTTATCTAAGTATAGCTATTTCTGCTTGCTTTTGGTTTTCATCTGTGTAGAATATCTTTTTCTGTCTCTTTACTTTTAGTCTATATGTGCCTATACTGGTAAGGTGAGTTTCTAGAAGGGAGCATATATTTGGATCATTTTAAACATCAATTCATTCATACTATATATTTATGTAGAAAACTTAATCCATTTACAGTCAGTGTTATTATTGCTAGGTAAGGCTTTGTTTCTGTCATATTGTTAATTGTTTTCTGGTTGTTTTATATATGACTTTCTTCTGTTATTATTCATCTTTATTGTTTTGGTAGATCTCTGTAGTGGTACACTTTGACTCTTTTATCTTTCTCCTTTGTGTTATTTCTTTACCAATGAGTTTTATACTTCCATGTGTTTTCCTGATGGTAAATCTTGTCCATTTGTTTCTAGGTTTAAGACTTCCTTGAGCAATTCATATAAGACCAGTCTAGTTGTAACAAATTCCCTCAATACTTACTTGTCTGAGAAATACTTTATTTCTTCTTCATTTAGAAAGGAGAATATTGCTGGATATCATGTTCTTTTTTTTTTTCTTTTAGCACTTTGAATATTTTAGCCCATTCTTTTCTAGTCTGTAATGTTTTTGCTGAGAAATTCACTGTTAGGCTGATATGATTTCCTTTATAGGTGACTAGACGCTTTCCTCTTGCTGTTTTTAGAGGTCTTTATTTTTGACTTTAGATAGTCTGAGTATAATGTGCCATGGTGATTGCCTTTTTGCTTTGTATCTGCTTGGCAATCATTGATCTTTCAGTAAGTGGATATTTATATCTCCTGCTAGACTTAAAGAGATTTCATCTAGGCTGGGTGTGGTGGCTCACAATTGTAATCTCAGCACTTTGGAAGGCCAAGGAAGGTAGATAATGAGATCAGGAGTTTGAGACCAGTCTGGTCAATATGGTGAAAGGTCAATATGGTGAAACCCCATCTCTACTAAAAGTACAAAAATTAGCCAGGCATGGTTGCATGCACCTGTAATCCCAGCTACTTGGGAGGCTGAGGCAGAAGAATTGCTTGAACCCGGGAGACAGAGGTTGCAGTGAGCTAAGATTGAACCACTGCACCCCATCCTGGGCAAAAGAACGAGACTCCATCTCAAAAAAAAAAAAAAAAAAAAAGAAAGAAAAAGAAAAAGAAAAGAAAGTTTTCATCTACTATTTCATGAAATGGGTTTTCTAATCCCTTTGTGCTTTCTTCAGCCTTGGGGACACTGATAATTTGAATTTTCAGTAACTTTAAGGTGTCACAAATGGCATGAAGGCTTTCCTCATTCTTTTCTATTATTTTTATCTTTATATTTGTCTGTCTGAATTATTTCAAAAGATCTGTGGATTTGAGACTTTTTTTCTTCCACTTGATCTAGTCTATTGTCAAGTTATTATTGTGTTTCTCCTCAATGAGTTCTTAAGTTCTAGAATTTCTCCTTCGTTCTTCTAAAACATATCTATCTCTTTGGTATTTTTCTCATTCATATACTGATTTGTTTTTCTGATTTCTTTTTATTGTTTTTCAGGTTTCTCTTGTATCTCACTGAGCTTCTTTCAAATCAGTATCTTCAATTCTTTGTCTGGGATTTTGAGAATTTCTTTTTTATTAAGATCTACTGGAGATCTTAATTTATTGGAGAATTATTATGTTTCTTTCAAGGTGTCATATTTCCTTGATTTTTATGTTTCCTGTGTCCTTATGTTTATATCTGCACATTTGTATAAAAGTCACTTCTTCCTGTTTTTGAATTTACTTTTTGTGGGGAGGAAATTTTCCTGAAAATGAATCTATGCTGTTGGTTGAGTAGGGCACTTTGACTTTGATTTTGGTTGTATACAGCAATGTAATCTCTAAATGATTTATTTTGCTCTTATATTACTCTATTCTCACATTGCTATAAAGGAATACCTGAGACTATGTAATAGTCTGCTGGCATCTGCTTAGCTTTTGGGGAAGCCTCAGGAAACTTACAATCATGGCAGAACATGAAGTGTGAGCAGGCATGGCTTCCACGGCAGGAGCAGTAGCAGGAGGGTTGGCGGGGAAGATGCTACACATTTTTAAATGACCAGATCTCATGAGAACTCACTCACTATGGTGAGAACAGCACCATGAGGATGTTGCTAAACCACTCATTAGAAATCTACCACCACATTGCAATCACCTACCACCAGGCCCCATCTCCCAACAATGGAGATTACAGTTTGACATAAGATTTAGTAGGGACAGAGATCCAAACCATATCTTTCTGCATCTGGTCCCCCAAATCTCATATCCTTCTCACACTGCAAAATACAATCATAACTTTCCAACAGTCCCGAAAGTATTAACTTGTTTCGGCATTAACCCAAAAGTCCAAAGTCTAAAATCTCATCTGAGACAAGGGAAGTCCCGTTCACTTATGAGCCTGCAAAATCAAAAGCAGGTTAATTAATTCCAGCATACAATGGGAGTACAAGTACTGGGTAAACATTCCCATTCCAAAAGGGAGAAATTGGCCAAGGAAAGGAGATACAGGTCTCATGCAATCCCAAAATCCAGCAGGGCAGTCATTACATCTTGAAGCTCCAAAAGAATCTTCTTTGACTCCATATCCCATATGCAGGGCCTACTGGTTTGAGAGGTGGGCTCCCAAGGTCTTGGGCAACTCTGCCCCTGTGGCTTTGTGGGGTTCAGCCCTAATGGCTACTATCATGTGCTGATGTTAAGTTCTTGTGACTTTTCAAGCACAGAGTGCAAACTCTCAGTGGATCCACCATTCTGGGGTCTGAAAGATGGTGGCCCTTTTCTCACAGCTCCACTTGGCAGTTCCCCAGTGGGGAGTCTGTGTGGGGTGTCTAATGAGGGCTCCAATCTTGCAGCAAGGCTCACCTCTTACACTCTGTGCATCTACAGGCTTAACACCACGTGGAAACTGCCAAAGCATATGACTTGCACCCTCTGAAGCAGTAACCTGTGCTTTTTACCTGAGCCTCTTTGAGCCATAGTTGGAACTGGAGTGGCTGGGAAACAGGGAATAGTGTTGTGAGACTGTGCAGGGCAGTGGGGCCTTGGCCCTGGCCCATGAAACTGTTCTTCCCTCTTAGGAAGCCTGCAATAGGAGGTTATGCCACAGATGTCTCTGAAATTACCTTAAGTCCTTTCCCCTATTGTCTTGTCTGTTAGTGCTTGGCTCCTTTTCACTTGTGAAAATTTCTGCAGCTTGCTTGAATTCCTCCCCTGAAAATGGGCTCCTCTTTTCTACCACATGGCCAGTGATGTGGTTTGACTCCGTGTCCCCACCTAAATCTCATCTTGAATTGTACTCCCATAATACCCATATGTTGTAGACAGGACCCAGTGGGAGATAATTTGAATCATGGGGGCAGTTTCCTCCATACTATTCTCATGGTAGTGAATAAGTCTCATGAAATCTGATGGTCTTATCAGGGGTTTCTGCTTTTTGCATCTTTCTCGTTTTCTCTTGCCACTGCCATGTAAGAAGTGCTTTTTGCCTCCTGCCATGATTCTGAGGCCTCCACAGCCGTGGGGAACTGTAAGTCCAATTAAACCTCTTTTTCTTCCCAGTCTCAGGTATGTCATTTTCAGCAGCATGAAAACAGACTAATACAGTACATTGGTACCAGTAGAGTGTGGTGTTGCTGAAAAGATATCCAAAAATGTGGAAGCGGCTTTGGAACTGGGTAACAGGCAGAGGTTGCAACAGTGTGGAGGGTGCAGAAGAAGACAGGGAAATTTGGGAAAGTTTAGAACTTCCTGGAGACTTGTTGAATGGCTTTGACCAAAAGCCTGAATGTGATATGGACAATAAGGTCCAGGTTGAGGTGGTCTCAGATGGAGATGAAGAACTTATTGGAAACTGAAGCAGAGGTGACTCTTGTTATGTTTTATCAAAGAGAATGGCAGTATTTTGCTCCTGCATTCGAGATTTGCAGAAGTTTGAACTTGAGAGAGATAATTTAGGATATCTGGCGGAAGAAATTTCTAAGCATCAAAGCATTCAAGAAGTGACCTGGGTGCTGTTAAAGGCATTCAGTTTTATAAGGAAAGCAGAGCATAAAAGTTCAGAAAATTTGCAACCCGACAATGTGATAGAAAAGAAAAACCCATTTTTTGAGGAGATATTCAAGCTGCTACAGAAATTTGCATAGGTAATGAGGAGCCAAATGTTAATCCCCAAGACAATGGGAAAAATGTCTCCAGGGCATGTCAGAGGTCTTCACAGCAATCCCTCCCATCCCAGGCCCTGAGGCCTAGGAGAAAATGGTTTCCTGGGCCTGGCCCAGGGTCCCTGTGCTGTGTGCACCCTAGGGAGTTGGTGCCCTGCATCCAAGTTACTTCAGCCATGGCTAAAACGGGCCAGGGTAGAGCTCAGGCTATGGCTTCAGAGAGTGCAAGTCCCAAGCCTTGGCTTCCATGTAGTGTTGAGCCTGCAAGTGCACAGAAGTCAATAATTGGGGTTTGAGAACCTCTACCTAGATTTCAGAAGATGTATGGAAACACCTGGATGCCCAGGCAGAATTATGCCACAGGGGTGGGGCACTCATGGAGAACATTTGCTAGGGCAGTGTGGAGGGGAAATGTGGGGTCAGAGCACCCATACAGAATCCCCACTGGGGCACTGCCTGGGGGAGCTGTGAGAAGAGGCCCACTTGCTTTTGATTTTACAGGCTCATAGGCAGAAGGCACTAGCCTTGTCTCAGATGAGACTTTGAACTATGGACTTTTGGGTTAATGCTTAAATGAGTTAAGGCTTTGGGGGACTGTTGGAAAGGCATGATTCATTTTGAAATGTGAGGACATGAGATTTGGAGAGGCCAGGGATAGAATGATATGGTTTGACTCTGTGTCCTCACCCAAATCTCATCTTGAATTGCAGCTCCCATAATTGCCACATGTTGTGGGAGGAACGTGGTGGAGATAATTTAAATCATCAGGGCAGTTTCCCGCATACTGTTCTCATGGTAGTGAATAAGTCTCATGAGATCTGATAGTTTTATCAGGGGTTTTCACTGTTGCATCTTCCTCCTTTTATCTGGCCACTGCCATGTAAAAAGAGCCTTTTGCTTCCTGCCATGATTCTGGGTATGTCTTTATCAGCAGCATGAAAATGGACTAATATAGCCAGGCTGCAAATTTTCTAAACTTTTATGCTCTGCTTTCCCTTTAAACATAAGTTCCAACTTTAGGTAATTTCTTTGCTTATGCATATGAGCATAGCTTGTTAGAAGCAGCCAAGTCAAACCTTGAATGCTTTGTTGCTTAGAAATTTCTTCCTCCAGATACCCTAAATCATCATTCTCAAGTTGAAAGTTCCACCTAGGCAGGGGCACAATGCAGCTAAGTTATTTGCTAAGGCGTGACAGAAGTGACCTTTCCTCCAGTTCCCAATAAGTTCCTCATTTATATCTGAGACCTCCTCAGGTTGGACTTCACTGTCTACATCACTATCGGCATTTTGGTCACAACCATTTAACCAGTCTCTAGAAAATTCCAAACTTTCCCTCATTTTCCCATCTTCTGAGCCCTTTAAAGTCTTCCAACCTCAGCCTGTTACCCAGTTCCAAAGTCACTTCCACATGTTCAGGTAGTTTTATAGCAACGCCCCAGTCTTCAGTACCAGTTTTCTGTATTAGTATGTTCTCACATTGCTATAAAAATATACCTAAGATGGGGTAATTTATAAAGAGAGAAGTTTAATTGGTTCACAGTTCTACAGGCTGTACAGGAAGCATGATGCTGGCCTCTACACAGCTTCTGTTGATGCCTCAAGAAACTTACCATCATGACAGAAGGCAAAGCAGGTGCAGGAATGGCTTACATGGCAGGAGCAGGATGGAAGGTAGTGAGGAGATGCTACATACTTTTAAGTGACCAGATCTCATGAGAACCTACTCACTATTATGAGAACAGCAGCAAACAGATGGTGCTAAACCATTTATGAGAAATTCACCCCCATGATCCAATCACCTCCCACCAGGTCCCACCTCCAGTACTGGAGATTACAATTTGATATGAGATTTCATGGAGACAGAGGTCCAAACCATATCAGCTATAAACAGCATTAGTGAGAGCTGCCATTTCCTTGGAAGGTTAGTGTGCAGATATTAGGGGAGGTTGTGGTGAATTTGTGCTGGGGACTGGAATGTTAAGCATATCACTGTTTAAGCCCCAGTCGTGGCAACAGTGGGCTGATCATACCTATCTTTATTCTCTAGGCTGATATATACAGGCAGTGGTATTGATGGTTACCAGTGGACCAATTCTTGGGCCTCTAGTTGGCTTGCTTGGATGCCAGTCATGGCCACAGTGACTGAGCAGGTGGACAAGTTCTTGGTCCCTTAAGCAGGCACTGTGGTATGGGTTATGGTAGTATCAGTGACAGGAAAATTATCTGCATCCTGGGTACTGTATGCTGATGTTGGCAGTGGCAATGATAGGCTGGGTGAGCCAGTCTTCAGGCCCTCAGGTGCGAGTTAAGGTAGTAGCATCTAGGAGTTTAGAGTTTAGGACCAACCTCATGCCTCTGGGAGGTGCACTCAAGTGCCCAATGTGGTGGATTGTGTTGGGTAATCCACAGGACCCTGGGCTAAGTCCTGGAGTCTGTGCTGGGCAGGCTTGTGCTCAGATCCCCCAGTGGTGACAGTAGTCGCTAGCTGTAGTGGGCAGGGGCAGGACAATTCTCAGGTCCCTGGCAGAATGCATGAGTGAGGGGCAGTAGTAGCCACGCTGAAGCCCCAGCATTGCAGAAGTTGGCGTTGGCCTTGGTAGTCACATCTTGGGCTGGGGTGTGGGGAATGTGCATCCTTCTCATGGCCCAGTCCTGTTGCACTTGCCTTCAGCCCTGGCAGTGGTAGTCCTTGCCTAGGTTGTACCTCAGCCCCAGCTACAGGAGCCCCTACTCAGCTTGTGACTAAGTTTCAGTGGCAACTTGCACCCCACTCACATCCCATTCTCAGTCTCCATGGCACTTGTGTTCTATCCGGCAGCTACAGCCAATGCCTTGCTTGTTTCTCAGCCCCACCCATGGGAACTTATTCCCAGGTCATGTCCTAGTCCCAGCAGCAACAGCCCAAGTTTCCCTAATGCCTCAGCCTCAGCACTTCTGGGCCCCAGGACAGTGTGCAATCTACTTAAGGCTAGGATTCAAACTGGCATCTTGCTGTAGCTGCTTAGGTCTCAGAAATGTTGTGGGACCTAGTGCAAGCTCCCTTATGGGAACAGTTCTATCACATGGTCTACCAACAGCTCCATATTTTAGTTTCAGGAGTTGGGAGGGTTGAGGGGCTGTCCCTTTGCCAGGATTGCATGATTCCATGATGGGGATGAGGGCTGCTGGAAGTCTCTCACTCACTCTTTTCCTATGTATGGGAAATCACTCCTGGCTCCTAGCTGATCTCAACCAAACGGGCTGCTGGTCTTCTTCTTCCTTCCTTGCTTTTGGTGTTTCCTGTCACTTTTCTGTTGAATTTCAGTGTTTGCTCTTGGATTATATATTCAAAATGTGATTAAAGTGCCAAGATTTATTTATGAAATGACATTAGTTTCTTAAAAAATGAAACAGAAAATCTGACAGTTTTATTTGGCAAGAAGGCAAATCTACAATTATAGTTGTACATTTTAATGCTTTTCTCAGCAATTGACAGAACAAGTAGAAAAAAAGTCAATAAAGGTACCCCCCCCAAAAAAACCCCCAATATCATCCACTACTTTAATAGCATGAATAGAATCCTATCCCAAGCAACAGAGTGTACTTCCCTTTTGAATGCACATGGAATGTTTACAGAGGTACACTATATGCTGGGCCATATTAGGGGACTCAATAAGTTTCAAAATGGAAAATATCACAGCATATATTGTCTAACTACAAATATATGGAGCTAAATATTTGGCCCACATATTTAAAGTTAAATATTTTGTACAAATATTTACAATTAAAATATCCTTTACGTAACTCTAGCTAAAAGAAAAATTACAGGAGAATTAAATTATTCCTTAATTGTAAAATACAATGTATCAACATTTTTAAAAGATAAAGCTGCCGAGAGGCAAATTCATAGCTTTCAATCTTTATATAAGAAAATATAAAAAAGTTAAAATTAATCATTTTAGTCCTGACATTATAAAGTTAAATGAAAACAAGAAAAACAAACCAAAATTAAAGTAGAAGGTTATGAAATGCTAGAATGGAATCAATGACACTGAAATTGAACAAACAATAAAGAAAATTAACAAGGCCAAAAATTTATTCTTCGTTAAGAATGAAATTAACAATCTCTAAAATGTTTCTTCCAGGACAAAAGTGACAGAAAACACAAATTGCCAATACTAGAAATAGTGGCTGCAGATCCTATATGCTTTATAAGGATACAAAGATAAATATTATATAACTATTATACCAGTAAATTTGGTAAATAATATAAAATTGATGAATATCTTGAAACTCAATTTACCAAATTGACGGAGAAGAAATAGAAAATCTGAATATATAAAATTATATATGAATATTTAATATAAATATATTTAATTTATAAATGTAAACTTATATTTATATTTTTAAAAATGATTTGGAACCAAATATTTGGCCCATATATTTGGAATTAAATATTTGGTCCAAATATTTGACAAAACTTTTTGACAAGTGAAATACCAAGCCCAGATAGTTTCACTATTAAAATTTGTAAAACATTTCTTTTTAAAATACCAATTATACATAAACCTTTTCAGAATTAAGAGAATAAAGTAACACTTCTGATCATTTTATGAAGCCGGTGTTTCCCTGATTGAAAACATAACAAAGACCTTACAAAAAATGAAAATTATATTCCAGTGTTTCTTATGATATAGACTTAACACTCTTTTACATAATAATTCCAAATCAAGTCCAGCAATATATAAAATATAAAAGTGATAATACATTATTACCAGGTGAGGTTTATCCCAGGAATTCAAGTTTGGTTTAACATATGAAAAGTCAATCAACATAATACAACATCTTAGCAGAATAATAACACCGTAATTTCAGCAAATACAGAAAAGCCACTGGACAAAATTCAACGCATTGCTGCTAAATTTATAACACACTAGGAATAGAAGAGACTTTTTTTCTGATAAAAACTTTAAAAGTCCTACAGGTAACATCATAATCAATGGTGAATTATTGAATGCTATCCTTCTAAGACTGGGAACAATGTAAGGATGTCCATTCTTACTACCTATTTAACGTGGTATTAGGTGTCTTAGCTAGTGAATAGATGGGGAGGAAGGGCACAAAGATGGGAAAGAAATAGGAAAAAATTGTCTTTTTTCACAGATATAATATCAACTTTTTTACATAAAAATTGCTGAGAACCTACAACCACTAGATTTATGAAACAAATTTAGCAAAAACAAAGCTTACAAGTCAATGTACAAAATTAAATTATGCCTGTCTAGTAGCAAAAAGAAAGAAAGAAAAATGTATTTACTCTAGCATCAGGAAACACGAAATAATGAGAATTTAAAAAATATGCAAGGACTCCATACTGAAATCTTCAAAGTATTGATGTAAGTAAAAAAGACCTAAAGTAATAGAAGAAAGATACCATATTTATGGATTGGAAGGCTCAGTTTAATTGTGGTCAGTCTACCAAATTTATTGATCCATGGTTTCAATACAATTCTGATTAAAATCACAATGGGATTCTTAGTAAAAATTGCAAAGTTACTTCTAATAAGGTATATAAATGACCTAGAGTGAAAACATTAATTTTGAGAGAGAAGCCCAAAATCTGGGGAAGCATACCTGATGTCAGAACTTACCTTAAACTCTTATCAAGCCAGGGTGGTATTAATGTAATAATAAGTAATAAATGAACTGTATTGTAGAGTTTAAAAATATCCATACATACATGGTTAATTTTTTTTCCACAAATGTGACAAAAAATTCAATGGAAAAAAGGAAGTCTTTTTGACAAATGGTGTTGAAATAACTAGCTAAATATATGGAAAAAAATTATGAAAATTATCTTCTACTTATGGTACATAAAACTATTTGAGATGGATCATAGACATAAAAGTAGAAGCTTTTATAATCTTGTATGTAACTTTCATTAAAAAACATAGAATGTCATTATGAACTTTGGATGAATAGTGATTTCCTAGAAATGACCCCAAAAGCACTATGCATGAACAAAAAAAGAATACAATGGACTTTATCAAAAATAAAACATTGTCTGTTAATCTATAAACACTATCAGCAAACTGAAAAAGCAAGTGGCTATTTTCCCAATACGTGTATCTGAAAAAGGATCTGTATCCAGATTATATTAAAAAAACTCCTAAAATGTCACTAATAAAAAGACAAAACACCTAATAAAAGTGGGCAGTAGACTTCTACAGGAAGTTAGTTTATTAAAGAGAACATAAAAAAGGCAATGAACACATGAAACTGGGCTAATATTATTATTCAACAGGGAAATATAAATTTAAAACACATTAATATAGCATCACTCATCCAGTATATTGTCTCAAATGAAAAAGACTGTCAATATCTGTTGTTTCTGAGAGTGTGACATAACGAAAAGTCTCTTACTGCTGGTGGAAATTCAAAGTGATATTACTTTGGAAAACAGTTGCACAGTTTCTTATAATGTTAAAGGTAGACCTCCTATGATTTAACAATTGCATTCTAGGTATTTACCAAGAGACAAGAAAACATATGTCTACAAAAAGATCTTAGAAGAGTGTTTGTGGTAGTTTTCATGTCTAATAACTAAGAACTGACAAAACCATGAATGTCCATCAGTAGTACAATGGATAAATCACTTGTGGTATATCAGCAGCAAATGCTAATCAGCAACAAAACCAATGTGTTATTGATACGTACAACATGTATGAAACTCAACAACTTTAACAGAAGAATACAGACACAAAAGAATACATATTATATAGTCTATTTTTATAGATATCAAGGACAGGCAAAACTGATTTATAATGATAAAAATTGGAGAATGGTCACCCATAATAGATGGGATTTGACTGAAAGTAGGCATAAGAGACATTCTGGCAGGCTAGAAATATTATTTATTTTTAATAAGTTGGGGATTATGTATCTTATATGATTTATAAATTTATTATGATCTGTGCATTTCATTGTATATAAATTTTACCCCCCACCCCCAAAAGTGTGATGGTTGGAGAGTCAGAAATCTGGATTTAAATTTCATTTTCTCCACTCACTAGCTTTAGGCAAGTTATACAACTTCACAAAATTGCAGTTTCATCATATGTATTGTGGGGTAATAATAATCCTTACTACAGAGCCATAATGAGAATCAAGTAAAATAATGTGTGCAGAATATTTACTAGACAGCTAAGTGCCTAATAAGGATGTTATTATAAAACGAGAACATGGTTTTTTAAAGTTATTCGTATAAATAAATGAATAATATGAGGTCAAATGTCATTAATGATGAATCAACAATGTTACCATTTAAATGATTCTTTATAATGTACAAATTAATTGTTTGAAGATAACATAATGTCTCATTAAAAGGATACATCGACACTTTGGGAGGCCAAGGCGGGTGGATCACCTGTGGACAGGAGTTTGAGACCAGCCTGGCCAACATAGTGAAACCCCGCCTCTACTAAAAATACAAAAATTAGCTGGGTGTCGTGGCACGTCCCAGCAACTCAGGAGGCTGAGACAGGAGAATTTCTTGAACCCAAAGGGTGGAGGTTGCAGTTTGACCCGAGATCGCGCCACTGCACTCTAGCCTGCGTGGCTGAGGGAGACACCATCTCAAAAAAAAAAAAAAAAAAAAAAAAAAAAGAAAAGAAAACAAGAAGGATACATCAAAATCATAATTTAGAAGGGAAACAACCGATAATTAAAAATCTACTCATCTGACAAAGGTCTAATATCTAGAATTTACAAGGAACTTAAACATATTTATAAGAAAAAAACAACCTCATCACAAAGTGGGCAAAAGATATGAAGAGACACTTCTCAAAAGAAGACATTTATGCGACCAACAAGCATATGAAAAGAAAACATCACTGATCATCAGAAAAATGCAAATCAAAACCACAATGAGATACCATCTCACACCAGTCAGAATGGTGATTATTAAAAAGTCAGGAAACAATAGATGCTGGCAAGCCTGTGGAGAAATAGAAACACTTTTACACTGTTGGTGGGAATGTAAATTAGTTCAATCATTGTGGAAGACAGGGTGGCAATTCCTCAAGGATCTAGAACTAGAACTACCATTTGACCCAGAAATCTCATTACTGGGTATGTACCCAAAGGAATACAAATCAGTCTACTATAAAGACAAATGCACACGTATGTTTATTGCAGCACTATCTCTAATAGCAAAGACTTGGAACCAACCCAAATGCCCATCAATGATAGACTGGATTAAGAAAAGGTGGTACATATATCCCATATCCCATGAAATACTATGCAGTCATAAAGAGGAATGAGATCATGTCCTTTGCAGGGACACGGATGAAGCTGGAAGCTGTCATCCTCAGCAAACTAACACAGGAACAGAAAACCGAACATCGCATGTTCTCACTCAGAAGTGGGAGTTGAACAATGAGAACATATAGACACAGAGAGGGGAACAACACACACCAGGGCCCATTAGGGGGTGGGAGGTGAGGGGAGGGAACTTGGAGGATGGGTCAATAGGTGCAGCAAACCACCATGGCACATGTATACCTGTGTAACTAACCTGCACGTTCTGCACATGTATCCCATGTTTTTTTAGAAGAAATTTTTAAAAAGAAGAAAAAAGTCTTTTTATCGTAAAATAAATAGAAACCTATTACCCAAAGATTTGAAATTAGAAACAGAAAACAAATTATTCATAATCCCACAATCTATCCGAACCACTTCTACCACTTTTTAATGTTACAAATAATCTTAATATCTAACACAACCAATTAGTTTAAGTCATTGAACATGCATACATTGATATCTGTCATTTTCATTTATTTAGTAGTTTTTATTATAGCTCATTGTCGTTTACTTTCCTTTTTTCTTTTCTTTCGTAAAACAGTATTCCTTTAAAATATTATGTACATATTTTGCACTTTTTAGTTAACTAGGTTAAATACCATATTTTTTGTCTAAGCCCTCCTTAAATAATGAACTATAAAAATTCCATTAAATGATAGAAGCTAATTAACAAAGCATGTTTTCATTTTATGTTGATCACAGCAGATAATAAATTATTAGGATTTGTAGTAAAGTTAAAGCATAGCATTTTCAATATATATTACTAGCAGTCTTGTTATCTGGAGGTCTTATGGCATAATTGTGACAACACTAAATCTGACTGATGCCTTTACCAAAAGTCTTTATAATGTTGATTAAGTAAATAAATCTCTATTTAATATAAGTCTTTACTATGTGCAAGACATTATAAATTCAGTGGAGATATGAATGGAGAAGAAATGAGCTGGTGGACATAAGATATATTTGTGGCAGTTTCTAATCAATAGATCTGAGATTGTAAGTTGTTTACAAGCCCAAATTCAGATGATATATATATATATATTTTGATCACTGGCATTGTGTTTTACCAAAATACAAATTGTTTACCATCGCTTAAAATTGGGAGCTCTCATATAAAACTTCAGACTTCTGACCTCATCTTGTATACATAAGATCTGACAGTTTCAGATTTGAATTGCTCACTTCCACCAGGCAACAATTAACTGGGACCGAGTAGCAGGTGTGCCATTTAGAGGGCATACCTCAAGTTTTCCAGAGACACCACCTGGCCAGCCTCATTCAGTTACCTGCTTAGGGTTTAACAAACCCGCCTCACAAGGAAAAGGAAATAAGTAGCTAAGCAAGAAGAGAAACTGCATTTGGCACTCTGCTTTCATTTAATAGGCACTAAATATTTGAGAAAGAGAGAAAAACTGGTAGGAAAAAATAATACAATAAAAGAGATGAGAATTTTGACAGAAAGAACTCTTGCTTACAACTTTCTCACTTCAACAGCTGTTCAGTAATGCTCACCCCAAGTCTGCTTGTTTTTTCAATGCTGTGCCTGGGTAGGCATTGAGTTATATTAGCATACTACCTTGCTCATTTACTACATCTCTACTACAAACTGTTGCCCTTTTGAAGTACCTCTTGTGAATGTTTTGCAGTAAGTGCTTATATGAATGTTGTTTTCTCGATTCAAAAAAAGTTTGACATATTATTAAAATGCAAATCATTGTTTGATTTTTACACAGGCTGAAGAGATCACTTTAACAATTGGCCAAGCATTTGACCTGGCATACAGGAAATTTCTAGAATCAGGAGGAAAAGATGTTGAAACAAGAAAACAGATCGCAGGGTTACAAAAAAGAGTGAGTAAACTAAGCTTGTTGTTTTACATTTGTGTGATGTAAGTACAGGGAAACTTGCATATCATCAAACAAATTTAGAAGACCTGCCATTAAATTTCCCCCACACTGACTGACTGGAACTGCTTTCACTATGTTCCCATAATTTTTCATTCCTGATCCCCTGCATAGCTTTTTTTTTTTTTTTTAACTATTTTATATTGAATTCCCACAAGAACTTAGTGTTCTCATGTGACTTTGCTTCACTTCCTGATGCTTCTCATGGGGATCAGAGCAGCAGAAGCAGCAGATGCTGGGTAAGTGGTTTTTCATGCAGATCAGATTCCTTGGTAATTAAATTATGCCTTTCTCCACTCTTCAAAATCATCATAAGCAAGTTTCACTGTCTTGTGGTTATATTCCAAGATTATGGGTATAGTTTGCACAGTCCAACAAGAAAACACAATGTTGAGATACTAGGAACATAAAATTTGCACACACATACAAATATATTATAAATTTAAGTCTTTCAATGATCTGAAATCCTCCAACATTTCCCAAACTTTATCAAACCGTTTTCTCCCCATGCACAACAAAGTACATTAAGGTTTTGCATAATATAAATTCCTACTCATAACTGTAGCCGGTATATTCCAAGAAAAAAAAAAACAGAAAGTTATTCAATAATCATTTTCTTTTTAGATCCAAGACTTAGAAACAGAAAATATGGAACTTAAAAATAAAGTACAAGATTTGGAAAACCAACTAAGAATAACTCAAGTATCAACATCTCCAGTGAGTATATTGAATATGTGTATGTTTTCCTTAGAAACAAGATTTTGTGGTGATGAAACATCTCTGTATCACTAGTTCTGCAATATTTCATATAATACTTTGGGATCAGTAATTTCAAAGTAAACATGCATAGAGATGAAGGCTGCTAAGCAGTTTAATTTAAAACTTAAAATTACCTAGTTAGTTCAAAATTCAACCCTCGACTTAGTCTTAAGTTTTATTAAATAATATAATTTTTTTTCTTTGTGGCATATTCTTCTTTCATTTCTATTAATTACTATTTGCTGAGTTAGATTTAATGACTTATGCCAGTCTCCCCTTGAAGTGCTCAACTTCATTATAGGAATTCAGCTGTGAGCAAGACTGAACCTGGTTTCTTATATTATATGGTAAGGGTTTCCCACTGAGAGTGAGGCAATTGTATTTCAAACATTAAAATGAGTGGTATTCTCTGCAGACAAAACTCAAGTCCTTGTAGTTAAAATATTTATGTCTGATTTGTCACAGTTTTGAAATCCTTTTCCCAATACCATGTACGATATCATTATTACGTGATTTTTGGCAAAGGGAATTTATTGGAGGGAGGTGGAATTTAAAACAATATTTTTTTCTAGGCAAATATATTCAGGAGAAGATGATTTTTGGTTTGAGTCATCTGTACTACTGATATTCTCTTTTAAAGTGTATTTATTATTCTTCATTTAAAAAATTTAATATCTAAGCCAAGCACAGTGGCTTATATCTGTAATCCCAACATTTTGGGAGGTCAAGGCAGGCAGATCATTTGAGCACAGGGGTTCAAGACGAGTCTGGCAACATGGTGAAACCTTGTCTCTACAAAAAATACAAAAAATTATCCAGGCATGTTGGCACACCCCTGTAGTCTCAGCCACTGGGGAGGCTGAGGTGAAAGGATGGCCTGAGCCCAGAGGTCATGGCTACAGTGATCTATGATAGCACCACCCCACTCCAGCCTGGGTGACAGAGAAAGAAGCTGTTTCAAAAAAAAAATCATATCTAACTTATAACATAAACATGAACTGAAAAAAGAAATTTGTTGCAAAATTTTTTATGGAAGCTTACTGTGCTTCAATGAAAATGTTCATGTTTTAATATCTAATACTAGAATCGTTCACAAGGTCATCACTATGAATAAGAATGTTTCTATAGAAGTTTCATTTTGGGTTTCAAACTTGGCACACTCTGGAAATGGGTCAAAAAATGATCTTTCCTGTAAACTCACATTTTTCCACCTCCCATATGAAAGTGAGCATTTCCATTGCTTGGCTTGTGGGTTTTGTGTTTTGTGCCAGTAGGGCTGCTATGGCCTTGATGAGAGAGGTTGGGACTGAGGTACTGACATCTGTGCTGGAGCATCCTCTTCAGGTTCTGGTTTTATTCTGATATTCCTTCTTATTTTTTCTTGTCACTGTTTGCTGCTCACCAGGATTATGATTTTTTTCTCGCCTCTCTAACTGCAAGGGACAGAACATCAGCTGAAATTTGTTATTCAACCTTCCATCCCAAGATGAAACACACATCCTCTTGGTCTTGTTGAAAATCATATTATAAGCCATGTTGTGAAATATACTAGGAGAATAAAAATAAATATACTTCATTTATATGAAGGGGAAGTAACTTTTTCAAGGAGTTTTGATAACGTAGTTGTTTCTGGAATTCATCACATATGAAGAGTAGCGTTGCTTTCATTTTTGTGTTGACAAAGGAGTAAAGTAAGCTCCATCAGCTTTTTGGATCCAAACCCAAAACTGGTCATTGTGTATCCTCTTTACCTGAGGAAGAACATTTGAGAAGAGCAAAGAGGTTTCAAACATATTAATCAAACTGCATCCTACCTTTTTTATCCTCCCAAAGCAGACACTGCTCTGAGAAGAAGGTGGGTCAGGATTTGGATTATGAATGTGCATTGTTGATTTCATAGTAATCAACTCAGTTGATTACTGAGTCAGCTTCAGAAGTGACAAAGGACAGGAGGAATGACAAGATGACCCTTGCTTCGGTGTCTTTGACCATTTGGCTGAAATAGCTATTTCAAGTGGAAAGCATGCAAGTTGGTATATGAAGGAAACATAACATGTTCATAAGCATAATTCATTTATTTAGCAATTCTCACTAGTAGAGCCAGTTATATATAAAAAGTAAAAATATTGAAAAGGCCATGTTTTAAAATGAATTAGCCCTCCCAAGGTTACATCATGTAATAATTATTTTAGGCATTGTATTCATCTCGGCCTGGATTTATCTAAATAAAATGCTTCAAAAACTACAACTGAGAGGTTGAATTTATAAAGAAATAACTGCTTCTAAGTCACTGTCTTACGCTTAGTTCATATATGTAGAAAATTTGTTGTATCCTTGATCATTGTGGAAATGACAAATTATAACTTTGCAATCTACTTATAGTCTTTTGTCATGTAATGTCATTGTCTACACTTTTTGTTTAACTTTAAAAATTATTTGTCACATGACTTTTTAGCTCCTAAAATCTTATCATATGATTTTTTAAATTGTTGATATGCTGGAAGATGTACGTCTTCATTAAGATAGAATCTGGAGGACATTATACTAAGTGAAATAAGCCGCGCACAGAAAGACAAATATCACATGATGCCACTCATATGTGGAATCTAAAAAAGTCAAACTCATAGAAGCAGAGAGTAGAATAGTGGTTACTGGGGGCTGGGGCAGAGTTGTATAGAAAGGGTCTAGACGATGATCAAAGGATGCAAAATTTTAATTAGGAGAAGTAAGTTCAAGAGATTTCTTGTACAACATGGTGATTATAGTTAATAACAAGGTATTAGACACTTGAAAATTGCCAAAGTAGTTTTAATTGCTCTCACAACAAATATGCGAAAATAGAATTTGTTTGATTTTTAAAAGAAAGTGAACTCAAGAGCATTTTAAAATTGCTAAAATTTAAATGTAAAATTAAATGCTAAAATTTAAAATGTAAATTAATGAGATACCTAACCAATTCAAATGGTTTACAAAACGTTGTTACAGCATTTGCTAATGTGCTTCTTATTAAAAAACATTTTTGCCTTTCATTTCCGATTTTAGTTATGTAGCTATGAAATAAACTTGTAGAACACTAAGTACAGCTTATTTATTTCATATCTACTCAAATGAGGTCCCAAATTCCTGATATTAAAATAAAATAAAATTAGTTACCTGCAGTTATTTTTGAAAATTTATTAATGATTCAGATTATTGAATTTGAAAAACAGACAATGCAAATGGCAAATAATAAAATGTAAATTTATAATATCTTATTTAACAGCTTACCATGTGCCTGCAATAAAGAAATTTCTGTTAAGTTAGAAATGTTTTACATCTGTTCTTTCTTATGAAATTTGAACATCAGTTTTACAGGACACACAGCAGGAACACAAAGTACCTCACAGAGTGCCCCCACGGCTAGCAAAGTAAATGCTTAATGAGTTTATAACCCTGGAAATAAGACTCTGTGGGTTTTATGTGTTTGTTTTGAGCTCAGAGGACTGAGGATTAGAGTACTCCAAAATGACTAAAGTTCTCATCAGTTTGTTCAAAGGATTAGAGGCAGTGATCGATACATTATTAAAGAAGCATTGAAGTGAATTATGAATCCCGTTATGCATATTGAATTACAACATAGGTGTGTATGGTGTATGCAATTAATTTGGAATCTGATGAGTTTTTAGTAATGAGAGGAGCCCCTCACACAGAAAACTCTTCACAACTAACCAGCCCAAGACAGATCTTGATCCCACTGGAAGCCAAATTTTTCAAGTCACAGAAAGGTGACACTTTTATCAAAAAACTCTAATTCAGGTATAGTTCTTTATAAATTATTTAATGCTATAATTTGGCTCATAAAAATATAACTTTAAGCACAATAATGTTCTGAAATATCTGGATATGCTGGCCTAACAAATATAGTTCACACTAAACAATTGCTAGTCAAATAAAATCCATCTTTTATCTTAGCTTTAATATAATCTCTTTGGGGAAAGGGAAAGAAAAAAGTAGGAATGGAATTTTGGGAGTTGTGGAATTAAAAGTAATGTGAAAATAACAATAATGTAAATTAATATTATAGATGTTATTTTCTTATCAGTTTGTGATGAAGTAGAAGATAAAGTCAGATATGGCAAGCAACGGAAACATTCTTGATAAAATTTGATTAGGCCAGGCATGGTGGCTCACGCCTATAATCGCAGCACTTAGGGAGGCAGAGGTGGGCTGATAGCTTGAGTCTAGGAATTGGAGACCAGCCTAGGCAACATGGCAAAACCCTATTTCTGCCAAAAATACAAAAATTAGCTGGGCGTGGTGGTGCATGCCTGTAGTCTCAGCTACTTGGGAGGTAGAGGTGGAAAGATTGCTTGAGCCTAGGAGTTGGAGGCTGTGGTAAGCCTGGGAGATCAAGGTTGCAATCATCCACGATCATGCCACTATATTCCAGCCTGGGTTACAGAGTAAGACCCTGTCTCAAAAACAAACAAACAAATAACAACAACAAAGCTTGATTAGATAACTAAAAAATGACAAGCCATCTTCTCTAACAAGAGGTCCAAAGTTAAAGTTGAATTTCCGTAATACAAGACAATGATTCAAATGTACCAAATCTCCTAATAATATATTACAGTCTTATTGATGTTGATATCCTTATTCTGTGTTAAATCATAAATTTAAAATGTGAGGCCCAAAGCAGTAGAATGATCTACATGGACACCTTTGTACTTTAAAGAGTCTCTGTTTAGGTGAGAACATAGGGGCATGCATGTTTCTACTTTCCTCAGAGACGCCCTAAGGGAAGGTTGTTATTTCTTAGAAAGTTTGTCAGTCACTTATATGTTATATACATGAACATGAATTGGTCATACTGATGGATTTTGAATTCCAAACTAAGTAATTTTAGGTTGAAACCTTGAATAAAAATATTCAAGACTTCTAAAATGTTCCCTCAAAGTTTTATGGTGTACATTTTAGTTTTGGTTTTGGTCTTCCTAGTCCCACTGCTTCATCACTGGGATTTTGAAATCGTTCTTAATAGCAGACTGTACGTTACAATGCATATCACTTTGATTGTCATTTTATTTCACTTGTTGATTGTATACATTTGATACAGTTGTGATCTGCTATGAAATATTATAAAATGTGTACTGAAGATCTAATATTTCCATACATCTAGGCTCTTTGGTTTTCACAGTTTATGTATTTCAGATGTTAAAGGGTTTGCATTCCGTGGGGGAAAGAAAGAAAGGTTGGTAATAAATACATAAATATTTCAATAAATAAATGTAACCATTTAGATATTGTATATGCTATGAATAAAACAAAATAGAGCAGAATAGAAGAGAATGATTGAGAATGTTGTTTAGAGAAAGTGACCAGGGAAGCAAGCCCCTTCAAAGAAGGTAGCACTTGAATTGCAATCTGAATGATAAAATGTTAACAAATGCAACAGACTGAAAACAATAACAAGAACTTTGCAGCTGCAGTGTAGTGACTGAAAGCCAAAACAATTGGAGAGGACATTGAAGACAGACTCAGAGTCTAGGTTTGATAAGTCTTCATAGGCAATGGCAAAGGATTAGTATTTTTTTTTTTTAATGCAATGATATGTCACTTGAAGGTTTTAAATGGAATTTGTGGATCATCTGGCTGCTATATGCAGCATGGACTGTAAAGAGGCCAAAGTGATGTCCCAGAAATAGACATTTCAGTAGTCTAGGAGGAGGGTAAATTAGACTATAATTCTACCTGTAGAGGTTATGAGCAGAGCTTGATTTTTGACACATTTTGAAGGTAGAGCTTGCAAAATTTACTAGTGGATTTGTTGAGGGCAGTATACGCACACACACACACAAAAGGAGCAGGAGTGTCCCTTCAGGTTTTCTCCTTAACATGTGGGAAATGATGCCATTTTCTGAAACAGACATGACTTAGGGGGAGTGAGTGATAAAGAATCAATATTTCACTTTTGCCTACGTTATTTCTGCCAACTAGACAACCAATTGGAAATGCTTATTAGGTGGCTGAATATACAAATCTGGAATTCATAGAGAAGGTCTGGTCTCATGTGCTTGAGTGAAAAAAAAGTTTGTCCTTTTTTATTGTAATTGTTTATTGTTTAGTTAATATGCCCAATATAAATTTGGTCACTGTGAGCTTATGTAATTAAGTTCTAGCTAAAGAAAATAATATGAGACTACTTTTTTGTTCAGTACTGAAATTAAGACATTCCTAACAAGTGTATCTTTAATATTTGCTTCCGACATTTTTCACTTAAAACCAATTCTTCATATGCATGATACATGGAGACCACTCCTATTTCTCACTTTCTCATATAAAAATTGATATGAATATATAACACTTAATGTATATAAAATATTTTCTTACTTGTTTTTAAACAGAATGCTTACATATCTTCTAAATACCACCACGATTGGGTCAATCATGAGTTCCTTTTCTATCAAATGAAATAGTCTTCAAGAGTACCTATATTACATACCTCTGTATCACACTGAAATTGTGAAAATCTTTTCCCTGGTTTTAGATATTGGATCCTTATTTTATACAGTCACTTAGATACACTGAGAAATTTCCGTTACTTGACTGTGCTGTTTGCTTTTTGCTGTGTTCCAGTGGTTTGGCAGTAGATTAGAGGTTAGGTTTTCCACCATTTGGTACTAATTATCTGGGAACAATCTGATTTCCATTTATTGCATTCATATGGCAGTGCTGCCTGTATTTATATTAGAAAAAAAGAGTTTATTCTGCCCTCATAGCCTCATAGCCTCATGAGGTGCCTGCAGAAGATTGTTTCATTGTAAGATGTGGGCATAACAAGTTCAATCAAAATGTTCCTCTTGATTCTTGTATCTGGGTACTTTCATTTTACCCTTCTGACTATAGAAGGTTTTAACCAAACCAGACTACTGCCAGGAAGCAAAGTGAGTAAAATTCTAGTCCTAGGGAATATTGGATTATATTGCTGAGTAAAACAAATGTCTTCCTTTCAATTAAACCCTTAGGTAAAATTATTTCTTTACATAATCAACTGTGTGGCCACTGATTAGACTTGATAGGACAATTATAGCCTAAAATGTATATTTCACTGTGGATAAACAGTGTATCTATTTATTTTCCTCTAGTGTTTTCTCTGCTGTTATTGAAGTGAGAATGGGCAAGAGCAGATTGTGAAAGATCTTAATTACACAACAAGCTGAATGTGAATCTTTAAACAAAGACATAAATTTTAAACATGAATTGGTTCAAGAACATTTGATGCCCACAAAAAATGATTACCATTCCACAACTTCATTTTCATAATTGTTAGTTGCACAAGATAATTCTAAAAGCATAAACCCTGTCTAACAGGAAGAAAAATATGTTCCCATTCCAGTTCTGATCATAAGTACCTGGTCAAGTCATTTAGCCTCTCCTTGTTGCAGTTTTCTGCTTTGTGCTACAATTACATCCATTTAACTTGAAAGATTCTTGTGAAAACTGTAAGACAGTAGGTCTTACAACTAACAGATCAATGTAAACCAACTGTGGACCTAGAAATCTGAAAAAACACAGACCCTGTGCTGTAAGTTGTAATCATTACTTTTAAACTTTATTTAACAACTGATATTGAAGATATGTTATAACAATTAACTTTAAAAGTATGAATCAGCATGGTAATCTAGAAAATCTAGAAACATCTGCTAGAACATTTTATGCTACCATTTTCTTTCTCCATCTTTAATGTTAATTATAATTTTCCAGGTTTTTTAACTAGAAAAAATTAATTTAATATACAAATGTAAGGGAATTTATTTCTCAATTATTTCTTAATTTAATTATAAATATAATTTTGAACTCTGCCATTTTAGTAGTTGTGATAAATTATATTTTAATCTTGACATTTTTATTTTATGTTTAAAAAGTCTTTGGATATTTGTATTGCCAGTGCAATTAACAGTGAAACATAAAATTTCGGTATAATCCTAATATTTCTATACATATTATGACAGAATTGCTTAATCTTAAAAGCAGTGTTTCTGTTATTATTGTTCAAATGTATTTAATATTTACTGATAGAATTCAAACACAATTTATGATATTTCTTCTTGTTGTCACATTTATATAAAAGTCAAGGTTGAAATATTCACCATTGCTTAAATGCACCAAGACACTACTTACTGAAAAAAAGAGCTACAAAGGGGAGGGAGAGCATTAGGACAAATACCTAATGCATGCAGGGCTTAAAACCTAGATGACGGGTTGATAGGTGCAGCAAACCACCATGGCACATGTATACCTAGGTAACAGACTTGCATGTTCTGCTCATGTATCGCAGAACTTAAAAAAAAAAAAGACAAAAGAAAAAGAGCTACAAAAGTGTAGCAAAAACAAATCTCAAACGTGGACACTCATTATTAACTTATCTGAATAACCTAACAACTTCTGTATAATTAACACATAATTTTTTTGCACAGAATTCCCCTTAGTATAATAATTCAGATTCTGTGCATGTTCCTAAAGACCAAGACACCTGGAACTACGAACCTAAAGGACTTGCTTGAACAATGGTGCCATATACTTCTGTAGGACAATCCAAAAACTTTGGTTCCTAGCCATCTGTCAGAATACTGACAGAAAGCCCAAAATAAAATTCCTCAAACTGTTTTTCTTCTAAACAATGTACTTAATTACTTAAACACATAAACATCCTCAACCAGTTAAAAATAGCAACCAAAGGAAAAAAAAAAAAAGACTGGTTCCAGAACCTTGGGACCTGAGTGCAAAATTGTCACTGTTTGTCATTTAGGTGCTAATGTCTGCACGTTCATATCCTTATTGAATAGGCCTAACCATTTAGTACAGAATCAAGAGCCAAATTTACCCATATATTTAAATGTGCTGGACTTACATTTCATCTTTATAGGGAATTAGATATAACCTCTGATTCCTTGACTTGAATTGCTTCTAGGTTGGGAATCAAAAACTCAAACTCTAGTATAGCCCAGATTATGACATTCGAGTGTGAAATGGGCATATGGTAGGAGTGGTAAATTTGAAAGCACAGGCTAACTTCAAAGACACAGCAGATATTCAATACCAGTCAACTATTTTCATGCAAGTGTGTGGGCCTACATTCTAGATTTTCTAACTTCTGGGGAAAAGTTCTGGATTTTAATATGTAATCTATTTTTATATATTAATTTATTTTTAATTTAAAATTTTTATTAATACATATTAGTTGTACATGTTTGTGGGTAGAGATGATATTTTGATACCTGCACACAATGTGTAATGATCAAGTTAGGGTCATTGCAGTATCCATCATCTCAAACATTTATCTTTTCTTTGTGTTGGGAACACCTAATTCTATACTTTAAAAGACCCATGTGATCTAAACAAAAACTGCCAAATTACTGATGACCCAAAGAAGACCTGTGAGGAATAGTTCTGGAGTCTTAAACTCTAGATACCAGAACAGTTGACATTATTAAATATCCCCGATTTACCATTTTGAAATTGAAAAAAACCTCTTGATTATAGTATATAAATACTTGATTATTTTTATATTATATACATTCTTCGTTTATGTTAAGTTTACCTCCCCAGAGGAAGTAGAACTATGAGAATACTGCAAACACCATGATAAAAATAACAGAGCACTTTCAAGTAAGGTTATTTTGACCTTCAGTTTGTTTTCAGGTACCTAGTAAAGAATTGTGCGATATATATCCTAACAAAATATAGAGTATTACCATGTATATTTTAAACTAGATAATATCAAGGACAATTTCCACTTAATATCTTATCTTTACTCAGTACAGACAGCCTTATCAATTAACAGTTTAAGTAAAAAGATGCTCTAGTATAAATTAGACAATAAATATCATTTACACTAATGTGTTACATAGGGTATTTGGGAAAAACAAAACAAAAATTTTCTCACAAAGAGCTTACAACTGTAATCTATAATTAAAAGTTGGCCACCAAGGACAGAATGATACAGTAAGTTATATCGAACAAAAATAGATTTTTAAAATTGTGTACATACACATCTCTACATAAATAGATCGAGGTGTATTACAATGAATATCAACAGAGAAATCAGCAATTATATATTTACATATGCATATTAATAGAGTGATTAATTATATAACTCAGACTAGCAGAGATTTTGCTTCCACACTGAACCTTTCCCTCAACTTAATTTCTCACTTTACATGGCTTCCTTTTTCTCTCTGCTTCCAGAAATATGTGAAGAGGGTCCTCCTAGCTTAAGGACATAACCTCAGACTTGTTGGTCCTTCACTAATTTTAATTACTACCTTTTACAACAAAGTTTATAAAAAATCAGATTTTTGTTTTCTGCCTGAATTTTTGTTAGTGGTGAAAGATCTCTGACATGTGATTTGCAGCTGAGGAATGTGGCTCCCAGCCAGAATCTTATGTGGGATCTTTCTGGCCAGAGCATAGGGAGTTACAAAGGCTTTGCCTGGCACACCTCATCACATTGTATTTAGTGGGAGAAAGGTGCCCTCATCACATTGTATTTGGTGCACAGTTTGGAGGAATTGAATCTAGTACTCAGGCCCCCTGGTCAGCCATGCTCTTGTGCATATCTACATTTATAGCCCAGGCAACTCCACTCAGGGGCCTCCTTTTAGAGGGCCTTAGGTGCCTCTCCTGAGACCACCTTATTCAAGGGACTTGGAGACCACTTTTCTCCACTATGTCTCAGTATCAGTACTTTTCTACTGCTAGCCATTCCCTTCTGCCTCCTACTGTCTCTTGTCCAAAGAAAAACCCTTAGGAACCTTTTGTGCATAAGTCCCTAAGTAATGAGACAAAAGCTCACTTCTGCAGTGATACTTCTGACTCTTGCTCAATGCCATTCCGTGGGGAAAATGGAGCATTGATGGAACAGGCACCTTCTCTCTGGCCTCTTGATTATACCATAGCAGTAAATGAATACAGACTTAATTATTACTTCCATTTTGGCTACTGTTTAATTGGCCGCTGTGACATCTGGCAGCTCATCTCTCTCCAGTTCAGCTCTTAACAGTAGCTTTCCATGCTCTAATGGAAATAGCCCCTATAAGTCATGCACATACTGATGTTCAGACCTACTACACTGCTTGCTTGTTATTTATTATCTCTCTGATTTATTTGAGATACTTGACAATCACCTCTTCCCATCCCCCTAAAAGTCTTACAGTTTGGAGCTCCTCGTGACTATAGAAAGGGCATGATGATTAGAATCAGACTGTTTTGAATTTTGAATCTGCTTTCTACCTCATATAAGAATAAGTCACAAAGAATCTGTGGACCTTAATTCCTATTGTAAGTCACAAAGAATCTGTGGAGCTTAATTCCCATGTGTTTATTGTAATAAAGACATAATATTACTACTACTGATACTTCAAAGAATGTTTTGAGGATTAAATATAAAATGTATGTTGTGAGCCCTTTTGAAAATTCTACAAAACCATAATTTTATTTAGAAGAGTTTACTCCTGCTTCTGTGACTGTTCTCTCATTACTATCCTTCCTTTTCCCATTTCATTACAGAAGCCCTCTCCAAAATAAATCTTCAGGCTTTCTTCATTTTTCTCTCCATTACCTTCCTCTTAGGTCGTGATGAATGCAATATTTTATTTAAAATATATAAAAATGTAATATTTCAGTAAAAACCATCAAATTAAGCAATGCAGAATCTAAGGACTATCACATAGGAAAATCAACTCTGTGTTTTAATTTTAGAAAAGTTATTGTGAAATGATCTTATCATCTTAACAAAACACCATTTTACAAATAAATTTCAAGTATACTTTTTCCTTTCCTCCATGCCTTTCCTCTTAGGATATTTCTCTTTCTGTCATTCCTTTACAGCTGCTGCACAATATGTCTGATCATGAGCAACACAGATTTCAGAGATGCTCATCCTCTTTCTGGCATAGTAGTGGTGATTCATCTCCCTGTCTCAATATTTCTTCCATGTCTGTCACTCCTGTCAACTCGCCTGATTCCAGACTATCACTGGGACTGTTAATACCACCACCTTCTAAATGTGGCTTTCCCAAGCCAGTCAGTGAGAGCAGCATACCAAGACCGCATGTAATTTGCTATGCAGATAATTCTTTTTTATTATCTGACTTATCTTGTTTAAATTCTGCCAAAATGTGCTATTTATAAAGTTATCAAAAATTTAGATGTATCTTGAATCAATGTGATGTAATCTGGAGCCTTTGTGTACCATTTTTGTTTTCTTTGATTACCTGATACCAGAAAGTTTCAAGTAGAGGGTGGTGACAGTGTAGAAATTTACAAAAATATAAAGTAATACAGATACTTCAAAGGATCTATCAATATCACAGTTGGGAAATTAGATCATTGGTAAAAGCAATTTCAGCAGAGTTCAGTGCAAAAAGAGCAAATCTAGATTGATAAGAGTTAAAGACAGAATGAAATAAATCTTAGGACAGAAAGTGTACTATCTCTTTCAAGGAACTTAGCCTTAAAGGAAAAAGAAAAAGAAAATAGAAGCTGGGAGATTAAAGAGGGACAGAGTAAATAAATTTTTGGTTGGTTTGTTTTGCTTTTAATGACAGCCAAGATTTTACAATTTTTGTATTGTGAAAAAGAGTAGAGATAATAGAAGTGAGAGGGGATACAGGAATGGGATAATTAGGGGAATGGTATTGCTGAGTAACAGGAAGGGGGTGAGGGGATACAATAAACAAATTGTTAAAGAAAGGAGGATGACAGCAATTTTCCTGCACGAAAAATGATGTACTGACAATTATTTTAGCTGAATAGCAAACCCATCACTCTACACACAGTAAGCCTGATTTTTTTCATCACCTGCATTATCTGTGAATCAGAAAATTAAACGTATTCTGAGAATTCTAAATTTAATATGAACCACTCAAAACAATCTCTGTCCAAGTTCTCACAGGAAAAGCAAATTTTTCATCACTATTCCCCCAAAATGGAAATTCTCTTTCTTTTATCCCTGATCAAATGAGATGGTTTTCAAAGGAGATTATACATATATACATATTGTTCCCTGTTTTACAAAGTGGTGAATGTCTAATTTTGATATTACTTCTCAGCTACATTTTCATGAGGTTTTCATTTATCTTTCCCTATATGTATTCAGTCCTGACCCATACTGTATCAGAAAACTCAATGATTTGGGCAGTACTTTGGTGACTATTAATTTAGTTTTTATAAGATAGCTATTTATTACAGAAAACTTGATGAAATCTTTCAAGAATAAAATGTACTGCAATGTTGGTTGCCACTGTTGTTATAAATACAAACTAAAATATATTCTACTTTTGAGAATGCAAAAAAATCAATTTCATTTGAATGTTTATATTTAAGAAGGCAAGTCACTTATGTCTAATTTTTCCTGTTTGAAATGTTATCTTATGCAGAGTATCTTACTGAATTCATATTTTTATATGAATAGTTTCTACTATATCTAATTCTCTGTTAGAAGTAGCAATCATTTCGATATATCCAAAAAATTCACTGTATCTTTTATATTCATCTGGAATAATATTGTTATCATTTTGCCATCATCTTTGAGAGTATTTTTGCAGAAATGTCCTGTTGCTTTCTTCTAAATGAGCATTTATCATAATTAGTGGAACCACATGAAATTGCAAATACTTAACTATTTTCGGTGTACAAAATGGCAAATTCTTATGATTCAACTGAATTTGCTGTTTACCTATATTTTATATGCATGTGAAATATTTAGCGTTACAATGTGTCTATATGAAATACTACCCTAATTCATTTATTTTCATTGCAGGCAGGCAGTATGACACCTAAGTCGCCCTCCACTGACATCTTTGATATGATTCCATTTTCTCCAATATCGCACCAGTCTTCAATGCCTACTCGCAATGGCACACAGCCACCTCCAGTACCTAGTAGATCTACTGAGATTAGTAAGCTTTCTCAACAAATCAGTGTTTCTTATTATAGTTGTGTACATTTTAAATATGTAATTAAAACTTTGTGGGAAATTACATATCTTAATAACTTTACTTACAATTTCAATTATTGAAGTATTATTTTTATTTATGTATAAATTTCCATTAATTCTATTTTACTTTATAATTCAGACTGCACTACTAATGACATCTCTACTTGAAACTTTTACCCATTGTTTGAACAATTATGTTTTGGTGTATTACTTTATAATAGAAAATATTTAATTATATATCATTGTTTTGGGTTATATTTTTAATATTTTACTTTAGTTATTAAAAACAACTGGTGGTAATTTTATTAATCATTTTTTACATGTTTAATAGAGCTAGTTAAAATATGTTTGTTCATAGGGCTTATGGACTTTTTTGGTTAAAAAATATATGAATTATATGAATGTCATGATTTATTAACCTTTTGTAAGGGTTCTTTCCTATCTACAATGCTATAAATTCATTGCTTTTCTGTTTTATCTTTTATATATCTGGAAGGAACATTAAAGTCTATTTTTGATTAATTAGAAAACACCTAACAGATGCTCATTTTCAATATTTTGTCTGTAATACATATCCATCTTTGCCTTGTGACAGAAACTGAAAGCATAATTCTCAATGGTCATGAATCAGTCACTATGTCTAAAAGGAAACTAAAGAAAAGAGGGTTTTACACATTCTGCTTGATTGCATTCTCTCTAGCTTATATTAAGTCATTGTGAATATAACTCTGAAGTTTTAGCTTAAGACTTTAATACATGGCAGGGCCCATATTATATTCATTTCCCCTAAGGAACTTAAAATACATTGCTCATGTTAGGTATTCAATTTATTTTAGAGGACTAATTTGTAAATACAAGGTAATAACACTAGTGTATTAGTCAGTTTTCACACTGCTATACAGTTGCTACTTAGACTGAGTAATTTATAGGCGGAAGAGTACAGTTCTGCATGGATGGAGATGCCTCAGGAAACTCAACGTCATGGCAGAAGATAAAGGAGAAACAAGGTACATCTTATATGGCAGCAGAAGAGACTGTGTGCGCAGGAGAAACTGCCACTTTTAAACCATCAGATGTCGTCAGAACTCCCTCTCTATCATGAGAACAGTAGGGGGGAAACTTCCCACATGATCCAATCATCTCCCACCAGGCCCCTTCCTCAACATGTGTGGATTACAATTTGAGATGAGATTTGGGTGGGGACACAGACCCAAACCATATCATTCCACTCCTTGCCCCTCCCAAATTTCATGACTTTTCACATTTCAAAACCAATCATACCTTTGCAACAATCTCTCAAAGTCTTAACTTATTCCAGCATTAATCCAAAAGTCCAAGTCCAAAGATTCATCTGAGGCAAGGCAAGTCTCTTCCACCAATGAGCCTGTAAAATAAAAAACAAGTTAGTTACTTGCAAAATACAATGAGGATACAGGCATTGGGTAAATGTTTCCATTCTAAATTGGAGAAATTGGCAAAACGAAGGAGCCACAGGCCCCATGCAAGTTTGAAACCCAGTGGGGCAGTCATTAAATCTTAAAACTCCAAAATTATCTCATTTTACTCCATGTGTCACATCCAGGGCACGCTAATGCAAGGGATGGGACCCAAGGCCTTGGGCAGCTCCACCTCTGTGACTTTGCAGGGTACAGCCCCCATGGCTGTTTTAACAGGCTGACATTGAGTGCCAGGCACACAGTGAAAGCTGTTGGTGGATCTACCATTCTGGGGTCTGAAAGACGGTGGCCCTCTTCTCACAGCTCCGCTAGACAGTGCCCTAGTGGGGACTCTATGTGAAGGCTTTAACCCTATATTTCTCCTCTGCATTGCCCTAGTAGAGATTCTCCATGAGGGCTCTGCTCCTGCCACAGACTTCTGCCTGAACATCCAGGCATTTCCATACATCCTCTGAAATCTAGGCAGAGGCTCCCAAAGCTCAACTCTTGTCTTCTATGCACCTGCAGACCCAACACCACATGGAAGCCACCAAGGCTTAAGGTTTTTACCCATGAAGCAATGGCTTGAGCTGTATCTTGGCCCCTTTTAGCCACAGCTAGAGCTGGAGTGGCTGGGATGCAGGATACCGAGTCCTGAGGCTGCACAGAGCAGCAGGGCCCTGGGCCTGGCCCGTGAAACAATTTTTTCCTCTTAGGCCTCTGGACCTTTGATGGGAGGGGCTGCTGCAGATGTCTGATATGTGCTGATGACATCTTCCCCATTGTCTTGGCTATTAACATTCAGCTCCTTTTTATTTATGCTAATTTCTGCAGCAGGCTTGAATTTCTCCTTAGAAAGTGGGTTTTCTTTTTCTACCACATAGTCAGGCTGCATATCTTCCAAACTTGTATGCTTTGCTTCCCTTTTAAACATAAGTTCCAATTTCATATTATCTCTTTGTGAATGCATATGACTATATGCTTTTAGAAAAAGCCAGGTCACATCTTGAATGCTTTGCTGCTTAGAAATTTCTTCTGCCAGATACCCTAAATCATCTCTCTCAAGTTCAAAGTTCCACAGATCTCTAGGGCAAGGGTAAAACACTGCCAGTCTCTTTGCTGAAGCGTAACAAGAGTGCTGCAGTAACACCTTGATAGATTTTTAAATGTCTACATATTCCTGAGTATCAAAGTTTAATAAATATAGACAGAGAAATAGAGATTATATAGACATAATCTATATAAGTGAGTCCCTCCAAGTCACTTCTTGTCATTTTGTTTACTAAATTTTTTTCTTCCTTTTACAATGGGATGGGTTTGAAGCGGAACCTTTTGACCAAATCTTCCCTTTCATTAATTCATTTTTTAACAAACACCTACTAGGTGAAAAGCATTATTCAGTATGCTTATGGTGTAGTGGAAACCAGGACATTTCTCTGAAGAAAGGATCCTCTGAAAGCTAAATTTCAATTGATTGCCTGAGCAACACTAAACTGAAGAAAATAAATAACAGTAATTGTAATACTCATCAGTTATATATAAGGTAACAATAAATTCCCATTTTATTAGGATAGCCCTGGCTTATAGATTTTTACCCAATGTAACTATTGAAAATGCTCCTTTTACTTTTAAAAGTATCTACATTTGGATGAAAAATTATATGTTCCCCTTATTTATACAATACCTGCAAGTACAAGGAGCTTGTAAAAATTTCACATTTATTAACTTATTTAATACAAGAATCTGGGGAAAAAAACACAAAGACTGGAAAAGTAAGACTCCTTCACAATGAGAATCACAGAGTGATTTTAGAGGATATGGCAGAAATCAAGTAGCACAAATATTATTTCTTACATGGCATTGAATTTAGAGAATGTAAAGTTCTCTGCAAAATGAAGGTATGAATATGTTATAAATACCCATTTTCGTATATAATTTAATGTTTTTCCAATTAAGGATACATTTGAATTGATTCAGAGGAAAGAAATTCCTTAAGAATGTTTTATTTTAAAAATCCCGTAATAGGCCCAAATCTATCAATTACAAACATCAATTTCGACTTTGATACTTCTTTAGTGATAAAAAAAAGTAGTGCATACTTTAGAACATATGTACAGAAAGCTTTTTTGACACTGCATCCCTGCTGCTTTTAAAAAAGAAATGTATTTCTGGGATAGGAGGCATTTTTAAAGAAACTATCTCATTGTGACTATCTAGAAAGGTGATATTTCATACTAGATGAGACAATGTGCTTTAAAATTTTCTCTGGATCAAAGGGGAGATAAGAGTACATGAACTTTGAGTAGAGCTACTTACAAGTCTACTTAGTCCTACATATTGCTTAACTGTTGTGTTGCAAGGCATCAATCAATGGAATTAGGGTAGCCTCAATGAGTAGCGCATTAATTTTAGCAAATTTAAATTGCTTCAATAAAATATAGGTGTTGTAACATATTAATTATCAGCTCAGGTGAATTTGATATTAAGAAATCTTCATTAAAAACACAGAGCCGGGCGCGGTGGCTCAAGCCTGTAATCCCAGCACTTTGGGAGGCCGAGACGGGCAGATCACGAGGTCAGGAAATCGAGACCATCCTGGCTAACACGGTGAAACCCCGTCTCTACTAAAAATACAAAAACTAGCCGGGCGACGTGGCGGGCACCTGTAGTCCCAGCTACTCGGGAGGCTGAGGCAGGAGAATGGTGTCAACCCGGGAGGCGGAGCTTGCAGTGAGCTGAGATCCGGCCACTGCACTCCAGTCCCGGCGACAGAGCGAGACTCCGCCTCAAAAAAAA